>NC_091830.1:77642140-77947367 GCF_038994185.2 Dermacentor albipictus
GCAAAGCACAACGCGTCAGCTGGGGGACGAGGCGCAGGAAGGCACTTCGATCAGGCAGAGTCACATATTCAAGGAGCAAAGGACCCCGATTTTCACTCTCACACCCACTCTTACTCATGCCTGCGCAGAACCGTGGAGCGCCGCGAGAAACGCCACACCCCGCTGTACCTATTAGCAATTGTAGAAATGCTTCCCGGAGAGCGAGGAAAGCACAACGCGCGAGCTGGGGAACGAGGCGCGTGAAGGCGCCTCGATCCCCACACGTAGCAACGCCGGCATAATCACGATTGAATGAATATGACATGATTCGGCTAGAGTCACGGGCAAGCAGTGATGCCGACGAAGCTGTCAAACCAGCATGATGACGATCGCATGAAGACAACGGTATGATGACGACTATGTGACAACGACGGCATGGCGAGAATAGCATGACGACGACTATGCGACTATTAGAGTGAATTTACGAAGTTTGAATGACGACGAAGGAGCGACCACGAACACGTCACGAGAGCACTATGACAGCGAATGCGTGAAGACGATGCTATAACGATGACGCAATTATGGCGATGGCATGGCAACGGCCAGAACATAATTAGATGACGAGTGTATTACGGGGATGGGGTGACGACGACGGAATGGAGAGTCGGATGACGAGGCTAGAGTGACTGCAACAAAACGACCGCGACGGCTTGAGGACGACGGAATGATAACAAATACCTGACGAGCTTGTGGCGAATATGAAATGATTGCGGCGCCACGACGAGATTAGGATGAAAAAGCTGTAATGACGATGATGCGATGACCACGAGGGCACTTTGACCTCAAGCAGACACCTAGTGGCTCTAGCTTAATATTAGGCAAGCTATGGCACTGGCTTCGCGTAGAAGCCGTGAAGACAACGGCATGAGAAGAGTCGCACGGTGAAATGGCACGACAACGATAGATAGATAGATAGATAGATAGATAGATAGATAGATAGATAGATAGATAGATAGATAGATAGATAGATAGATAGATAGATAGATAGATAGATAGATAGATAGATAGATAGATAGATAGATAGATAGATAGATAGATAGATAGATAGATAGATAGATAGATAGATAGATAGATAACCGCCTGGAAGTGCGTCAAGAAACCTTATAATGCTCACGCCACAATATTTACTCTGTCATGGCATCGCCGCTATCGTCGCAAAGCAGGAACAAGGCCAAGTTCGCGTCATCGCCTACGCCAGTCGCCTCCTCTTCCCTTCAGAGCGCACGTCTCCATCCCTCAACAGGCAATTAAACATTGCTTATGTACACAGCTTTTTCAATCGAACTCATTCACTTTGTAGGTTACGGCCTAAAGCCGTTTGTCGGAAGTCACCTCTCGCTTTGCTTAACAGGACACTGTCATGAAAAAAACCGCACGTTGCTGATACATTCCTCACACATATATGTTCATACAAACAGTCCACAAGCACCCAGTTCTGTAAGCGAGTGTTTCAACACCCTCAATTCAGGGCTGGTAGGTAGCAAGCGCGAGTCTGGCTACCGTTTTCGGACGGTGCGGTCCAGGTTGGCGTTTCGCACACGCCAAATGGGTTCGGTATTGGTCGGCCAATGATTCGAAAACAAGGAAGGCACGGCCGGTGCCGAATTCGCAACCGCCCGTTATCAGCTTGGAACACGTTTCGGTGAATTCTAATTGAGGCGAAGTGTCCGCACCATCGGTGTAAGGGGTATTAAACCTTGCTCCTAGCTCTCGCTTCCCAGGCGCGAGCGGTTCCAATAAACTGGTTCCATGAGCATGTACGGAAACGTTACTAAGGGCTGCATAAAAAAAAAGGCCAGCCTCTTATACTGCGGCGTTAGTATGTTATCGTTTCTCAGTTCGTCGGCTACTGCGCGTTCCAGCTCACTCGCTTTGTTATGGCAGCGCGCTGACAATGGATAGTGTTGCAGATGAGGAGTGTCGAGTGAGGAGCGAGTCCAGGACTATCCAGGTTGGTAACATTATGCTTTCAAAGATTTATTTTTGTACAACTCGCCGGAAAAGGTTGTGTTTTATATCAAACAATATCAATTTAAATTTTTTTAGTTTGTCGTGCAAACGGTTCCCGCACGCTATGCTAGGATTCCGCCGCAATCTCTCCGCACAGGACGTATTGCTTCAGCTTAGACACCAGATTTGTAGACGACACTACCAGCTCGACTAAGGCAATTCTCGTCCTAGATATTAAAAAGGCCTTTGACAACGTTAAACACGAAGCGATCTTAAAAACAGTTAGAACATTAGGACTAGGCCAAAGAACGTATAATTACGTTCCAGATTTCCTCACAGACATGCGCGCATGCGTCGTCGTCGGCGACGAGGAATCGCCGGAATTTGAGACGGGTACGTCCGGCACACTGCAAGGATCCGTCATTTAACCATTACTGATTAATTTAGTTCTACTCAGCCGCCGTGGTTGCTCAGTGGCTATGGTGTTGGGCTGCTGAGCACGAGGTCGCGGGATCGAATCCCGGCCACGGCGGCCGCATTTCGATGGGGGCGAAATGCGAAAACACCCGTGTGCTTAGATTTAGGTGCACGTTAAAGAACCCCAGGTGGTCAAAATTTCCGGAGCCCTCCACTACGGCGTGCCTCATAATCAGAAAGTGGTTTTGGCACGTAAAACCCCAAATATTATTATTATTAGTTCTACTCATACTACCCGAGAAACTAACAGAAGTAGAAGGATTGCATCACATTCTCTACGCGGATGACATCACCCTCTGGGTTTCCTGGGGAGAATGGAATGTTCACGTTTAGTGAACGTTTGGCAAACCAGCCGGCCGTAAAATTGCCCCAAAGCAGGAACTGGCGTCCCGTGCCCAATCCCCCATGGAGTCCTATGTCTTGCACGTCCAGGAAGTGCTGGCACTTAGTCATAAAGCGGATCATGACATTACAGAAGCTGAGAAGGTAGGACACGTGCTGAAGGGAATTGCTGACGACGCCTTAATTCTGCTCATGTGCAAAAGCTGCTTTACAGTTGATGATACCGTCAAAGAGCGCCGACAATTCGTGCAGGCCAAAATCCGACCCATTGGCCAGATTTCCCAATACTTCCCTACCGTCAACGCGGGAAGATCAACCCACACAGTACCATGCGTCGCCACCACAGGACGTGCTACGAATCGTTCGACGGGAACTGGATGCGATGGCGCATGCAGCTTTCTGTTCACGCAGCCCTTATGCTATCCCTTGTTCAGTTCCTCTCGTACATCGTTCGCCAGAAACTTGAAAACATTGGTCTACACTCTCTCTGCGCGGTCGCCAACCCCAGAGCGCACGAACGCTCTTCTACTATTTTCGCTCCACCCCGACGCTTCTGTCCGCATTATCGCAACCCGACTGAATGGAGAACTGCGGACAATCAGCCGATATGTTTCAGCGGTCGCCGTATTGGTCATGTCGCCCGATACTATCTCAACTCGTGGCCCTCAAAAACTCCTACGCCGACAACCTGAGCAGTTTAAATGAAAATACCCGCAATATATCGCCCATCGCCGAGTCATACAGCGCCGACAACTCTGCTAGCAACACGTGGTATAGTCGCTTACCATCGCCGCGCGTACAGCAGTCTCGTTCACGGCAAACAAGTCGCCCATGTTCCCGTTCGCCGCAGCCACGTCGTCTTACGTCCCCTGTGGCTTTTGGCCGCATCCTTTTGGAAAACGAAGAATTGCAGCCCTCGGAGGTGGTGCTGCACTGGCTACTACTGCAGCAAATACTCTGCCTGTGCCCACAAGGACAAGTGTAACTGACGTTAATATAGACGGTACCTGTCCAAGCAGTGGTCGACACTGGAGCTTATGTATCTGTGATGAGTACTAGCCTACGTAGACAATTAAAGAAGGTTCCCACCAAAGCAGCTGCACAAGTGCTTCGTGTGGCCGACGGCGGCGTGCTGGTTGTTGGTGAGAGCTGTACTGCACGTTTAAGTACAGCCGGCCACCCTACGTCAGTTCTCTTTGCTGTGAACGACAACTGCCCTCACCACGTTATCCTTGGATTGGACTTTTTATAAATCATTCTTCTGTCATCAAATGCAAAACCGGCGTTCTTCAATTGGAACTGCCTCAACTCGCCGATGCCACGAGCACTGCACCACTGCACTGATGCTCGCTTCACGATGTACGTCTGTCACCCGAGGCAGTCACTTACGTCACTTTGACCGCATACCCACAGGTTCCTGACGGTGAATGTGCTTCACTCTTTCGTCGGCGTGATTTTTAACCGCGACGTTGCGCTATTCCGCATACGCTTGTCACGGTTACTAATGACGACGTCTTCTACCGCTTCTTAATTTCAGCTTGTGCCCTCAAGTGCTTCCGGCCGGAATGTTCTTGGGCAGCGTTTCCGGTACTTCCGAATTTAACGTTTAGTGTCTGAATGCCGGGAGTGGTTTATTAGCGACAATTTCTGATTATAGCCCTGGTTCGTTAACGGATGACTTCGCGATAATCATTGTACATGACCTCACATCTGCACAGGCCACAGACATACGTCCCCTGCTCGAAACGTAAGGTGGGACCTTGTATTTCGTCGACAGGCCTTTAGGCAAAACATCCATTGTTCAGTACCGTATAAACACCGGAGACACAAATCCTATTCGTTGGCGTCTCTATCGTTTATCGCATGCTGAACGTAGAGTCATCCAATCAGAAGTGGATAAAATGCTCCGCAAAGGGGTCATCGAACCATCAGCCAGCCCTTGGGCTTCGCCTGCCGTCCTTGCGAAAAAGAAAGATGGTACCTAGCATTTTTCCGTCCATTATTGCCACTTAAACAACATGATGCAGAAATACCTCTACCCACTACCACGCATCGATGAGGCCTTGGACTGCTTGCACGGAGCTAAATACTTCTCGTCCATTGATCGTCGATCCCGCTACTGGCAGATTTTGGTTGAAGAAATGGACCGCGAGAAAACGGCCTTCATCATGCCTGATGGTTTATATCTGTTCAAAGTCATGCTTTTTGGCCTGTGCAATGCTCCTGCGACAGTTGTACGAATGATGGACTCTCTTTGGCAAGCCTACAAATGGGGCACTTGTCTTTGTTACCTTGACGACGTTATTGTTTCTTCTCCCACTCCCTGCCATTCTTGCGGTCTTCTGAAAAGCCAGCCTCCAACTGAACTCCCTGAAATGTCAATTCGGGCATTGTCAGATTACTCTGTTGGGACACTTCGTAGACGGACCCGGTGCACAAACAGATCCGGAAGAAGTTCGCGCTGTTCGCAGCTTCCCAGTGCCCCGTGCTGCTTCTGACGTGCGCTGCTTCGTCGGCCTGTGTTGCTACTTACGCCGTTTCGTCTAAAACTTCGCCGACGTTGCTCAGCCTTTGACAGACCTTTTAAACAACACGCCATTCTCATGGGTCCCGGAGCCGGCTCACGCGTTCACCGCTCTCATCGGTTTTCTGACCACCCCTCTCATACTTGACCACTTTGATCCATCTGCACCGAACGAAGCGGCGACGGCATTGGCGCTGTTGTCGCGCAACATCAGAATGGCACTGAGTGCGTAACAGCTTAGGCCATCCGCCAGCTGTCCCTTCCCGAGAAAAATTACTCCATCACCGAGCGGGAGTGTTTGGCTTTAGTTTGAGCTGTCGCCAAGTTGTGGCTATATTTGTACGTCCGCACGTTTTCAGTCGCTACAGACCACCACGCCCTCTGCTGGCTGTCTTCCTTCCGGGACCAGACAGGATGGCTTGGTCGCGTGGCGTTGCGGCTCTAGGAATTTTCATTTATTGTGAACTACAAGTCTGTACGTGTGCACAAGAACGCTGACTGCCTCTCTCATCGCCCCGGGGTTGATCCTGATCATGCTGCACATGATCCCGTGGCCTGCGTTATGGCTCTTCCTGACACCACTGACATGCGCGCTGAACAACAACGTGGTGAATCCTTACAGTCCATCATCACCGCAGTGCAATCTGGCAGCACCGACGGCACGTGCCGCATGTTCGTGCTGTACGACGACATCTTCTACCGCTGGAATATCAATCCTGACGGTCCTGAGTTACGCCTTGTCCTTCCTCGTCATCTGCGATCCGTCGTTCTGCACCGACGGCGGGACACCCTGGAGTTTTGCGTACATACGACCGTGTACAACGCTGGTTCTTCTGGCCGGGTCTCTTCGGTCGCTAGAAGAAACTGGAAGTCGCTGGAAGAAACTTTCCTTCCACATATCGAACGACTCCATACCATTGAGGTTCCCTCTGAGCCTTTCTTTCGCGTAGGCCGTGACCTGCTTGGCCCTTTTCCGACGACGACTAGATGGAATCAGTGGACCGCCGTTGCTACTGATTACGCGACACGCTACGCGATAACAAAGGCGTTGCCGACTAGTTGCGAAACTGACGTCGCCGCTTTTCTGCTCCACGACGTAATTCTCCATTACGGTGCACTTCGACAATTACTTACAGACCACGGCAGCTCGTTCTTGTCTCGAGTTGACAACCTCCTCCGCTCTTGTGCCACTGAGCTCAAGCTGTCTACCGCCTACCACTGACAAACGATCAGCGTGCCATACCAGTTTCAACCGAGCACTCACTGAGATGCTCTCGATGAACGTCTCCAACGATCACCGCGATTGGGAAGCCACGCTGGCCTACGTGGCATTCGCGTATAAAACACGTTGGCGGGCTAGTTGGCAGGGTGTCTACCATCTTGACATTTCCAAATTCCCTGAGTTTTCCAGGTTTTCCCTGAGTGATGCAGAACTATGTTTTATGTCAAGTCGCGCTGAAATCATATCGCCCTATGCTGTCACTCTCTAGTAAGCAT
Source organism: Dermacentor albipictus (assembly GCF_038994185.2). Taxonomy (NCBI): domain Eukaryota; kingdom Metazoa; phylum Arthropoda; class Arachnida; order Ixodida; family Ixodidae; genus Dermacentor; species Dermacentor albipictus. The sequence goes on from NC_091830.1 coordinate 77,648,970, forward strand.
ATGAAAAAAATTTCAAAGAAAACCGACTTAATCCAATTTGAATACTAAGGAGTAGTGTTTATGTTATTAAAAAAAAGAATATAAGGGAGGGGTTATTAAAATGCACAGCAAATAAAATGTCTTCGAAAATATTTTCAAATCGAGTTGGACATTCTCTAGTACAAATAAAAAGGAGATGCATACAGAAGCAAATATTTTCGAATATGAGCTATTTCTATCAACTGATAGCATGCTCAGTGTCATGCAACTGTCCTAACATACTCTCAGCTCGCGCAAGACGCCTCAGTGTTGTGTTTCACTGCTTTAAAGAGTTTATTTTGGTTTGGATGAGGGACACCTGCACCTCAGCATCAGCCAACAATTTGTTTTTTGAGCGCAGGCTCCTTCAAAGAAGCGGTCGCATACTTAATTCCCCGTTCATTCCTCAGTGCTGTCGATCCTTTCTGTTCTCATCCTCCTTTCGCCGCACGTTCACCCCACGGACCATTTGAAGAATACTCTTGGTCAATTTACAGTCAACGTCCAATTTTTCGGACCCCCTAGGGGCCGCGAAAACTTCCGAAAAATCAGGCAGTCCGAATAAATAAATTCATGTCTTTTACTGCCCTTAAGGGCTAAAATCGACACATGTACGCCTGAAAAAGCTCTGAATGCCTGTCAGTGCACTTATTAGGCATATCGGTGCTCCTAATGTGACAGGTGAGGGCGGGTGCACACGTGTAAAATTAAGGAATACATACAGTGTCCCGCGACAATTGCCCCTTCCTACGCTTGTTACGCTTCACCGCGTTACATGACTATAATGAGGCGAAGCAGACTTTCGGGAAAGAGCATTATGCAATGCGCCGTTCTTTCCGAGCTTCCAAGATAAAATTATTGCTGTCAGCGGAGAAATGAAGAAACACGGCACTGAACGACAAGAAGCTTAACAGCGAACGTCGAAGCAGCTAGGCCTAGCGTTGCCGCAGTGGTGGCTACGGCTGCCAGCGGATCTGCGTGCGAGAGCACCGGTTCAAGGCGGCGAGGTAATCAAAATAGCTGCGGTGGTGGTTTTCATTAATGCCGTCTGGGACCTGCGATCACGCAAAACGTTTAGAAAATCGGACGGCGAAGAGTTCTTGCGTCTGAAATTTCAGACGTTATGATACATTGACGCTTTGGGGTACGTGGTGGTGCCGCAAAGCCGTCCGAGTTATCGGGAATCCGGAAAGTCGGTCGTTGACTGTATACTGGCAACTCCTCTAGCCGACGACGATTCGTTACGAGTCCTGTCTGTTTCTCGAGCCAGCATTACCGCGACTTTTGACCCTCTAAAAAAATTACAGCTAATTTTACCTGATAGAAGCGCAAATTCCCTGAGTTTTCCCTGAGTTTTTCCAGACTACTCAAAATCCCTGAGAATTCCCGGTTTTCCCGGTTTTCCCGGTTGGTAGACACCCTGGTTGGTTAGAATCCATGGTACATCGTATAAGCGCGACTGTACAAGGACGTAGGAAGAAACAGATACACAAAAACTGCGCTTGACCCAGACACGAAGCGCTGTGTCTGTGCATCTGTTTCTTCCTACGTCCTGGTACTGTAGCGCTTATACACTCTACCATGGATTCGCGTATAACTCTTACCGACATGACACCGGAAGATGTTTACCCTTTTAACTATTGTATGGTCACGAGTTTACATTGCCGTTTGACACCATCCTCCATTCTGTGCCATGTGTTGCAAGTGAGTACGCTGGTAAACTACCGATCGCGTTCAGACGGCGCGTAAAGTCGCCCGATCTCGTTTATTAGTCTCGCAGAATACACAAAACCAGCGTTACGACCGGTGCCATCGCGATGTTAAGTTCGCCCCAGGTGCTTGAGTGCTCCTTTGGTCACCATGTCGTAGCGTCGGCCTCTCCGAGAAGCTTTTCTCTCGCTACACAGGGTCGTATGAAGTCCTACGTCAAGTTACCGACTTCAATTACGAGATCTCGATGTTACAGTTACACTTTTATCCATCCTCAAGTGCGACGCCTGTTGACAACGTGCACGTTCCGCGATTGAAGCCATATTTTGCTCGCAATTCTTTGCCTAACATGCGCCGAGACGCCGTCTCAGCACCCGGAGGTCCTGTTACGGAAGGATAGAAGAAGAGGAAGGAAAAAGAAATCGCGAGACCCTGGCTGCTGCATGCTGTTGCTGGTCAGCCATCTTGGCTACACTGACTCTTCTTTTATATGTATTGTAAATACAGTCTGTCTATACTCCAACATCCCCGTAACAATGCTTAACCTTTCTGTAAGTAAAAAAAAACACTTGGTATGTATAATGCTGCCTTATTATCCCCAAGGATCACTTTGTTGAGCCACGCGATTATGCTCAAGAAAGAGGCAATCCCAAACATAGCATGTTAGGCTTGAAATGAGGGAAAATGATTCCGATGGTTAACGCAAATGTTCTACAACTTTTGGCACTTGGATGTTTCGGGGTTGCATTGGGTTGGCGCACACGAGATCTATCTTGTTTAAGTTTCCTTGCCAAGCGATCAGGAAGTGATATTTTCTAATTCACGCTGGAAATTCACAGACGCCACCGCTTTTTATTGAGTATAAACCGGTACAGCCAAAAGATTTCTGAACACGTATGTGCACTGACGCTTATGATGCGCATAAGGTGTTATCGGCACCAAAGACATTTCCGTTTGTGTAGCTACTGCTTCACCTAAAGGCTACACAGTAATTGCCCGACAACTTTGCGTGAACTGACATCAGGTAAATTTCGCTGAGAACGAGCAAAAAAATCACCAGATCGTTCCGCATCAGGTGACAACACATTCAAGCAGCAGTATCAAACAAGCCACATAGGAGGAGGAGTAAAACAAATCATATTCGTCAGATGATACAGTTCTTTGAATTACTGGGTTCTTTCTTCTGCCAGGCAGCGTGAAGTGGCCGTAAGGCCTTGACTTTTGGCGATCACCTAAGCGCAGTTGACGGTCCACAGCTGGACTGTGAGATCGGTGCTGCACATCGCTATCTCCCAGTCTGAAGTGTTATTAAGGTGGAGTTCAGCCCTAGGCTTTAGCTCCGGGCAGTCTCTCAATATATGTATCAGGTACGCCTCATGAGTGTCGTAGTTTTTTGCTTTTAGGTGAGAAGCTGCCCGATATATTAGTGAATACTTGTAAGCGTTGGAAAACGACCTAATCTGCAACTGTCTCCGGGTAACCTGTTGCAATTTACTCAGTGATGTATGTGGAGGGATGTATTTTTGTCTACGTTGGCGCTAGTGGATAGTAATAACCTGGAACGTCGCCATGCGATTCCTCGCTGAACACAGGTCGAAGCATTCCAATTCCAGGCAGACGAAACGTCGGTCATAATTGTGGGCAGCCTCATATTCTGGGTGCGAGGAATGTGCCGGGACCCAGATGATTCGAATCTGGCGATGACGTGGTGGATCTTTGTTTCGAATTTGCAGGGCCGGTTTGTGGATTTTGTCACTGGCATAATTAGTGACTGCAGTTTTAGAATCGCAAAATATGATTGTCGCGGTGGTGTCATTTTAGGCAGAGCGATAGCTGCCTCTGCTGCTTCCTGTGCATGCATGCAACAAACTGTTGCTGCAGAGTGGCCCTGGGCTTTATTGTTGACTATGCCTATAGAGAACGTATCTAGACTTGGCTATTCTCCAGGCCCGAGCAGTGTTTATGTAAATTTTCTAAAACTGGTACATCGCAACGTAGAAAAGAAGAACAAGCCGAGCCAGCCAGATAAAAGCTTTGGCTCTTGCGCTCTTTCTGTCGTTGTGATGTTAAGGACGTGCGTGTGTATGGTATTGGGTTTATCCTTAAATGTCTGCGGTATACTCGTCGGAGTTTACATATTGAAAAGTATGTGGATCCATATCAGATACCCAGCTCCTCCAGTACGTGTCTTCTTACTTCAGTTTTGGGCAGTCTCTCCAGCTGGGCTTGTGCGTCTTGGCCAGCTCCTCTAGGGTATTGTGGATTCCCTATTCTAAGAGGTTCTCATTAGCCGTGTATCCAGGGAGGTGAAGGACTGAATAGTTTGATTGTCTAATTAGGCAACCAATTTTCTTCTTTTCAGCATGGTAGGAATGCAGGTAAGGAACGGAACACTGCGTTGCAGGCCCTTCCCGCATTCTGAAGAAAGTGTTCAACAGGACGACGAAGAGGAGGACCGAAAGAGTTCGTTCATGGTAGTGGTTATGCTGGCGATATGGCTGTGATTTCTCTGTATATATCTGGTAAATATAATTTTCCCTGCTCTTTATCTACATCACAGTTCTTGTGCAAGAGCGGGCTAAGAACGCGTTACAATGGAATTCCGCAGCAGCCGTCGCTTGGATTTTTCCACAATGAAAGAAGAGGAGGCCGTTTCCGCTGCGGCGATGTCAACGGTCGTTCTTGCGCAACCGGATGATCCAGGCACGTTTCACGGAACAGATGACGTCGATATTGATGAGCGCTTGGCCGTATACGAGCGTGTAATTAAAAACAACCGATGGGACGATACGGTTATGTTGTCGAATGTTATATTTTACTTGCAAGGGACAGCAAAGGTGTGGTTCGGGAATCTGGAATTTGAAATCTGAAGTTGGTATCCCTGCAAAAAAATATGCGTTACCTGTTTGGATTCACCATTGGCCGTACGGCCGGGGCGATCTTTCCCAAAGCAGGACATGCTGGCCCTTCGTCGCAAAGCGGATGACATGACGGAGTCAGACAAAGTCGGACAGGTTTTAAAAGGCATATCAGATGATGCATTCAATCTGCTCATTTGCAAGGACAGCAACACGGCTGACTCTATCATACGGGAGTGCAAGCGTTTCGAGAACGCTAAAAGCCGAAGCATTGCTCACCAGTTCGTGCGAGTGCTTAACACGACGGCAATATCGTCGTGACAAAACGTACCTGCACCACAGGTGCCGCTCACCACGGGGCATGTCGCAAAAATTATCTGATGCGACATTGAGGCCATGTCTCCTGCTTCCACGCGCTCCCGCGCCTTTGAGTCTACGTCCCGAATGATACCCTTTCCCCAAGCCATCGTTCGTCAGGAGCTTTTAAGTGTTGGCTTAGACTCTGCGTCTGTCGTCGCTTCTTCCCGCCCGACTGACCGTCTCCAAGTCTCCTGTGGTTAAAGCCAGAGGACCCCACTACGTCATCGCAATGCGGCCGAATGTAGGACTGCCGAAGACCGACCTATTCATTTTTGCTGCCATCGTATATGTAGCGTCACCAGCCATTGCAACAGCCGTTGGTCCTGGCCTCCTAAGGGCCCTATGCCCATAAACGTCGTCGTGAGATCAATCCTGACCGGTTCGAACCTTACTTCGCCCTATCGCATACCACCTGCAATGACGTTCCCACCATGTCAAATCAACGCTCACGATCTTGACGTGGACACCGGTGCCGTTCGCCCCTCTCTCGTCGTCCGTCATCCTGCTGGCCCCAATACCGCCACCTGTCGTCGAGAATTGGAGGTCTGCCTTCGGAAATCTACACGATGCAACGCCCGGAGATGACGCTGCAATAACGAACTGTCCGCAATGTCATCTGCCCACACTGCCGACTCAACATAACTTAATAGACCTTAAGATGGATGGTGCACATGTCACTGCTCTCGTTGACACGGGAGCGCAGATATCTGTGATATGTTTCCAGCTTCGTCATCGCTTAAAGAAGGTTCTCAAACCTCCGATGTTGTCAATCATCCATGACGCCGATGGCTGAATAATTTCTGTCGTTGGAATGTGCTCAGTACGCATTAGTGTCGGTGATCGCTCCACGACTCTACTACCTGCTGTGCTCGAGTAGTGCGCCCGTGAGCTCATCCTCGGCACGGACTTGCTATCAGCCAAATCCGCCTTGTTTGAATGTGCAAATGGTGCCCTTCAGCTCAACTTGCCTCTTCACTCTGACACTCCGCCCACGCGTCAACCCCGTTTGTGCTCCGCCGATCACGTTCGACTGCCACCTGAACCTGTTATGTACGTGAACTTGACTTCCCTACCTTCCATTTGCGATGGTGATCACTTGTTGACTCCTATATCCGTTATTCTATTGGCCTGAAATATTACCGTTCCCAACTACCCTCTTTACCACCACTAATAACGCAGTGTCACTGCCCATTTTAAACTTCAGCTGGCACACGCAAATTGTTCCGGTAGGCATGGCTCTGGCCAACGCGTTTTCTGTCGATGAGCATGCCATTTCTGCATTTGCTGCAGATGATTCTTCGTCTTCCGCCCCTCTTCCAGTTCAACCGATATCAGTTCTGACAAAATTATAGCGCGTGACTTCGTCGCAGCACATGCTGTCGATCTCCGGCACTTGTTGATGTCCTATCGCGACATCTTTGACTTTGATCACCACCCGTGGGGCCAGATACACGTTGTAAGCCATAGGATTCATACTTGAGACTACAGCCCCATTCGACGACGTCATTATCGCGTGTCCCATGCTCAGCGGCAAATGATATAGCGCGAGGTCGACGAGATGCTCTTCAAAAACGTCACTGAATTTTTCTGTAGTCCCTGGGTATCACTTGTCATCCTAGTAAAGAAGAAAGATGGCAGCTCGCGCTTCTGGGTCGACTATCGGCACTTGAACAAATTATACGTAAGGACGTCTATATGTTGCTCCGGATTGATGACGCCGTCGACTGTCTTCACGGGACCACTTCTCATCCATCGACCTCCGCTCAGGATATTGGCAGATTTCTGTCGACGAACTGGACCGCGAAAAGACCGCATTTGTTACATTTGATGGACTTTAAGGTTATGCCTTTTAGCTTATGTAATGCCCCCACCCCGTTTGAAAGAATGATGTAACTATCTGCTTCGTGGCTACAAATAGTCGACATGCGTCTGTTACATAGATGATGTGAGAGCCACCTGTCTGGCCTATCTGCAATGCTTGGTGTTTTCCGACGTGCTGGACTTCAGTTGTATTCTTCGAAGCACAGCTTCGGCCGTTGTGAAATTGCTGTCCTAGGCCACCGTGTCATTTCTCGCGGCGTCCAACCTACTCCCGCAAAATTCGTGTCGTGAAAGAGTTCCCTGTGCCACGTTCGGCCAAAGACGGCCTGACCTTTCTTGGCTTGTGTTTCTTTAGGTAAATGCAGCTTTACGACGCCTCTCCAAAGCTGCATTTACCAAATAAAAATATTTATTCTCTCTCTCCTACTCTCCACGCTGTGTCACGAACTTCGCCGCCAATGCCCGTCTGCTAACACAGCTCCTCAAGAAGGAAATCACATCTTCATGAGTCGGCAACAAGCCGGTGCATTTCAAACGCTCACCAGATTGCTTACTATTCCTTCCATTTTGGTGCATTTTGACCCCGTAGCGCCTACACAAGTATGAACCAACGCCTGTGAAAATGCCATCGGCGCTGTCCTCGCACAGCAGCAACAAGGCCAAGTTCACGACATCGCCTACGACAGCCGCCTCCTCCCCCCTTCAGTGCGCAAGTTCTCCATCAATCAACGCGAATACAATGCTCTAGGTTGGGCAATCGCTCAATTTCGACCGCACTTGTTTGGCTGCAGCTTTTCGATCCACCACCATGCGCTGTGCTGACTCTGATCCCTATCAGACGCGACTGGACGCCTTGGCCTCTGGGCGCTCATGCTTCACGAATACGATTTTGATGTCCTTGACAAATCCAGCACAATGCACCAGCACGCCGATTGCCTATCACGTCATCCCGTGGGCCCTCCCGATTCCACTGCTCATGATTCCAACATCTGCATCTTCGCCATCTCCGACTTGAGTGATATATGCAATCAACAGCTCAGTAATGCGAACTTGCGCTCCATCATCGATTGCCTACGCCCTAATTCCTTCGACATGTCGCTCTAAGATTTCGTGATCCGCTACATTATTCTCAACTATCGCAATACCAACTCCGACGGTTCCGAGCTTCTGCTCGCAATACCTACGACCCTCCGTTCCAATCTTCCCCACGAGCAACACGATGCCCAAACAGCCGGTCACATCGGAGTATCCCAAACATACGACCGCGTGCGGAGTCGATTCTTTTGGCCAGGCCTTTACAGGTCTGTGCACCGGTACATCTCTGCTTGCGATTCCTGCCAACACAACAAGTGTTTGTCTTTGCAGCCTGCCGGCCCACTTAAACCTATAGACATGCCAACTAGTTCGTTCTACAGCATTGACCTTGATTTTGTTGGGCCGTTTCCGACTTCCCTTTTGGGGAACAAATGGATCGCCCTAGCTTCTGACTACGCGACATGATGAGCTATCACATGGGCACTACCGACCAGTTGTGACACGGACGTTGCTGACATTCTCCATCACGACGTAATCCTCCACCACGGCACTCCAAGGCAGCTGCTGACAGACCGCGGTCAGTCTTTTCTTTCGGTTGTTGTCGACGATACTTTTCGCTCTTGTTCCACACGTCACAAGCCAACCGTCGCCTACTACGCACACACTAATGGACATACAGTACGCCTCAACCGCACGCTCATCACGTTGCTATACATGTACGTCACGGCAGGTCACCGTGATTGGGCCAATGTTTAAGATAATGAAAGCAACAGGATGACAATGGTATGACAACGACGCAATGACGACGATGGCAAACCAACTGTATCAGGAGAGTGGAGGGATTACGAGTGTATCACAACGATGGCGTGACGCACCCTGTCTGACAAAACTGTACAACGATGATGGAATGACGACAGTGATGATAAGACGACGGCATGAGGAGAGTCGGACGACGCTATTAAAGTGACGGTTACAGAAAGGCCCCGATGGCATAATAGCGATATTGTGACAGTCAATGTCTGACACGACTATGAACATGATGACAGCCACGACAGCGATGGCATGACAACTCCGGCATAATCACGATTTAATCACGAAACCATGATTCGGCTACAGTTACGGACAAGCATTGACGCCGATGGACCCGACAAATCAGTATGACGACGAGCACATGAAGACAATGGTATGACGGCGGCTATGTGAGTAGACTAGACTGAATTGACGAAGTTTGAAGGACGACGACGGATCGACCACGAACGCATCGCGACAACACTAGGACAACGAATGCGTGAAGACGATGCTGTGACGATGACGCAGTTACGGCTATGTCATAATAACGGCCAGAAGATAATTCTATGACGAGTGTATTAGGACGATGCGGTGACGACGAGGGAATGCAGAGAGTCGGATGACGTGGCTAGAGCGACTGCAATGAAACGACCGCGGCGGCTTCAGGACCACGGAATGATAACAAGTGCCTGACAAGTGTATGGCGACAATGATGATGGCGGCGCCATGACGAGTTTAGGATGAAAAGACGATGATGCATTGACCACAACGGTAATGACCTCCAGCAGACACCTAATGGCTCTAGCTTAATAGTAGGCAACCGACGCCACTAGCTTCGCGTATAAGCCGTGATGACGACGGCATGAAAGTCACATGGCGAAGCTGGAATGACAATGATAGATAGATAGATAGATAGATAGATAGATAGATAGATAGATAGATAGATAGATAGATAGATAGATAGATAGATAGACAGACAGACAGACAGACAGACAGACAGACAGACAGACAGACAGACAGACAGACAGACAGACAGACAGACAGACAGACAGACAGACAGACAGACAGACAGACAGACAGACAGACAGACAGACAGATAGATAGATAGATAGATAGATAGATAGATAGATAGATAGATAGATAGATAGATAGATAGATAGATAGATAGATAGATAGATAGATAGATCGCTTCCGGAAAGTCCGTGAAGGAACCTTATAATGCTCACGGCGCAAAATTTACCCTGTCCATGACAGAGTAAATTCGTCCCTATCGTCGCAAAGCAGGATCAAGGCCAAGTTCGCATCATCGCCTAGGCCAGTCGCCTCCTCTTCCCTTCAGAGTGCAAGTTCTCCATCACTCAACAGGCAATGAAACATTGCTTCTGTATTCAGCCTCTTCAATCCAACTCATTCACTTTGTTGGTTACGGCCTAAAGCCGTTTATCGGAAGTCACCTCTAGCTTTGCTTAACCGGACACTGTCATGTTTCTGTCATGTCAGCCCCGTTTCTCCTCTGTCGTGACGTCACGGTGTCACGTGGTCAGCCTTGAAGGCGACGCCGCGAGCGACGGCGCGAGTTGGAGCCCCGTTTCTCCTCTGTCCTGAGATCACGGTGTCACGTGTTATTGAAGGCGACACCGCCGCGCCTGAGGAGCTGGGTTGAGCTCTAGTAATATGCTTCGCATAAAACCGCACGTTGCTGAGATATTCCTCACACATGTATGTTCATACAAACAGTCCACAAGCACCCAGTTCTGTAAGCGAGTGTTTCAAGACGCTCAATTCACGGCTGGTAGGTAGCAAGCGCGAGTCTGGCTACCGCTTTCGGACGGTGCGGTCCAGGTTGGCGTTCGCACACGCCAAATGGGTTCGGTATAGGTCGGCCAATGATTCGAAAACGAGGAAGGCACGGCCGGTGCCGAATTCGCAACTGCCCGTTATCAGCTCGGAAAACGTCTCGGTGAATTCTAATTGAGGCGGGGTGTGCGCACCATCGGTGCACGGGGCATATAACCTTTCCCCTGGCTCTCGCTTCCGAGGAGCGAGCGGTTCCAATAAACTGGTTCCATGAGCATGTACGGAAACGTTACTAAGGGCACCATAAAAAAAAGGCCAGCCTCTTACACTGTGGCGTGAGGATGTTACGTATCTCAATTCGTCGGCTACTGCGCCTTCCAGCTCACTCGCTTTGCGATGACAGCACCCTGACAATGAATAGTGTTGCAGATGAAGACGACTGAGTCTGTTCGGGTTGGTAACAATATGCTTTCAAAGATTTATTTTTGTACAGCTGGCCGGAAAAGGTTGTATTTTATTGGAAAAATAAGTATTTTTTATCCAAGTATCTCTTTTCCCATCCGGGCTTATAGTTGTTCAGCGTTTGGCAAGATGAATGCTTCATTTATTTGAAATGCAATGCGGTGATTCCTTACAATTATAAGCAAATGTACGGTGCCAGAATGTATGGCCTCACGGTGAACTTGTGCAGAAAATTCAAGGCACGCAACGTTTGATTTGTAGGCATTCTTTCGGTTTCTATCTAACCGTTCTCCCGCCTATATGAGTCACTGGCTATTCCGTGGTCGAACTGATAGCGTATCGGAGTCCTGTGCTTAGGGCCCAGGGTGGCAATGTGTACATATGTGCCTCCCTTCAACGCCGACTTTGAGCCCAAGGGATGTGGCCATCGGTCTCCCAGGAAGCCGTTTGACGCCAACATGGGGCACTGGGTATCTGCCATTACGTGCGCGCCGCTGTTCAAGGAACGTCACTGACGTCGATTTGGGTAGCTAGATATGTGCCACTGCCAATATGCCACTCTACAATGAGAAAAACTAGCCCTTAAATGTCTCCGATGCCGTGCCTAATCGAACCAATGCTACAAACGTTCCTCAAAGACGGCATGGGCAGCCTGCTTCACAAGTGTTCTGTCTTTGGGCCGCGTTTCTCTGAACGCCTTTCCCGCCAACGCTTTAGCGTATTGCGCCATGAAGCAACTGGTAATGTGCTCATATTCAATGCACCTCTCGTTGACTTGGTTCTCTCACTATGTGCCACTGAATGTGCGGAGATCAAAGGAAAAATTCTCCGTGCTCGAAGGCAACGGTGTGGGAGGCTACGCGGACTTGTTTGCAGTGGCAGTAGACGGCACAACACGTCCGGAAACCAGCGCCAGATAGGAGGCCACTTACCGTATGACAAGTTTCTCAGCGTTCGCTCCCACCGGCCCGACGAAAATGTAGGAGGTCACGTAATTCTTTTCAACATTACGCCGCTTTCGAAAATGTACACCAGTAGCATAGCAGAATACACTTGTTTACAGCAATGTTGGCTATGTGTTCGTCTGGTCGAGTTCTGTGTCACGAGGTGGCTCCACGGTACATATTACTCCCGCTTGCGCGTCCGCTCACCTGCTATCTCAGCGGTGGAAATGTGCTCAGGCAGCCTGTCTGTTTATGTTCGACGGGGCCCGCCTAGCCCCGCTTTTGCAGATGGCGCAAAAAAGAAGAATACCTCACCGCCTATGCAGATGGCACTTCAAAAAAAAAAAAAAACTCAGTGGCCTTCCAGTCTGTGAAGAGCGATGACCAGCGAAGCTGTGAGTGCGGGCCCCTTAATATCGAAGTGCACCTCCACCGCGTGTCGGCCTGGCATAATGCAATATCTTCGGGTTCAGCGCACGTTGTAAGATTTGGAGTCGGGCTTGTAGAACGATCGGAGGAACCTGAGGCGACAGGACTAAGCGAGCAGGATTTATTTAATATATTTACATTTTAAACATGGGATACATTTACACAGTCTAGCGTGACTCCCGAATGGAGCCAGCAAGACGAAGCATACAGCAAACGACCACACAACTCACGAGTACATTGACGAGCACAGAGCACGACGACGAGCACACCTAGCAGCCGACAACCAGCCGTATCTAAACACTTCGTGTTCCCTAGGTCCCTAGGTGAGCCAAACGTTCGACGCCATCGAAAACAGGCCGCCTCTCAGCGGGACGTTTTGCAAACACACACACGCACACATAGGATTCAATGCCCCCTCCGCGGGCAGACGACCTTTGCAGCGCAGCCGCGTGGTGTCCATTGTCCTGCGTGCCCGTTCCCAGGTGGTCACGCCCGACACCAGCCGGCGCCTCTTAATTCCAGAGCGGACCTCGCACAGTGGCCTTCGCCGCGGTCCATTGTCTGGTGTCTCGAAAAGCGCATGGTTGGTTAGCGCTGTCCTCGCTGATTCTCTGAAGGGCGGCCCCACCGAGGGTGGGTCGAAACACGTGCAGCGGGGCAGAAATAACTTGCACGTTGCCACCTCGGCAGGCCATTCCTAACAACGTATGGGGAGTGCTTAACGCCTCCTTGATCTCAGCCACAGGCCGGCCCGGCATTCCACTATTTTCAGTATCGGCCCATGTATGGGGAGTGCTTAACACCTGCTTCGCCACCGCCGCCAGTTCGCCCGGCATTGCACTATCTTCGGTATTTGTGTCGACATAAAGACACCGTTCTGGGAGAAGTAGCCCTTAAGAGCTTCACTGCAAAGTGTTTCAGCGGCACTTAGTTGTCCCTACGCGGATAAATGCAAAAAAATTGCGACCACTGCGCGATGCCTATGCTCATTCAATCATTCAGCAACTAGTTCTTGAGGACAGCGATTTCTTTGCTCGACTCCCACCAAAGGTCATGGGTTTGAGTGCCTTAATAAGCTCAATGTTAATTAACTCTCTGTTGTAATTAACTATGCCATAGTTAACTGTGTCGTAATTATCTCCGCCTTAATTACCACCGAACGTCGTTGCTTCGACTCCCAGCATATAGGTTTGAGTACCTTAATTACCTCCATCTTTACCAACTGTGTCTTGATTAACTTCGTCTTAACACCAAAGGTCGGAGGTTCGACTCCTATTAAAGGCCGTGGGTTCGAGTACCTTAATTAGGTCTATTTTATTTACTGTGCCTCAAGCAACTACGCCTCTGTTAAATCTATAGGTTGTGAATTCGATTCCCACCAAAGGTTGTGGGCTCGTGTGGACTAATTCAATCTTCATTAACAGTGCCTGTATCCCCATCGCTCTAATTAACAACTAAGCTGGAGGAATCATAGCCTTAATTAACACCAAAAGTTTCGAGTTCGATTGCCCTTAAAGGGCGGGTATTCCCAGCCTTCTTAGACCATCGTGTGTTCGCGCCAACGTCAATTTTCCGCCTCATCAGCCCTATAATGCTTCGAATTAAAACAACCGCTTATAGTCGCAAAACCCTGAGAATCGTTCCCTCGCCTGCAACACACACAGTAGCGCATACTAAATCAGCCAAATTGGCAATAGGTTCACTGTAGAACGGCTCATACCCAGGCATTCATGGCGCACCTCACTAAACCCTTCGCTTGAGCAGTGTTCATGGAGAAGTGGCATGTACCCAGTGCACACCCAAGTTGTGGTAAAAAAGAAAGTCGCAGTTTGCGCCGAAAGGCGAAGAACCGGTTGCGGTAGTAAATTAGTAGTTAGCTCTACAGAGTAAGTATACTAGTTTTAGCGGCTGTGTAAACTTGTAAACATTCGCTTACTAACTAAATTAACAATGATATAATTCGTAAGCGCTACTGAACGAGGACGTTAAAAGAAACACACACACAGAAACAGCGCTGTCTCTGTGTGTCGGTTTCTGGCTACGTCCTCGTTTCGTGGCGCTTACGCATTCTCTCATGGATTCAAACCAGCTAGCCCGCCAACACGTTTTGATTAAATTAACAAGCACAGTGTCAAGCGCGCACAGGTAAAGATGAACAAATCTCCCTCGATGAGCGTCGAAACTCGCTGACAAAATGATGGAGTAAGGAATCGCGGCAGCAGCAGGGATCGCATTGACCTTATTGGAACTCTCGCTTCAACGCTAATAAAACGTCGAAAGCACAGCGCATACGAAGCTACCTTTACCAAGGTTGAGGACTGGGCGTGTTGGTATAGCGTATTAGAGGCTCGACTGCGCAACATTTGGACGACACACACAGAAGAGAAACACACACCACAGAGCGCTACTTGCCACTATCGTTTTATTACCTTGTCAATGGAATAAATACTGGAAGATACTCGTGGTATCGTGGTTCCTTTTTTGCCATGTCAAAAATGATCACATGACAAAGCTGGCTTGGCATTGGTGGACGGCAATGTTTCTCGAAATCTTTTTGGTTTTGTCGTTACCCTCCTCCCTCCCCCCCTTAGTATCTTCCAGTATTTATTCAATTGAAAAGGGAATAAAACGATGGTTGCTAGTAGCGCTCCGGTAGTGTGTGTTTCTTTGCTGTTTGTGTCATCCAAATGTTGCGCAATCGAGCCTCTAATGTACCGCTACCACGCGTACTCTGCAAACATCCCAGATCGTCTTGAAGTGAGGCCCGTGCGGGTGCGCACTTTGGCCACGTCGCAGATCGCTTTCGAGATACGGTGCCCGCACAGCCGCGCCGGAGGCTGCAGCCGCTGGAGGAAAACGCCATTCTCCCTCGCCTCCCCGCCGTGCCTCGCGGGCAACAGGAGAGGGCGCGCTACCTACTCGCCTTCCTCGTTGGCACACCAGTTGGAGCCACGTTCGTCGGCTCACCCTCACACGCTTTCACTCGTACATAGAGCAAACGGCGGGCGGCGACAATTTTATTGGCCTTGGATTTTATGCGAAACATCACGGCGACGGCGACGGCAGAAATGCGCCTGGAGTGTCCGTATATTTGTTATCGCAATGAAACGTTCATTCAAGATGTGGCAAATACCCAGTTTTACATAGCCAGTGACGCAAGTTTTGAACCCTGTTCACTCAGCACGGAATAAGTTGCGCTCTTTATATCAGAGAAGCGTTGAAACATTTATCTGACGATACATTGCGCAATTACCTCATTTGTTCGACAGGGTTCCCGACTCTGAAATAAATACGTTTAGTTATTTAAATTAATAGTTTCAGCATACCGTGCAGCATGATTCATACTTGTCGACTGGTCGAGTGCCCGGCTGTGAACTGCGCGAGCGCCACAATTAAACTCTTGTAGCGGCTTGTTTATATATGTGTTAATAGCACACGAGCCAAGCCAGCGGT
This sequence comes from Dermacentor albipictus, assembly GCF_038994185.2. Lineage (NCBI taxonomy): Eukaryota > Metazoa > Arthropoda > Arachnida > Ixodida > Ixodidae > Dermacentor > Dermacentor albipictus. The sequence continues at coordinate 77,664,646 of NC_091830.1, forward strand.
ATGAATATGTGTGGTCTACGTGCGAGCCTAGACCAAATTTATTTATTTGGCAAGAAATAGCGACCAAGTAGATCGCCTTTCAACTCCAGACAAGCGTAATTCAAACTTCATAAGCAGCCAAAATAGTGAAAACGGATTCTCCTTTTTGGACTTGTTCGGACCTTTCTCGATGAAACAGTCATCCCTGTTAAGGGAACTATGTTCTCCCGAAAAGCCGACGCATTTTTTTATGTGATCTCCTTCAGATGACAGTTTTACAATGTAAATATACATTGCCAATGCACAAAACCTACACTGGATGCTTTTTGAAAATAAAAAAAACTTTAGGAATCATCTGTGGCAGATGGCATAATTCTTGTCAATGCATGAGTTCAATTTATGAATTAGACGATCAACTTGCGATGCGTATCCACTTGGAACGAGACTCTCGCCTAGAGATAATCATCATCATCATCATCACAATCTGCTTATTTTTATGTACACTGCATCACGAACGACTCGACAGCGGTCTACAGTTCCCCTGCCTGAGCTGGTTTCTAGCTGATTCCAACTTGCATATGCTAGTTCAATAAAGTAATAACCACCCATAAATAATAATAACACCAATAAATAATAACCACCCCACGTAATTTTCTGTCGTCCTCGGCTGCGCTTCCGTTCCCTTGGCACCCATACGGTAACTCCAACGGTCCATTGGTTATCTCACCAAATCATTACACGAGCTGCGCAGCTCCATATTTTTCTCATTGACAACTAGAATATCGGCGATCCCCGTGTGCTATCTGATAAGGGCGCAACGCTCTCTTCCATGTCTCTTAACCTTAGGCCTAACATTTTTAATGTGTAGCTTATAGGCACCCCTTATTGCGTGGAGCATCGGCGTCCCTCACCATGCCTCGCCACCTCTTGTAACCGAGCGAACGAGCACAGCGAATGATGAAAGAGCGAACGCGAAGCGTAGAAGGAGATGAAATACGGCAAGAGCGAAGAGAGCGCGAGAAGGAAATCGGGGGAGGAGGGCGCTGCGGAAGCATGACGAAAAAATGGCTGTGGCTTAGGTAAGGTTAAGCCCAGGATGCGAAGCATACTAGCCTTTATTTTAGTTGTTGAACCACTGTTTAGCCTGGTGAACGGCTGTTGCTTGGCTATATTTGGTTCGGCTAGACGAAGAAACAACTCATGCGTTACTCTGCTTCGTCTCCAAGAGTGGAACGCGACAGCGTTCCCGTCGACCCGCCAAGGGGTGTAAGAGAATGGGCTACGGCGCAGCGACTACGCGCCCCGCATTGGACGCGGTGAGCGTCGAGCAACGCAGGGTTCGGCGCGGCAACGAAATGTGCGCCTGAGCAAACGACGCACGCCTGAGCCTTAGAAACAGCTCGTTTCTAAGGCAACACCGCATTCACTAGAGGCGCTTTTGTACCGCTTTGAAGCAACGTACTCGTGGCTCAGTGGTAGCGTCTCCGTCTCACACTCCGGAGACCCTGGTTCGATTCCCACCTAGCCCATCTTGCAAGAGTTGAGCCAAAGCCACTTCTCCTCTGTCGTGACGTCACGGTGTCACGTGGTATTGAAGGCGACACCGCCGCGCCTGAGGAGCTGGGTTGAGCTCTCGTAATATGCTTCGCATAGAAACGGAGGATGAAGGTAATTGCCGAACGAGACCTGCTCAACGGCGGCGCCAGGCATGCGGCGAGCGCTATGGAAAGAAAGCGATGGCGTTGGCTTCGGAACACTACGCATGCGCTCCTTCGTTTGCGCCGCCGCCGCTAAAGAACGCGCTCTGCGCTAGCCACGCGTTCCCTTGTTAACACTTCCTTTCTGAAGGATGAGCAACGCAACCGGTGGAAATGCTTCGTCTGCCGCTGCTGCGAAACGAGTTGGCACAGCAGAGGCTCAGTGCCACAGCCGAGAGGACCCTGTCGTTAAGAATCAAATTATTTGCCACGATATATCGCGAATACAGAGCAACAGCTGCGCTCAAAATTCGGATTAGGGAATATCGTAGTTGCTGGTTATTTATTCCTTGGCCTATCGCTCTTTCCGCGAGCCTTGACTTGGTCACGCGCAACTTTGTTAACCTCCTATATTATGCAACGCAATGATTGTAGACTTTTCTTCTTAACGACCGAGGTAAGCTCCTAGTCTGAATTTCGTAATGCCTACCGTATGCACTCCAACCCATTACTTTAATCAGTAAATTTCTACCTCGTGATCAGGGTGGCCTTAGAGGAAGTGACCTAGATAAACGTGCTCATTCACAGGCTGTAGAGGCTGACCGACGATCATGAATTGTTGTTCCCTTGCGAGGCTATTGAACATTACCTTTGTCTTCTGGATATTAATCTCCAACCCCACTCTTGCACTTTGTCAATTAAGGTCCCCAATCATTCGTTGTAATTCGTCCACATTGCTGCTGGACAGGACAATGTCGTCTGCAAACTGAAGGTTGCTGAGATATTCGCCGATGACCCTCAGTCCTAAGCCTGAATTCCCACTCTAATAGCTTGAATGCAGTAAATGCAGTGAATAGCATTGGGGAAATTTTGTCTCGTTGCTCACCCCCTTCTTAATAGGATTTTTCGCACTCTTTATTTGGAGAACCAAAGTAGCTGTGGAATCATTGTAGATATTTCCCAAGTTAACCCCACGTGTGTCCTGTACACCTTGATTGCGCAATGCATCCATGATTGCTGGTATCCTTTCTGAATCAAATGTCTTCTTATAATTATGAAGGTCATATAGAGAGGTTGATTGCACACCTCAGATTTCTCGGTTACCTGATTTATATTATCGCACTGCACGATATAGCCGAAGGAAGAGAACATAGAGGTGTGCGCGAGGAGCTGGCCGCCTAGCTGTTGGCCTTGCATGACCATCCTGACCCTCGCTCTACGCTAACCATCTATCATCTTGTAACTATACCCATCCCATCCGTAATAATATCATGAATGTGATCAATTGTAGAATATCCTTTCCTGAAGCCAGCCTATTCTCTTGGTTGATTGAGGCTGAAGTGTTGCCCTCAATCTTGTGGGAGTTTTCTTGGTGAATACTTGATGCAATACTGACAGCAAGCTAAGGAACCTATAATTCAGTTATTTTACGTCTCCCTTTTCATGGATTAGTATAATGTTGGCATTTCTTCAGCTCGCTGGTACGCTCGAAGTAGCTAGGCATTGCGTATAAAGGACGCACAATAGCTCCTTTCTTTAAATTATGGTGTTTTACGTGCCAAAACCACTTTCTGATTATGAGGAACGCCGTAGTGGAGGACTCCAGAAATTTCGACCACCTGGGGATCTTTAACGTGCACTCTCAGGATTGGGGGCTCAATCCCATCGTCCGTGGTCCTTTGCCAAGATTGGAGTACGGCATGAATTCGAAGGTAGCTGGCCCATGCCGTCGTCCAACTTATTTACGCTGAGATCGTTGATGAAGTGAAGAACTGCTTCTCATCGAGAACGAGGGAAAAGGGTTTATTTACAGAAATTAAATCAGTCTAACATGACTGCTTGAGAAAAAGAGTATCAGTCCAACATGACTGCATGAGAGAAGTGACTCAGTCTAACATGACTGCTCAAGAGAAGTGTGTTCAGCATTCGCACAACTACAGTTTTTATACACTCGGTCCGCCGGCCATACGAGGCGGAGACTGTTCGTTTACTCATCACCACCTCGCCGCTGCTCTGCAGATCAGTTTACAGACACAAAGGCACACACATTCCGATGCCCAAACGACGGCGTTGGAGGGGTGCCGTTCCGGGAATTATCGGTGCCGATCGAGGGTCGCTCGTTGTTTTGCGCCACGCCGAAGCGTGAGAAGCACCAAAATACGTCGTTCCCGCGGCAGCTTGTCCATGCGTGTCAAATCAGCTCCGCGTTGGGGAACTCCGGAATCATTGTTCACACACCGAACTAGTTCCGTCACAATGTCGATGGGGCTGGAGGAAGGAGGCAGTTTTCAGCACAAAGGCCGCTTCTTCGAACGCCTCCTAGCTGCAGCGACGGTGAGGGGGAGATGCGCGTCGTGTCGCCCTGTCGTAACTGTGTGGCAATCTTGCTTTGTAGCTCGCCATTCTTAACAGCACCTAAATCTAAGTACACGGTTGTTTTCGCATAAGAGCCCCTTCATTTTTTATTAAATTGATTGTTTTTTATCCTAACCTACCAATTATCGCCATGATATATCTTGCGAGGCTGCTCTAACTTCATGGCTAGTTATAGAATGAGGTATCTGGTACTTATTTCCAATGAAGGTTGCGTGCCTGTCCTAGGTACTGTACAGATAAGTATCGAATTCTTCTGCTCCTTTTACTACGTCAACGAAATTGCTGAGGCTCGTATTATCGACTTTGCTCTGTTTATCTTTTACTTCACGCATATTGCCCTGTCCTACGCCAATCTTTTTCTCACTGATTTCATGTTGCAGACATCGTTTACTGCTTCATGAATTTTTCCGACTTTGTTACTTTCCAGATATACATTCCCAAAGTGAGCGATGAAATACATGGACGTTACACTTACTTTTGCGCTTGAGTAAATAAATCGGTGTCTCATTAAAAAAAACTAAGTGCTACAATATGGAATTTTTACCCCAATTTTGAAGGCGTATAGCTCGAAACCAATGTGATCCTTGCAATTCGTGCGAAGTGAATATGCCTTGCGATTTTGGCGGCAACTATTCACACTATTTAATATGTGCCGTAAAGTAATTAATTAAAAACTGAGGTCATTAGGTGATTGCAGGTTCTATTCTTATGCATGTTTATTGCTTTTAGGCAAAATGTTCGCCGGTTTGAGTACTCCAGCTCAAGATTTCAAATATTTCAATGACGCTATCTGAACCGGGTGATCTTTAAACATTCTGTAAGTCGAACAAAGCATCAGGTATGTATTACGCCACTTTATTATCCGCAGTGATTGCTGTGTTGAGCAACGCGATAACGTTGATGAAAGAGGCTACCGTAAACATGGCACGTTAGACTCGAAATGCTGGAAAACGATTGCGGTGGCTGTCGCAAATATTCTACAACGCTTGGCGCTTAGATGTTTTGGGATTGCATTGGGTTGGCGCACACGATCACTCTCGTGTTTCAGTTTCGTAGCTATGCAATCAGCAACTGATAATATTTTCTCATTCACGTTGGAAATTCACAGACGCCACTGCTATTTGTCGAGTGGAAACCGATACAACCAAATTCGCAACATGAACGTGCACTGCGGCCGATGATGCACGTCGCATGTTATCGCCACCAAGATAAATTTCTGTATGATATCGTTGCTGCTGCCCCCAAAGTCTACGCGGTGGCTTGCCGGCAACCGTGCATTAACGGACATCACGTAAAGTTCGCTGAGAACGAACAAAAACATCGTGAAATTCTTGCGCAGCACGCGGCGACAGCACACTGAAGCAGCAGTCTCGAACAAGCGACAGAAAATAAAAGACACAAGGCGGGCTATTTTCTTCTCGCCAGTTCTTGGTTGCATCTATTTAAAGTACTGTTTCTCCAAAAAAACATTCAATTGGAAGTAGCGCCTTGTCCGTCGTACAAGTGGTTCTTTTAGTCCGCGTCTTCGTAGCGCTCTTTTCATTAGGTATGCAAAACCAACTCGCCCACATCAAGCTTCTGCTGCAGTTGAAAAGATCTGCGGTTTCAAAGTAACACAGAGAAAGGACAGGCCAAGTTCGGCGTCCTGCTGGGGACAAAAGTGCCCAGGACACGCTAGTCGGCCGACCCCGACGTTGTCGGCAAGCGCCGGGCGCGATATGGACAAGACCGGACAAGAGGCGCGGTGTAGGCGTACCCTGGAGACTCCCGAAGAATGAGCTAAGCGGCTTGCCACAATGCGTGTGCGTCAGGAACTCCGGAACATAACCCAAACGCTTGCGCGTGAGCCGCGTTCACGAAGTGAAGAGTCTACGGAGACGTGTACAATTTGAACAAACTGCGTCGAAGTTCAATCAATGCGCACCGATGACTTCTGGGAGACCATCAGAGTTGTCGTGTCTCAGGTGCTTCAGAAGTTGTTCTTATTATCACAGCACCTTCTTGTTGTCACAGCCTCAGAAGTTGGTCTTGTTATCGGACAGCCGGGCACCTTGGGTTTTCCCGTACGCCCGTAAGAAGAAAAGAGAAGCACTATTGACCGCGCCTGACTGCTGACCTCGCCCGCTACGTCAACACAGGCCATGACTGCCAGCGACGCAAGACACCACCGACAAGGCCAGCGCATTTACTACAGCTGATCGCGCTCCTTTCCGACCATTTCAGCAGATCGGGACGCGCTTGCTCAGACCCTTTCCAAGGCCAACAGCTGGAAACAAGTGGGTAACAAGCGGAAAACTTTACCCGCTGCGCCGAAATGAAAGCCCTGCCCAAAGGTGGTGCAGCGTAAGTAGTCAAATATTTCGTGGAAAACATCATGCTGCGATATGGTGCACCAGCAGTCCTCATTATTGACAGTTCAACGGCTTTCACAGCTGATCTTACGCCATCCTGCAGTATAGGAGGACCACTGCCTAGCAATTTCAGACGAATGCCTTATCGGAACCGTCCGAATAAGACGGTCGCCGACATGTTACCGATGTACGTAAACGTCGAACACAAAAGGTGGGATGCTGTCGGTGAGTATGTAACCTGTGCTTGCATCACGGCAGTGTAAGAAACAACACAGATCACGCCATTCAAGCTGCTTTATGGAACGAACCCGACGACAACTATCGACGCCGTGCTGCCGCAGGGCCACCGATGAAGAAAATGCCGACGTCGCCGCATATCTTCAGCGCGCCGAAGCCCGACAGCTCGTCCGCCTGAGCATCAAGAACCAGCAGAGGACCGACAGCCAGCACTACAATTTTCGACGACGCTACGTGGGGTACCGGCCGGCGACCGCGTTTGGGTCTCGACTTCGATACGGCGATCAGGACTCGGCGAGAAAGTGTTACGACGCTATTTCAGACCTTAGAACATCATCCGACGTATTGGCGCACTGGACAATGTGGTCGTGGCGCCTGGCATTTCGAAATCACAGCGGCGCCGCGCACGATCTGAAGCGGTCCACGTGTGCGTCTTATGCCTTTCTACGCCCGCTGACGAACTTGGGAAGTTCATTTCTTTGTTGCTGTTTTTTCTTTGTTACGCGTGGTTTTCTTTCCCTTTCATATCTCTTTGTAGCATCCGGATGATGCTATTTAAGAAGGGGCATTCACACGTGTACATATATACATTTTTTTTTCGGGGACTGCACTTCACCCACTAACAACTTAAAATTATCGGTCAACGCAATGACGCGCCCACATGACTGGAACTTACTGGAATGTTATCGATGGATCTATCCATTGTCTGTTGTCGCCGAAACTTGTGTAATCTGATTGCGCAACTCCAATTTTGCAGTACTTTCTGGAAGATACGCGGGCGCCAGCGATTACTCTGGAACCTTCGATGACTTATGTATAAAAGCCGGCACCCTTGACCTGCAGGTCAGCTTTCGACGATCACCGACTCTATGCTATCATTGCGCTTTGAGGGTAACCTGTTTTTGTGGGCACAGGTTCGCCCAATAAAGCTTAGTTTAGGCTTTCACAGTTTCGCTACTGTGTTTCTTGCCGTCAGTACTACGTTACAATGTAATTCGTTGTTTAACTAATTCTCTTATTAAATGTTGTTTATGCCTCCATATTAAGTCTCTTGCTCATTATTCACTTATCCTTCATCTTAATCTTATTCTATTTGATGCCCAATTTCGCCTACTCCTGACAGGTCACCTTGGCTAGCCGGCCAGATACAGCTTATTATAAAGCAGGATCAAGGCCAAGTTCGCATCATCGCCTACGCCAGTCGCCTCCTCTTCCCTTCAGAGTGCAAGTTCTCCACTCAACAGGCAATGAAACATTGCTTCTGTATTCAGCCTCTTCAATCCAACTCATTCACTTTGTTGGTTACGGCCTAAAGCCGTTTATCGGAAGTCACCTCTAGCTTTGCTTAACAAGACACTGTCAAGTTTCTGTCATGTCAGCCCCGTTTCTCCTCTGTCGTGACGTCACGGTGTCATGTGGTCAGCCTTGACGGCGACGCCGCGAGCGACGGCGCGAGTTGGAGCCCCGTTTCTCCTCTGTCGTGACGTCACGGTGTCGCGTGGTATTGAAGGCGACACCGCCGCGCCTGAGGAGCTGGGTTGAGCTCTAGTAATATGCTTCGCATAAAAGCGCACGTTGCTGAGATATTCCTCACACATATATGTTCATACAAACAGTCCACAAGCACCCAGTTCTGTAAGCGAGTGTTTCAAGACGCTCAATTCACGGCTGGTAGGTAGCAAGCGCGAGTCTGGCTACCGCTTTCGGACGGTGCGGTCCAGGTTGGCATTCGCACACGCCAAATGGGTTCGGTATAGGTCGGCCAATGATTCGAAAACAAGGAAGGCACGGCCGGTGCCGAATTCGCAACCGCCCGTTATCAGCTCGGAAAACGTCTCGGTGAATTCTAATTGAGGCGGGGTGTGCGCACCATCGGTGCACGGGGCATTTAACCTTTCCCCTGGCTCTCGCTTCCGAGGAGCGAGCGGTTCCAATAAACTGGTTCCATGAGCATGTACGGAAACGTTACTAAGGGCACCATAAAAAAAAAGGCCAGCCTCTTACACTGTGGCGTGAGGATGTTACGTATCTCAGTTCGTCGGCTACTGCGCGTTCCAGCTCACTCGCTTTGCGATGACAGCGCGCTGACAATGAATAGTGTTGCAGATGAAGACGACTGAGTCTGTTCGGGTTGGTAACAATATGCTTTCAAAGATTTATTTTTGTACAGCTGGCCGGAAAAGGTTGTATTTTATTGGAAAAATAAGTATTTTTTATCCAAGTATCTATTTTCCCATCCGGGCTTATAGTTGTTCAGCGTTTGGCAAGATGAATGCTGCATTTATTTGAAATGCAATGCGGTGATTCCTTACAATTATAAGCAAGTGTACGTTGTCAGAATGTATGGCCTCACGGTGAACTTGTGCAGAAAATTCAAGGAACGCAACGTTTCATTCGTAAGCATTTTTTCGGTTTCTATCTAACCGTTCTCCCGCCTATATGAGTCACTGGCTAGGCCGTGGTCGAACTGATAGCGTATCGGAGTCCTGTGCTTAGGGCCCAGGGTGGCAATGTGTACATATGTGCCTCTCTTCAACGCCGACTTTGAGCACAAGGGATGTGGCCATCGGTCTCCCAGGAAGCCGATTGATGCCAACATGGGGCACTGGGTATCTGCCATCAGGTGCGCGCCGCTCTTCAAGGAACGTCACTGACGCCAACTTGGGTAGCTAGATATGTGCCACTGCCAATGTGCCGCTCCACAATGATAAGAACGAGCCCTTAAATGTCTCCGAAGCCGTGCGTAATCGAACCAATGCTACAAGTGTTCCTCAAAGACGGCATGGGCAGCCTGCCTCACAAGTGTTCTGGCTTTGGGCCGCTTTTTTCTGAGCGCCTTTCCCGCCGACGCTTTAGCGTATTGTGCCATGAAGCAACTGGTAATGTGCTCATATTAAATGCACCTCTCGCTGCCTTGGTTCTCTGACTATGTGCCACTGAATCTACGGCGATCAAAGGAAAAATTCTCCGCGCTCGAAGGCAACGGTGTGGGAGGCTACGCGGACTTCTTTGCAGTGGCAGTGTGTTCCAGTGGGAACACACTGCCACTGGGAACATCAGTGGGAACACGATCAGTGGGAACACCAATGTGTTCCCACTGATTGTCATTTGTGAGCTCAACTTGTCGAAACCAATCAAACTGTCAGCGTACGAAATTATCATGTCTTCAATAAATGGTGCATGCAGCAAAATGATCGTTTTTGTTCGCCGTGAACTTGCCTATGTTTTGCGACCAATTGCACCCCACGACAATCAATATATATGCAGCACGGTTAAAAAGAACACACTCTTGTTTACTGTCATAGGCGTGTATATATCGCCTTGAAGCAATTTTGATACTAAAAGATAAGCGGATATCTTGAGTGTTTGTCCCGTCCCATGGGTCATCATAGCAGATTTCAATGCACACCATCCAGCATGGGGAAGTACAAGGACAAATGCAAGAAGACGAAGATTAGCAAGCATCGCCTACAACCTTGGCCTTGCTCTCCTGAACGATGGTAGCCCCGCCTTTCTTCGAGGCGTGATATACGGCAGCTGCCTCAACCTTCTTTCGTCTCCAACTCTCTCGCCAGATGTGTGAAGTGGTTTCCAGATATTGAGACACAAGGGAGTGATCACATTCCCACATATCTAAACATCAAAGGCTTGTCGTCTAGATCTGGTCCACACAATACCATTCGGACGATTAAATGGGCCAACTTCAAATTTACTTATGGAAGATGCCTGCCTTGAAGGCCTACTCTCTGGGTTAGAGCAAACAATAAAAACTGCGATGCAAAACGCCACTCACATGATGACGATCTTTTCCACGCGAAACGACTTCGACATGGAGTTAGAGCGACTTCGAGCACTTCGTCGCCCGGCGGAACGTTGATATCGGCGTACAAAATGAATCCATTACTTTAGGGCAGCCGGGAGGATGCAAAAGAAGATTCAGCGTCGTATGGGTAGATTAGCGCCGGAACGCCGGGCAAAGTTTTGCCAAACACTAGACTCCCGCATACCATTGTCTCACATTTGGAAAACGGTGCAAGGCCTGCGTTGCCTTCCGGAACAGTGTTTTCCATTCAAGGCGCTCGCGCTTTTCCAAGGGCGGCAAGACATCGATGTCGCAGAAGACTTTTGTGCGCGGATCGCAGACCAAGCGACTCGTCCAGATCCTCCAGCTCGAGGTGACGTCCCCCATTCCCGTGATTGCCCCATGGACCTTCCTTTTACAATGGAGGAGTTCGAGGCAGCACTAGCTCTCTGCAGGCGCTCTTCATCTCCGGGTCCAGATGGTATATCATACTGAGCCTTGCGCTATCTCGGAGAATCCGCACGGAGAGAATTGTTGAGTCTTTACAACTCCTCATGGCAGGAGGGAAATGTACCAGACGAATGGAAAGTAAGCCGCCTGGTGCCACTCTAGAGCTCACCTCTTACAGCCGAATAGCGCTGGCTAGCTGTGTAGGAAAGATAATGGAACGGATGATCCTTGGCCGCCTGGAATCGTACCTTGAACACCACAATATTTATCCGCACTCCATGGCTGGTTTCCGACGTGACCGCTCTTCCATCGACAATATAGTTGATCTCGTTTCATATGTCAAGCACGAAACGTCCCCTAAGCGTTTATCTGCAGCTTTATTCTTACATGTGAAAGGCGCATGCGATAACGTATTACATGAGGCCATTCTCGGCGCTCTTGCGACGGTTGGCTAGGTGGTCGGGTGTTTGTGGATTGCAAGTTACCTGTCTGCAAGATCGTTCTTTGTGTTAACTGACGATGGCCCAACTACGCGACGCTCTACGAGCAGGGGCGTTCCTCAAGGCAGTGCTCTCAGCCCGACGCCATTAAACCTCGCACTTGTTGGACTTATTGAATACTTATCAACTACCATGAAGATCTTAATATACGCAGACGACATCTGTGTCTGGACATCGGCAGTTACACGTCCTCAGATACGTGTGCGGCTTCAAAGAGCGGCAACTTTGACAGTGAGCTACTTGTGTAAGCAAGGTCTCAACATATCACCAGAAAATGCGCACCAGTGGCATTTACTCGCAAACCAATGACGCCTTATGTCATCTCAATCAATGGGCGGACAATTTTTTATCTCAGAACCCACAGATTTCTTGGCGTAATTATTGACCGAGACCTCTGTTGGAGGCCGCACGTGGCCTACATGAAACAGCACCTGACAGCAACTTCCCACTTGTTTAAATACTTAACAGGAAAGACATGGCGGATGTCAGTAGGCGCAATGCTGAACCTCTACAGAGCTGTCTCTCTCGGTTATTTAAGGTATAGTGTACGTGTACTGAATAACACCTGCAAGACAAATATTCGTGCTCAGCAGGCAGCACGAACTCAAGCACTCAAAGTTTTCTTTGGATTGCCCAGATGCACGTCAATAACGGCAACTATTGCGATTACCCGGGACCATCAATGCAAACTCACATTACGGTGGAAGCCCTGTGAACGCACATCAGACATTTCGCACGTGCCCCCTATCACCGCCTTGCAACACTACCTTCAGACAGGCACCAAGCATCATTCTCTAAAACTATCGCCAAGTACAAGGACAAACTTCCCTCGGGCTTCGCCGCTCCATCTAAACCATCGATACCCCCCTGGTGTCTTATAAGCCCTACAGTAAATCTCAGTGTACCAGGAATCGGGAAAAAGTCTGAGCGCTCGTCGCTTGTGCTGAAACAACTGGCTCTTGTTCTGCACGAGAGGTATGTGAACAATCTACATATTCATACTGATGGTTCCACAAGTATCCAGTGTTCGTCCGGTGCTATGGTTGTCCCAGCAAAAGCTATTACCATCAGCTTTAGACTGACCACCCAACGACATCGACATCTGCGGAACTGGCTGCTCTTCGCGCTGCACTTTGTTTCGTCAATCGGGAACCACCTCGACAATGGTCAATCTTCAGTGACTCAAAGGCAGCCATAGAATGTGTGCTATCAGCTCTGCGTCACGGGCAATACGAAAAGCTCCTATTCGATATTAGATGCCTACTCCATACATCACATGAGAAAGGACACCACGTGACGTTTCAGTGGCCGACAAGACACTGCGGCGTCATAGGAAACGAAGACGCCGATAATGCCGCTCAGGCACCTCTTGAAAAAACACAGGAAGAGGCCTTACAACTTTCACGGTCCGACGCAGCCAGCAGACTTCGAGTGCTTACACAGGAGATCACGCTCTCTTTGTGGTGCACACCAAGCAGCCAGACCAACCAGAGCAATCGTCAATACCACCTTCCCTCTTTGGTGCATCTCTGTATGCCAACTGGACTCCGCCGAACAGAGACCACTCTGCTATATCGCTTATGGCTAGGGGTGGCATTCACGAAATCGTACTCATCTCGCATCGGAACGGCCGAAGACGCTCCTTGCAATGCCTGTCTTTGCGAGGCGACGCTATGACACATTCTGTGCGACTGTCCTGAGTACAATGTTCAGAGACAGTCCCTGTCGTCCGTTCTAGCGCGCCTTGACAGTAGACCATTGTCAGCTGAAACGATTTTCACACGTCGCCGACAGAAGACATCGCGGCTCAAGGCAACGAAGGGACTACTTCGGTTTTTGAAAGAGACGGGCTTGGACAAGCGGCTGTGACAATGATGTCACGTGCCACGCAAGAGTGACGGACTCTTGCGTGGCACGACGACTGACGATGTGTGTGCTGTGCTATGTGTTATCTCTCTCTCTCTACTCCCCATTTTTCATCCCCCCATCCCACTCCCATGTGTAGGGTAGCAGACCGGTTTAGCTAAACTGGTTAACCTCCCTTTCTTTCCTTCCCCACTTTCCCCTTCCTTCCCTTACTAAAGTACGCACTATAACACGCGCTACAAAGTAAACAATGCGACGAAACCGCTTCGACAGCATTCGCAATCACTTCTGACCGGAAAATTTCCCAGAAAGGCAAACTTCCAGCGACGGTTCTTTATCCGACGTCGGGGGAAGAAAATTGATTGCCCGGAGACGGCCACGCACCCGGGGTGTCAGAAGCGCTTGAAAACGTTATCAGCGCTCCTTCATTTTTCGCGAATGAGCGAGAGAGGAGGGGGAAAAGAAAGCGAGCTCGGAAATAGCGCTTGAATAGACCGAAGCAGTGAGTGCTGCCGCTGGAGGCTGGCTGTGTTGCGAAAGCTGAAAGCTCTCTTCAGCTAAAGCGAAACTATGGAGCTACGCAGCACTTTCGCAAATAGGCAAGTATACAAATACGTAAACAGCGCGCGACAAGCTACCACACTTTTACCAAGAAACAGAAGAAAAGAAGTCCGGAATAAACAATAAGAAAGCGGTTCGCAAAAGAAAAAGAAAAAGAAATTCGTCCCCGATCTTCGAACGGACTCGCAATTGGCTTTCAAAGAACGAGACGGAATGTGCAGAAGGAAGTCGAATGAAGCATTCGAGCGTGAAGAAATGCCAAGTGCAGAAGAATAGGTGCGGCTACGGATAGCTAGGCATGACAGACAGGTTCGATCGTACGCTTCGGGGTAAAAAATTATCGTAAAATAAACGAAAACTAGAAATGATGTCGCGACGTCTTTCGGGCGCGAAGGAGCTTATTGGGCGTGAGGAAATAATACGAACGCAAAGTTAGAAGTCTTTACTCGTGCCACGACTGTGCAGCTTGGCGTGAAATAAAAGCTGCTCTAGGTTCTAGGAGAAAAAAAAAAGGGGGGTGCGGAGGGGGGAGAAATATCGGGGCGTGTTGGGGAATACAAAAGTTGAAAAAACGCTTCGCTGTAAAAATGACCGTGCGCCTAGCGAAAAGCGGACGGAGCTCGCATGAATAGAGCACGCTGCATTCAGACCTCTTTCACACTTCGCTAAAGAAGGAAAGAAAGAGAAAATGAAAAGAAGAAGAGAGGAAGAAAACGGCCAACGCGGGAAAGGCCGCGACACGAATCAACTGTTCAGACGGAACGGAGAGAGAAGGACCTTCATGCCGTGACAGTATTTCGTTCCGTGCCCCTGAGGAATATGTCCTCAAAAATAAAAGAAGAGAAAGCCCTCCCGTTGGCAGGATTCCCGTATCTTTTTTTTTTCGGCAGTTGTTTCCGTACAAGCTTCACAAAAGCTCGAAACTTAAAATTGGCGTGCGCTTGTTTTTTACGCACTTTACGCTTAGGATCCCTCTCGCATTGCGTAAGGATATTTTCGACAGCGTTCTGATTTCCACGGGAAAAGGGCGAGCATTAATGTTTATTAGTGGTATATACTTCTTTCTCAAAGAAACCAATTATAGTACGTGCCCCAGCCTCCAAGAAATAATTCTCTTTAAAATACGAAATAAGTAAAAGCTCGTACGGTAAGGGAACTCGTTGAAATGAGAGATAGCGGTATTTTCTCTCGCTTATTTAGAGCGCATCCTATTTCACGCAGCCATTCTTTGCAGCTTTGCTTTTGTTACAAAATAACTCTCGTGGAAATCGGGCTCTATTCTTGTTCAGTGTTATCAAGAAGCTGATAGATCGTGTTCTCAAGCGCCGTTCGCATTAGAGAACCTCAAGATTGCCTCGCCCTGAGAGTTTCCAAAATGTCTGCTTACGTAACGGCGTAATTTTCTATAGTCCTATAAGCTTCACAAATGCGCCTCCTTCCGTTGGATCACACTCCACGGAACAGCTGTACTTTGTTTAACGCGAGAACAGTCACAATGTTCGTAATTATGAAGACGAGGTTTAGGATAACAGACACCAAAGCTGCAGGATTACGGCTGTCCTTTCAAAGGTCTATGCCTGGTGTGCCCGAAATAACCGTTCACCACTACGCCAATGGACGGTAGAGATGCCTGCACTGGAATGTAGGGAGCGTCGTATGGCTTCGCTAAAGAAGGCTTTAAGACCGAGGTTGTTTGTGCGTCTTTCGTGACACCTTGGCAACTGCGGGCTTCACGAGGTTATAGACTAGAGAAACACGAGCGGTTTACTAGGTCGTCGAGCGGACATTCTGAAACACAAGCACTAACTACAGTAGCTTCCTCGTAAAACATTCGTGCAAGTGACAACAGAGTGCGACAGAATAAGTTCGTCGACGAACCGGCAGTCTCGCGCTAGTAAGACTCGATAAGTCACTTTGAGGCAGCCTACCGAAGGTGTGGACGTTTATTTACTTTGATTTGCGCAAGAGTCGTTGAGACTATGTGGGAGACCCAGGCTACTCACAGGTAAATAAAATTTTATCCACAGCGTTGAGGTGTGTGGTCTTTGTCAGGATGTGAGTATGTGGAACATGCTTTCTCAAAGGGCGCTGAAGAGAACTAGAATGTGAGCTGTTTTCAGCTTGCTCTTACAGGTAGTGACATCACTGTAGTGCTAAGATATTTTCTTGTATCGTTGTGTGTACATGTACGCGTGTATGCAATCATTATACGTTTATGTACATATATAGATGGTGTCCTGAAGTGAATAATATCTATGTATTTCCTGTCGTGCGTTTCATACACTCCTGTTCCAAGCTCATGTTATGTGAAACTCTCTGTGTTGACTGAGTAATCTGAAAGGAATCTGATAATCTGTCAGACATTAGTGCATTTTTATCAGCATCATAGACATGAACGTTAAATAAGTGCAAGATGGACACAAACAAACAGACACACACATGCACACACAAACACAGCACATGCAAATGCGTGCGTGCGTGTGCGTGCGTGCGTGTGTAAGCGTACGTGCGTGCGTGCACGTGTGTGTGCATGCGTGTGTGCGTGTGTGTGTGTGCGTGCGTGCGTGCGTGTGTGTGTGCGCGTGTGCGTGCGTGCGTGCGTGTGTGTGTGTGTGTGCGCGCGTGCGTGCGTGCGTGTGTGTGTGTCTGTGCGTGCGTGCGTGTCTTTTGAGCTCGCGTCCAGCTTGCGCTTATGGAACGTTTTTATGGACCAACTTGCCCAAACTGCCACTCTGGCTTACAGACAAGTGAAATGCGTGCTCTCTTCTTCTGATATTGCCTGAGTAAACAATGAATGAATGAATGCACTAATTATTTCACCTTGTACAATGGCAAAAAAAGCCCCTCTTACCGTTAGAAGCCACGTAAGCAAGAAAAGAAAAAAAAATCCTTGCGGTAACACCGCCTTGAGGATCCTGAACAAACTGCACAAGACGTCATCAATTTTTAGAGCGTTCTCTCGGGCCCGGTTAACTGTTCATCGGTAAAGATGAACTACATTGCACATTCTAAAAGGCCAAAGAATAAAGTTTCGCACTGTTAACATTTACTTAGCCACAGCGGATTAAATACAAAAACGCAATTAATAACATGTGAAGTAACACTGATGTGCCGGCGCGGAAAAAAAGAAAAACTATAACTTGCATTACGGCGCTTAACGTAGCGGAACTGCACCGTGGGTTATGAAGCGTAGCATATAAAAACTTGCGGTTAATTTTCTTTACAAATAGGCAAAGTTGAACGGCGCATTAAACGAAAAGAGAACATTGAAATAATTATTTAGCCAACAAAATTGATTTTGTGTTTGTCGTTTAGTGTCCTTTTAACGCAACATGTGGGCGGATGTACTGCTGAGCGATGAGTTAGTTGAATGCGGCGAGGCGAATAGCGGAAGGTGGTTTGCAGGTCGTAAACTGTCCACATGTGCTGCAGTGTCAAAGCTCGCGGCGGTTGTCAAGCATTTGTCGTGATCGGCCTATACCGTGTGTTCCAGCTAACGTTAGCGAAGCTGTTTAAAGAAATAGGATATATAAAAAAAAAAGGTCAGTGCACGATAGGATGATAAGAGCTATGGTGCTTGGTCGTCAGAGGCCAGACTACCGAACAGCGTAGGTCCTATAATCGTATGTTGTATTGTGTTGTTTAACTTTTTTTTGTGAGCTTGGCTAACGTTAGGTGAGACATCCTATTTAGTGGACAACAGGCTCGGCATCGTGTTTCTTGAAGACGGCCTATTCCACCTTCCTCTAATCGAACAACTTAATTGCCTTTACCGTCGGGGAAACGTCAGACAGCCGCAGCGCATCCGTTGCCAGTGGTGGCGATTACGTATACAAGGAAGACGCTCCTTAATTTACAGAGACTCGAGCTACATGGGAGAGACATTACAAGCCTCCATAAACGAATCTACAGATATGTCGCAAATATATATTTTCGTTTGTGGTCACCCTCGACGGGCGCCTTCGTCTTATTCCCTTCCTCCTGTAGTGAAGGCTACGCCAACCCAGCTGAGACTGTGTCGCCATTTGTAAATTCTTTCGCACGTAAGTTGCTTCGCGCAAGGCGTCCCGGATGTGAAACTGCGTCCCCCGTTTCCCATGGCGCAGAAAACTACGGAACGAAAAGGTGGAAAACTGTGTATGCAGTTGGGCTCGTTGGTGATGTCGTCAGTCTCGCCGAGGCCCTGCAGTTACAGCGCAACTTTTCTCGCAATGTGAGTTGATATTTCGCAGATGTAGTTACGCTGCCCCGAGGAATCACTGCAACGCGAGCTTGGTATCATGACTGACAGCCGTAACAAGAGGGCTGTTCCTCACGGTAACAAAATGACGTCACGAACGGCAAGATTGACAAACCGCGCTTTGCCGGCTTTTTTTCTCTTTTCTTTCTTTTGCATGCGGGCTCGTTTTGTCGATTGCGCACATGTTGAGAAATGCACGTCGACGACTGCGAGGAATTTGACTGCACTGCCAGATTATCTCGAAGATTGGGGCTCTGGAATCCGTTTTTCCAGTTGTCTCCCCCCATAATAAGAACACTTTTCGAGCAGAATAGGCGGCCACGAAAGAAAGTAGACAGCGGGCGGTTGTTCAGCCTCAGCGTCGTAACTGTGCTGACGTCCGCAGAGTGTGAGCCGGGAGAAAGAAAGAAACCGAACAGGAACGAGAACGAAATGCCGTCCGATCGAGAGCAGCTCCGAGGTGAACCCGGAAAAGAAACCCGGAAAGAAAGCACGCGAAACGAAGCTGTTGCAACTCGACAGATCTGCACTCTCTTCGAATTGTGACAGCTTGCCGCGTCACGTGACAAGAAAAATAGACAAGCCTGAGCAGCAGCAGCAGCAGAATTTCACTCTTAAATTTACACTGGCTTTCTGACTGCTTGCCACCCCTCCAGACAGCGTCACGGTGTACTGCCTCCCGTCAATGAGAATCGCCAGCGGCTCCCGATACGGCCAGCCGGGCGAGTGACACGGTGCAGCTTGCACGGTGAGAAGATAAATGCACCTCGCACATCGTGCGCTTCAATCGCTTCAAAGCGCTTCAATCGGCGAAACGGCGTCGCGATAAACGCAACGCACCGCCTTTTAATGCGAAAGGACCAGGCTAGGTTTTCTACTAGACATATGTCTGCGTGACTTCGGATGATGACGTAAGCCGAAGAACACTACGCCATTTAAGACTAAAGCCTTATATGACCCATGAAGCGAAACATCCGGCGTCCATCCGGCATTACCAGCCGATGGTGCGAAAACCCACGTGACCAAGTGATGACGTCACGTTGGCGGCGATGGACCTGCTGCGGCTCGCACTGGGAAATCCCACGGTGACAACAAAAAATTAAACTATGGAGTTTTACGTGCCAAAGCCGTGATCTGATTATGAGGCGCGCTGTAGTGGGGGCCTCCGGGATTTGGGCCACCTGGAGTTCCTTTACGAGCACCTAAGTCTAAGCACACGGGTGTTTTCGCATTTGGAAACCACACGGGTATTTTCACATGTTTTCGCATCACACACTTGATGCAAACGTTAAACGCCTCCAAGTTCTACTATGGTGGCCGCTCCTAGCCACCATAGTTGTAGTTAGCTTTGGCATGAAAGGAGTATGCGTGCTATCGCGAGCTCCCGCGTTCGAAGGGAGCGGTTCGATTCCACTGTCACCCACAGATTTTTTCAACGTGAATTTATTTTATGCCAGGCTCCACAGAAAGTCTGTCTCATGCACGTATGTGACAAAGTCGCGATTAAGACCATTGCTGTTTTGTGCATTTAGACAGATATATACGGGTTACAAAGGCTCTCTAGTGCTGGATCTGCGTGATGAACAAAACGTCGTAGTAGCTAAAAGGGAGAATAAGTTCCATCGACAGGTGACGTGGCAATGCGGAAACAGATAGTCAGGCATCGACTAAAGTCTCAGGAACGATCTACGAACCACTATACCAAATGAAGACAGACGAACGTGGAAAAAACATAGCGTGGGTAGCCATCGTAAACGCTAGACCTCGATATTTGGGAGAGATGCTAACGCAAAGCATGAGCCAATAACATCAGAATTTGTAAAAATGAATTAACGGCAAATAACAGAGATCGCAAGAAACATATAGAAGTAAATGGGGGCATTTCCAACAATATTTTAACATGTTGTGGTGACTGACACGTTTTTCAGCAGGACATGAGATAGACACGGCTAAAAGTATTTGTGAGTTGGAAAGCGGAAACCTCGTAATTATTATTATTTGGTTTGAAAACATGTATACAATATAGAAGAAAGGGAAAGCGAGAAGCAAGCTGGCAACTGCCAGCGGGAAGCGCATAACGCCCGACTACTCTTCAGAAAGCAGGAGACAGAAACATAGAATAGGAAGATAGGAAGCAGGGGAGGGATGTGCAAAGAAATAGCAAGATGGCAAATCTAAAACAATTAAGCACAACACACACAGCAGGGCCCGTCACAGCAGGTCACGGTACTGAAGAATGTAGACATAGAAGAAATAGTGTTTCAGTGGTGGAACAGCTAAGTAAAGCGCGCTATACAAGAGCGTAAGCAGGCTTCTAGGAATCATCGAGAAGCCAATAAGTTGGGATTAAAAGAAAAATAGGTACTGCTTAGATGGAACAAATATAAAGAGAAAAATAACGGTGGGGAGTGAGCTCGTGCAAGAGAAAATTAGATGCACAAGTGAAGGTTTGGTGAATAACATTCGCAAAAGAGACAAAGGCGCAGCGAAAAGATTCTGGAACCGGGCGAGAGCATGCGGAGCTCCAACTAAAAACTTGCAGACGGCTACAGCCGATACAGACGGGGAAAAGGAGCCAGCCGAGCGACCTAAGGAAACGGAGACGCTGACGGGTTGTAGTGCGGTTTCAGCCATTCGACATGAAATGTTTAGCGGCCGCGGCACCATTGGTCCCTAGATGGCTGGAGGGGCTCAGTGACGTTTCAGTTGACAGGGACGGCTGACGGCTCAGTTGACAGGGAACCTCTGATGATTAAGAGCCGCCATACTTAGGCAGTAAGTTAGCGAAAGGCCGGGTTCGGAGAAGGGAAAACAGAGCCACACCAATGTACCAGGTGAGTATGACAGCGAAGAGGAGCTGTGTCGTGAGTCGTTCTGGCAGGCCTGGAATTACGATGCAACTGGGCGCGCCAGCTGGCGACATTCCTCAGCATAGGTTACGACTTCAGATACTGTCGATGACTCAGAGGCACCAGGGTGATATGGGAGGATAGCCTCCATGAAGGAGGAAGGCTCACGGTCGTAATGCAGGAAGAACGGAGAGAATCCTGTGGTAGACAGAGTGACGCTGTTGTAAGCGTAGGTAACGAAGGGTAGCATCTAGTCCAAATTGGTGTGGATAGCTGAAACGTACAAGGCAAGCATGTCGCCTAGTTCGCGACCACAGCGCTCACTCATTTCGCTGGCCTTCGGATGATATGCGCTGGCAGCGTGACTGACGATTTTGCATTCACGTACACTGTAAACAAAAATAACGGCGAAATGGGAATAAATCACTAGTCTCCTATCGCATTCCCGTTCCTGGATTTCTTATACTACGTACCAGCTGGGATAAAAAAATTTACTCCCCAGCTGACCGTGTTTATTGCATGTAAAAACGGGAGTATTTTTCTTATCCGTGTGAAGGTTGTTCGCGAAGATACTCGGACTATTTCTTACTACTTTCACAAAGTTTCTGAGGCTATTCCTGAGCGTTATTTCTGAAAGCTCACCGGTTCTGGCGCAAAGTGTCGTCTTTTAGAGATATGTCAGCGCATTTCGAAAAGGTGGAACCATCTTTCCTCGCAGCGTAGGAAACAAAGACGAAAAACATCGCGATGGCTGGCTTGCTACGGCAGCTGGAGCTTTGGCGAAAGTGAAACAGGCGTACTGCTTGCAAGCACGTGTAAACAAAAAAATAGGGCAATGCTTCGTACGCAGCTTCTACTACTCAACCAACTGAAAATTATAAATTGATGAGTTGTGCGCCAAAGCAAGCACTTATGTGATTCACGCTGCCGTACGCACTTCTTTTCGGCTCCCCCTAAAGTCAACACAGGAGTATTTTGGCCGATGCGCCACCCCCGCATGTTTTCCGAAAGCGGGGCCGTGCCTGTCACCGAATATAAGATTAACTGGAAGGGACGGATCTTCCGGGGTCCTGCGGAGAACAATAGCAGTAATTAATCACGTGAGCTTGAGCAGGGTTCTAGATGACGTGGTTTTAAACGTTCTATGAATGGTTTCCATACACGTCATCTAAAACAGCGCACTTCCTTAAGTCGGCTAACGACATCCTTTTACTACCTCTCTTAGAGGTGGTAGTGAAGCGGTGTAATGTGGCGCATTTTACTCCAGCACGCCAGAGTAAGTTGTTTAGTGCAATGTAGTTTTCAAAGCGCATGAGCGACGAAACCTCCAATCTCGGCTAACTTTTGCTAGCAGTGTAGAAAGGCTTGAACGGCTTTGAAGAGGGAGGAACGTCCGCAATCACTCTGTAGCCCACGAGGCACACCGTGCCGAAGAACGACTTTAGGAAGGATGAAGAAGGCGACTTCACGTCATGTGGCAGACCGAAGCGCTAAAGTTCCGGCGTAGCGATTGAGTTGGTCCACAGCGACGATGACCGAGCGGTTGCCATTTGCAGTACTAAGGGGCCCGCACAAATCAACTCCCATGCTGTCGAAAAAGCGTCTAGGACAGGCCAGGGGTTGGAGTGGCCCAGTAGTCGCGAAAGGTGGGCTCTTGCGGCGTTGGTACTCGTAGCACGAACGGATGTACCGCCGGGCGAAGTGGTATATTCGGCGCGAGTAGTACCGAAGCCGCAAGCGTGCGCAGGTTTTTAACAATCATTCAAGGGCACATTGCGGGTCCGCATAAAAGGATGCACACGTGTCTGAATGTACACGACGAGGAACCACCAGCTGCCATTTACGGCCATCAGATCAGTAATTGAGGCAGTATAGAAGCCCATCGCAGATGATAAAGTGACGAGCAGTGCGTCGAAGCGTGCTGTTGGTGGTATGCGGCGACGGGTCGGACAGGAACTTTTGGAGAGAGGCTAAATAAGTATCCTGGCACTGCTCGGATGGTATGTGCTGCATGTAAGTGAAGCGGAATCGTAGCTGGGCACAGACGCAAGACCAGGCTTATGGGGAAGCGGAGAGCGGGACAAGGGCGTCGGCTTCCGCATGTTCACGGCGGGACCTGTAGACGACACGAATATCATAGTCTTGGAGACGCAGTGCCCAACGAGCCAGGCGACCAGTTGGATATTTGAAGGAAGACAAACAGCACCTGGCATTGTTATCAGTCACGACGTCGAATTGTCAGCCCTACACATAACGTCGAAACGATGGTGAAAGATTCTTTCTCCGTAACAGAATAGTGAGAGTGCGGCTAGCGTAAGAGACTACGCACTGGTCGAAGCCAGATTTGCGTTGGGCAAGAATAGCGCCGAGGTAGACGGTACTAGCGTCCGTGAGGATTCCTGAGGAACGTCCGCGTCAAAACGGCGCAGAATAGGAGGAGAGGTTATGAGATGGCGTAATGTATCGAATGCGCCGACGCAAGCGGGAGACCAAGCCGAGACGCCTTGGTTGTCGGCAAAAAGCTCTGTCAAAGGGGCAATGATGGACGCAAAGTTGCGGACGAATCGGCGAAAATATGAACAAAGGCCAATAAAACTGCGTAGTTCTTTCATCGTGATCGGCCTGAGAAATATTACTCGAAGCTTTGCGGGGTCTGAAAGAGCACCATTCCCGCGGACAACATGGTCTCAGATGATGAGCCGGCGTGTAGAAATCGGCACTTCTTTAAATTTAGCTGCACCTCAGCGTCTGTAAGGCAAGTAAAGTCCCTTGTCTTTTCGAAGTCCCTCGAAAAGACTACTACATCGTCCAGACAACAAAGGCATGTGTGCTATTTGAGACCTCGAAGTATGTCGTCCATGAGGCGTTCGAAAGCGGCAGGCGCGTCAGAAAGGCCGAATTCTATATCGTTCAATTCGCATAACCCTTCGGGTGCTACAAATTCGAGTCTTGGGGCGGTCAGCTACAACCATAGGTACTTGCCAGTACCCCTATATAAGATACAGTGAAGAGAAAAACTCTGCTCCTTAGGTAGTAGAGGGCGTCACCGATTCGGGGCAGGGCATAAGCATTTTTGCGTATGATTTTATTAAGGCGCCGATAGCCCAGACAGAACCTGACGCTAGTAACCTTTTTTTTCACCAGTACGACAGGGGAGGCCCAAAGTCTGAGTCAGAGCTGTATCACGCCACGGTGACGCATGTCGCTCACCGGGTCATTAATGCTATGGCATTCTGCGTACGAGACTCGAAAGGGGGTGTGGCACACAGGTGCATGGGTGCAGGTGTCGATTTGGTGAATGATGACGGAATCGCGGCCCAAGGAAAGTTGTTGGTGGTCAAGAGATGTCTGAAACCGGTTGAGGAGCTCCAAGGGCGGGGCGTGTTGGTTGTCGTAGAGCTGGGAATCCGCTGATGTGTTGACGACACCTGAAGATGACGAAGCAGCTGAGGTAGCAGGAGTGATGTTGGCGACAGGTAGGTCAGTCACGTCAATAGGCAATTGATGAGGACAACCGGAGTCGATGTCCGCAAGTCAACCCAGAAATTCACCACGTAATAAAGTAGTTAATGAAGGTAACCGATTAGTAACATAAATTGCTCATCAAAAACTTTCCCATGTCAGAAGGGCAAAACAGTTACAGCAACAAGTTAGTGCACGAGGCGAAGGCTTCAGATGGAGACAACAGAACAGTAGTACAGGCAGCAGAGTCGCAAGAGTGAGGCACGAGAGTAGAAGAGAAAGCAGGTATGTCAGTGTTCGGGGCGACGACCGCTCGTGAAAAAAGAGAGAAACATAGCACAGATTAGGCATATCACACGTAGGCGATCCCGCGAGATAATCCAGCGCCTCCAACAAATGCAAGCACACGTTCATACGCAGGCGTGGTTTATGACTGGGACCAAAGCGGTCCGCTCTGCGGCGAAGCAGGGCGACCACGAGCACGAATAACAGTCTTCTTCCACGTCTTTTGCTGGCGTCCGTATTTGTCCTTACAACGGTAACATCTCTGAATGAGACGATGCGCTGCGGTGCATCAGAGACAATATTATGGGTAACTTCGGTATGCAAGAAAACGTACCTCAGACTGAGACCGACCCAGTATATAGCAACAGAGAAGCCTCAGAGATGAAAATTTAATGCAGAATAATTTTGCTGAAAAAAAAAAAACAGGAGAAAATCTCCCTCATAGCACGGCCGCAGGACCCAATGAAATCACATTACCGTTAATGAAAAACCTAGGTCCGAAGAGCAAGGCACTGTGGACTAATGCTATAGAGTAAGTGATTAGAACGAAGAAAATTCCGGTTGGATGGCGAGAAAGCAAAATAAACCTCTTCTACAAAGGCAAAGGCGATAAGTATTACACGAGCTCGTACGTACAATTACAGTAACGTCAGTGTATAGAGAATAGGAATGCAGGCCATAAAATTAGAACTGTCGAGATGGGTGGGAAAATATGGCACACTGGAGTAACTACAGAATGTGTACAGAAAGGTATACGCTTAGAGGGTAACGTGCTCGGACTAACTCGGGGCATAGATATTTCAGTAGCTCCGAATAGACCTTTAAGGATATCATTCCTAGATATTATAGGAGCATATGACAAGGTACACAGGGAATTGTCATTGGATTTTCTCAACCGCGAAGATATAGATGACGGTTTCGTGGAGCAGCTGAGGGATATACCGGGAGTTTCTCGCAACTTGAGTGAAACATTAAAAATATGCAAATACTACGTAGCGCGACAAACCAAGCTAATCTTCTTTTCTATCACTTGGAGATAGTCAGGTTATTTTTTTGCATTAAAGATGAAGTTTATTGATGCCTTGTAACCCTCCACGTGGAAATCGCGCATGCGCTAGATATTGCGACAGCACGATTGCGCTTTTCGTGCAGGCAGCCAGAAACAACGTACCACTGCAGCGGGTCTCCATGATCAACGTGAAAATTCATTATTTCTTACTTTCAATGAGACTGCGGCAATGGATCGAACAGTTATATTACTGTTACCGGTATACAAGGATCGGGCCGGACTACAAGGTTCGGTTCCATACTCGAGCGGAACGCGACTATAACCCAGTTCGACGTCGTTTAGATACGGAATCACGTGCAGCGCCTCGCGAGACTGACTGCCTGAAGTGGTGGACTGCCAGCTGGCTTGTTTTCTCCTCTCGAGTCGCCCCTAACTTTAGAAAACACGTACAGTCGCCAGAAAATGCTTACGCACGCTACGAATGCGGAGAAAGATGCGTAGGCGTGCGTCTAGAATTCACAAGTGCTGCGCGCGAGCTTGCGTATTCACACGCCGTACAGGGAACCCGTGAGGTCTCGGACACAGTGCCCGGGCCGAAACGAAATCAGGTTTTTCTCTTCGGTTAGTTTCGAGTGTACAGAGAAGGCGGGAGCGGAATTGCCTGGGGAGGGGGGGGGGGCGAGTTTCTCGAGTAAAACAAGCGAATCCACGCCAGCAGAGGCGCCTTCACGTAAGGCAAATAGCCTTCAGAGCGCGCGTATGCAATCAGCGCGTTGTAAGTCAGGACAGCTAGAGCAGAGCTTTCATAGAATTTACATCGAAAATGTGAACTGGACCGGTTGGAATGCTTGCAGAATATTGAGTGTGCGTAAAGCAAAGTCGTCGGGAAGGGGTTTAGTTCGAACGCGTGCACTGACTTGCACTTGCACTTCACTGTCAAGGACCTGGCGGACGGAGATTCACGCAGTCGAAAGAGTTGAATTGTGGCGAAACAAGGCGAAATCGCGAGGAAATCGCTTCGCGCGTTTCTCCCCTCTCCTTTCTCCAGTAATCCTACGCACCTGCTGTCTGCACGTAGTCGCGAAGTTCGTGTCCAGCATGTACTGAGGCGCGGGGTTATATGGGGAGGTGAAGAAGCGAGAAATGAATTTAAAACAGCTGAGAGTGTCTATTCGTGCTGTGAATTTGAAGGAACAGAAACGAACTGCGCATAGGAAGAGTACAACTGCCGGTATAAAAAACGAAAAAGGATACGCGTAACGTACGTTAAGGCGCAGATGTGAATTTAGAAAGAAAATGGGAAGATGGCCGATATTCTAGTTGATATTAAGAGAAAGACATGAATCTGGGCAATCATGTTACGCGTAGAGCAGATAATTGATGGTGTTATGGACTTACAGAATTGCTTCTATGGGATGTGAAACGTAGTCGGGGATGGCAGTGGACGCCACAGTGTGAAGGAAGGAGGAAATTTGCATGTATTATGAGGGCGTCAGCTGGCGCAAGACAGAGGCAATTTGAACACGCTGGGAGAAAACCTCGTCTTGTAGTGGACGTAAATTGGGTAACGATGATTATGAGAACCTGAGCCTAAGCATAGAGAAGAAGCACCGAGTAAAAGAAACAGTTTTTAGGTAGAAACGACGATAAGAAGAATGAAGTATTAAAGGATTCGGCACGTCTGTAGTGGAGGGATACGCCGCTGGTAGGAATCACTGCCGTAGAGTAAGTACTGTCCTGCTGGTGCATTTAGCCTACCCACGTAGGAGTGAAAGAACTTGCACTTTAGGAGTACAGACGGCCACACGCTTCCTGGAGCACTTGACCGGGCTATTTAAAAGCAGCTTCGAGTGCAGTGTCCTTTCCTCCTAATCCTCCCCCCCCCGTCTCTGTTAACGCTAAAGCTTACTTGAGAACAGCGACAGATTAGGAATATTACAGATCATGTACCATATTATGTACCATACTTATAGCGTACAGTATGTTCCACCTTTTTAGGCAGCAGTTCAAGTTTAGGCAGCAATTCAACTGCATTAAATCCTAAATGTCCTCATATTCTACAGCTGTACGGGTAGCGACATTACAAAACAATAAAAAATATGACTGCTTCCTCAATGTTACGTTGCTGCCTAAACATTTAGGCCACTTTGTTACTTTAAAGAAGCTCCGCATTACGATAAGAGCTCTGCATGTTTTGTTTGAAAACACATTCGCAAGGTGCCGCTGTTAGTGCTGCTGCTCCTATATGCTGACGTCAGGGACAGCAAACACAGGGCACTCTTTTAGATTTACATGTTCAAGAGCATAAACCGGGAGCACATAATGAGCCAATGTTTGACTTTGGCTTGTCGAGATACTGTAATACAATTGTCAGTCGCGCCTTTTGCGCACAGAACCGAAACGCCCGGCAGAAAACACGATGAAAATTACATTGAGGTCTGCACGTCTCTAAATATGTTCACAGTTCTACTGCGAACATTACGCGTCTGCAATCACTATAGCCTTTCCAACTTAATTTTTTTTTTGATGGCATAGCACTGGACCTAATGAAGGTGTCTATATGGAGGTTTCCACGCCAATACCCAGCCGCGCATACAGTGGTCGAGCAGTTCTAAGCATTTAGATGCAGTGGTTGTGTTTCAATAATGGGTGTGACGTTCGGGCGGCGCCGCTCATGCAGTTCATGCATGTAGTCGAGCGCGCTAATCTGCGTCATTTGGGCCATCGGCGTACTGCTAATTTAGAAGTTTTACTCAGGAGCTTAGCGGTTGCGGTCATTGGGGAGTGACACGGGGCGGCCGAATAGCGGAAGAGAACAACTCATCCAGCATTTTTGGATGACATTCCTTTCCTAACGGAACGTACTAACAGAAACAGTGCAACGCAAAACTAGCTTTTCTTCAACGTTGGCAAAGAAAACTGATTAACGGTTCGTATTTTTGTACATTGCCAGATACACTACACTCCATTCAGCGCGTGCAGAAAGCGTGCGAGATCTCACCTTGATGTCGGGCGGGTTGACAACGCCGTGCTTCTTGAAGAAGCAGCGCAGCGATCCGGACATGGCCGTCATGAGGACATCGTTGAAGGTGCTCCGCGTGATCTGCTTGATGCGGTAGACCTGCGGCAGTCGCAACGGCAGAAAACTTGAAGCAAGCGGATCGGGTGCCGTAGCCACCGCGTACAATTCTATTCCTGATCACGCAGAGTGAAGGGCTTTTTATACCTCACATTCGCAAGTGTTGAGGCTATTGCACATAGGTTGGTGTAATTCTATCCCATTGGTGGTCCCGCCACTTTAGGACATGGAGCAAATTTTTGGAGCAGGAAAACTTTCGTTTTGGAGCAGTTTCGCAGTAGGAAAATCAGCCTTTTTGGAACATTTGGAGCAGCACAGCAGTGACCTGTAGCCATTTGGCGAAACTTTTTATTACTGTGCAATCAGTAAGTGCTGTTCAAGAGTGAAGCAAGATAGAAAGCTAAGCTTGCCTTCCGACGAACCATGTACCATGCACAATATCTTGCAAACACTTTTATTTCGGTAGGCAAGGCACTTAATTTTGTAAACACGTAAATAAAATTTTGCAGGCTAACGAAAACAAAGATATGTGCCTGCGCGCAAGAAAGAGATAAAGTTAGAAATGACTTAGAACAATTTCCAACTTCCAAACGACAGATGTGCATTGATATGCTTTACCGCACTGGACAAAATGTGTATTACGCCCAAAAGCAATGCTAGAGGCTCGACAAGAGACTATGCGTCCATGAACGGCGCCAAGATGTGGTGCCTCAGTACGGTGTGTCGCAAAGATAATGATGGCAGTCGAGAACAAGTTTCGTATTGTCCCGTGCACTTGCTTTCGTTGTGAGGCGGTTTGTCGGCTTCCCGTGTGTCGTGTGGCCTCCGCAAATAGATACGAGTCGATTTGGCGTAAAACTGCAACTTTTGTCGCCGATACCCGACCGACCTTTCGAAGTACTCACCTTTTACTGCCCTCAAGGGCTCAAATTGCCACACGCACCTCCGAAATTGCTCTGAAGGCCTGCCAGTTCAATTATTAGGCCTATCGGTGCTCGTACTGCGACAGGATAGGGTGGGTGCACTCGTCTATAATTTAAGAATACATACTGTGTCCTGTGACAATTGTCTCTTCGCACTCTTGGTATGCCTCACCGCAATACTCCGCGTATGCTTCACCGCGTCACACTGCAACAGCGAGGCGAAGCTGAGTTTTGGGAACCGGCATCTTGCAACACTTACTGTTGTCGGCGTCTTGGGAACTATTCTTCAGTATCATGACACATCAACCAGCGTAACGACGAACTTCTTGAAAACAATGCGGCTTTTCCAGAGTATAGATTACGAGCCGCGTAGCTTCCTTCCTTCCGCATCCTACATCGCTGGGGGGTCATTGTATGGCGCACACGAGGACACTAGGTGCCAATGTGAGGATGGTAAACCGATTAGGAACACACCATCAACTGAATGTGCAACAAATGTCAGGTGGCACTGCATTCGGCGCAGGTGCTCTAAACATATCGGAAAGCGGTGCACCTTCAATACTGGCGGTCCAGTGATATTCACATCCGTCTATAGAAAACGCCTTACGATTCTCTAAGAAGGCGTTGCGAAATTATATCAAGTGAGAACGGCTGTATCGATCAAAATTTATACATACATAAACATGTGTAGTATTAAACTAAAGGGAACAATTTGTGAACGACTGCACGGGATTCCCGACACAGACGCAGCCAAAGCTGATGGAGCGTCACTTCACGGCGCGGCCTTGACGAGGGTATGTAGGGCATTGTGTTTTCATGCCTGCACTTTGCTGTTTTCCTGGCAATGCCGGAGTCCCGATACACGCGACGTTCCTTGCTGTGAGGTCCGCTCAGTCTCACGTCCTGTCTATCCAAGTGCCCCGTTAGCTTTGCGCTTCTCTCCTGCAGTCGCAGTCCGCGCCTTGCGTCGAGGGGTAATTTCCAAAAGGTCGATTCGACCGCGTTCAGAGCGCATGCGTAGAGGTTGTGTCTCCACTGTGATGATGGTAGTCTCTGCCGCTACCTCATTCTACTTGGATTATAGGCAATAGGTTGCGTACAGTCAAGTTCGTGGCTACTCTGGCGCCATCTGCCGCAGCGAAGCGACAACTCTGGGAAGGTGGCACTGCGGGAACGGTCGGGGACGTATTGCCTTCTTAATTGGCCCTCCCCTCTTTTTTTTTCAGATACGTCTTTCGACAGTTCAATGGCATGCGCTTCATGGACAAGCGTATAAATTATGGAGGTGCGGAAAAAAACGAGTGGAACCGTCCATATGCTGCGTAAGACACTCAGCCACGAATGATGGCCAGCCGGGGATAAATTGGTAGATGTTTCCTAGCAAGCCTTCACAACTAGAACGGCGAAAGAAATGGATCGCAGCTGTGAGGAGAGGGAGGTAAGTCAGCTTCTGCATCATAATTCTGTGAAGGGTTTGTTTTGTAAATCGTGCTATAAGTGCGCATTTCGCAGTTTGTGCGACGGCAGCAGTCGTGGTCGGGTCTACCGCTCAACATTTAAAATTCTTTTGTCCCGAATGTGCCGATTCGACTACTGCTTAGTGTACGCTTAGCATTTGGTATGATCAGCAAAATATTGGCGTGTGTGATGAGCAATATTTTATGCTGAGGACGCTTATTTTATGCTGGCGAGCACTCATTCATAGACGATACTACTTTCGTCTGCTGGCGTCAGAGGAGCAGTTTCACACGGTGCGACTTTTCTTGCGACTTTACATTTGCAAATTTGCCTTGCGAAAGCAAAGCGCGTACGCAAGCAAAGGAATTTGCAAGCGAAATCAGGCCCTATGAGAAGGGCATAATGAACCAGGATCATTGTACATGATGAAAAACGAACATCTG
Organism: Dermacentor albipictus; assembly: GCF_038994185.2. Classification (NCBI taxonomy): domain Eukaryota; kingdom Metazoa; phylum Arthropoda; class Arachnida; order Ixodida; family Ixodidae; genus Dermacentor; species Dermacentor albipictus. The sequence goes on from NC_091830.1 coordinate 77,696,213, forward strand.
TGTCATATAAATCAGACCTCCTCAGTAATAAATATCATCTTTAGCTGCAGCAGGCTCCGAATGGGTCCCAAAGGAATCAACCAGGATATACTGCAATCATTTCGTCAGTGGAGAAATAAGCCAAACCAAAAGTCGTGCTGACAACAACCATACGCTTTTTTCTGGACTTCTGTAAAGTGCGGCAAGCTGAAGAGAATAATATGACGAATAAAAAGACCTGATAAATGAGGGCTCCTTTGTCCCACTTAATTGCCGCGAGATGCGACTCGTAGTTGCGCCGACTACGCCGGCGAGTAGGTCCCGATTCCGTGTTTAGAAGTGAGCCACGACAGACCGCTTACAACTGCTTTAAATCCGCAAAAGCTTTTGTTTGGCGCTTTGCCAGACGACGACGAGGCACAGAGAACATTAGAGTACCGCGGTGTCACACAGTCACTTTCAGTCAAGATCGAGCCCGACCGGATCAAATTCATCAATTTCGAGCTAGCACGGTCACTACTGCACGGTCCAACAATTCGATTCGAGTTAGTTTAGCTGACTCGGTATGACGGTGCTGACGACAGCCACGATCGCTATGGTGATGCTCGAACTCGATGCGCGCATCGCGATTGACTGAACACATATCGACAAAATCGCGATCCAAAGTGACCGTGCAGATGTACCCGGTTCAGATGTAACTGCATGGCGATCTGAAGTACCAATCTCACATGGGTACCAAATGATAGGTTGCGGCTTACAACACGCCGGAGCGAAATCGGGCACGCATCGTCAACAGCGACGCGTCGATTAAAAATCGGTTGACCTCTTAGAAGCCCAACGTTTTCAGGGTGCCCGTTTAGAGGCTTCGACGTTAGTATCACAGTAGGCTTTACTCATGTGCAGGATGACATCGCACAGTAGTTTTCCCTGCTGCGAACGGCATTTGGCGTGAACGTCCAAGTCGTCCACTCCTTTCGCGGAAAGAACTTGCGAAGTGGCGTACAGCTTGTCTCCGCTGGTTAACGCTGCAGCATGAAAGTACTCTCCTGTTCCTTTAACATGGCTAAACCCGCACCATCACCGAGCACCCCGCTTGCACCTACATGCACACAAAAAATGCCGAATCACGGCAGGTGCGGCCTTCGGCGACATATGCACGAAGATTAAATTTCGCGGTCTTCCCACCTTCCCAGTGTTGCGCCGCTCGCCACAGGCGGCGTTGAGCAGCGCGGCACCGCTGCTGCTCAGTGGTGCCGCCTGTTCACTGGATGGAGCCTATATTGAGGGGCATGCCAAGGACAATGGCTTTGTAGGTTTTTCTAGTGAATTTCCGGAGAAAATTCGGGCCGGTTTTTTTTTTCCTTAGCCCCACTTCAAGCGTAGGCAATTTCATTGTCACGACCAATCTGGTTAACCTTTCTGCCTTTCCTCTTCATTCTCTCTCTCTTTGTTGCCACCTATCGGCACTTTCATCTCAATAGTAAGTGGGCTTGTCATGATACACGCATAACATAAAATTCTTGGATTGTAGAGCGAAGTGACGCGGACAGAGACTAGGAGAAGACAGGATGACCGCTCGACCTGTCTGCTTGTAGTCTCTGTCCGTGTCACTTCGCTCTACAATCCAAGGTCATCTTGCCCTGCCAACTCGCCCAACTTTCTATCTTTTTGTATGAAAATCTTACCATATATTTTTCCTTCAGCCCCCCAAAATTACCACTAGCGGCATGCTTTGCGGCAGCTGTGGCGTAGCGAAACTCCTCGTCCAATTGGTCTGTTCATACAATTAGCCAAGCCCGTTCAAAGTGCCCGATACGTCTTTTGGCTGAGTTCTGGGTCGGCCTTGAAACGGGCGGCTACTATGGGATAGATGGGCTACTATGGGATAGATAGCGCTGTGGCACGTTTAACTGCATACAAGATCACACAAGGGCATGCTCCGTAGCCTATGCTTTTAATTCAATGTGCGACGCCACAAATGTCTGACTTTTACAACAGATTCGATAGCAAATCGAAGAGTTGAACTTTACCAATTACGACATGCGAGAACACATGCTGCGTTCCTGCGCACAGAGAGATCTCAATAGCATTATTTTTGCCCTTACCACACGGTGCCTGATAATTTTATTACGGTGTTACAGACCCTAAAGCTACCTAGCTAAAAACCAAAAGGAACGGGCAGGCTGGTATCAACCAAAAAGGCAACATCAGGAATGATACAGAAAGCTAGTGCAATACTTCTGCATAGAATAAGATCGCCTCATACGTGCTTGTGCAGAGCGCCTCGCACACGCGTGAACCATGGTCATCGTAAAAATTTACAGACTCGCGTTTCGCTAGAATCATTACGCAGCGTCCAGAGCGCCATCTATGAGACAGTGCGTGGGCCGGCGCTTCGTTTTCTGACCTGCGACAGGCGTATGCTTCCGGCCGTCCACGCGATGACCCTCTGTCGGCCGGGCGGCTTGGAGCCCCGCTTGAGGTAGTTGAAATCGCGCTTGGTGAGCAGGAGCCACGAGATGAGGAAGGTGAGGGGGCCGACGACGAGCGCTCGGCACACGTTGAGGGGAAAGCTGGAACCGCCGAAACGCGGCTTCATCTTCAGACTCGGCCCTGGGTCGCAGAGGTGGTTGCAGAACAGCATCATCAACGACACACCGTCGCTGATCACCTGCGTGTTCAGGCAGAAAAGAAGAAAAGAAAGGCCCTGCGCGTCAGGGATGGAGAAAGTATATACCTTGACCCCTTCGCTAACAACAGGCATTGACGTTCCGCTCAGAGAAAGTAGAGAAAAGGAACACACCTAGAAAAAGAAGAAGAAGAATAAGATACAGAAGGAGGCGGTAATTTATGGGTCGCTGGTCTCTTGGGACGTAGCCAGTCCCTGCATTATAGAGATAGGACGGCACATCCGAAGAAGGAGAAGGCTCAACAGGAGCTGTTCTTCGGGGCACGAGTTCGCACTTTTATATCCCATAGGCCCCAGGATTACTACGCCGGGCGTGTCGAGCTTTCGCTTCCTTAGAGAAGGCTGCCCCCCGTACTTCAGTGGTAATGAAAGCTTAGGGCCATTTCATCCTGGAAAAGCGTCTAGACGAAGTAAAAAAAAAAGAACAGGTTCTAACTTGCCTACGTGCATCGGCATGCTTGTGGCGTTCAGTAAACTTTGATACGATGTGATTTTAGAAAGGTTGGCAACATGCGCACTCCGCTAGGCTAGCCTGCTACAACACATCCATTCCCCTCAGCACAGAGATAGGGAAGACTTCTTTTTCTTCGTTGGCAGTAAAAATACTGATTAAAGCCGTGTCGCTAAAAAAAACAAAATATTTCCGAATGCTAGACCAATGTGTGGATGAGGTCAGTGAGGCTTCGTCAAGCTGTCCATGTGGCAGCTTTTCCTGCATGCTCCTCGCGTCATGTACTGATGCAAATAAACATCATTGTCATTGTCATTGTCATTAAGAAATGATGGTCACATTATTGGACACTATAATCACAACGAAAGTGCTCTTTTTATAGCGATAATAATTATATGGACCCTCCAGGCGTATTCTTCCTGTCGCCATGATGTTTCATATAAAGTCCAAGAGGAATAACATGTCGCCGCGCGTCGCATGCTGTATGTGCGAGAGAAAAGACGCTAGCGAAGTCGACGATCGCGGCTCAGTCTGGCGCGCGCGAAGGTAGAAAGCGGAGAGCAAACGCGCCGTATTCCGTCGCTAGAAAGACCGTGGGGTATGGGATAGCGGGAGGGAAGGGGGGGGGGTGAAGTTGTGCTCCGGCAGCAACTGGGCATTTGGCGATCGGGCGCAAGGGAGAACTGACGACCGCGCCTCAATCTTTCGCGCCATATGTGGAGGAAAGCAGGGAAACAGCGCGGGAAGGACGGGTGCGGCTTCAACTCCGCCAACTGCGTACTTTGCACGGACGCGCGTGGTCGAACGGGTCGTATCCCGACAGGGGTCTCCAGACGGTTCATGCCTTTGCGCGCGCCGTGCATGGTCCCGCTGCTCTTGCGTTGAAGCGATAGGCAGCACGAAGGTCACTTCGCTCGCTGCGGCTGCCGCGCTTGCTCACACCGGCGTTCTGACAGCGAGCGTTCGGGCTCATTGACTGCAGCGTGTTCATGGTTGCCTGCGCGCGTTGACACCAGTTTATATTCAGTTAGTAAGCAAATGTCTGGAAGTCTTACGGCCCATAAAGCTGCTATACTTATTTCGTATAGCAGTCCACTAATTTTTATGGCAATCGATGCTTCGCCTTTCAGGCGAAACTGCTACTTTCTATATTTGTACGCCAATAAAGTTTTAGACTGGCCAACGTACCTTTATATAAAACCCACATTGTGCGCACTTTCAACAATTTCAAATCGGTCCAGTTTTTAGCAGGAAGTGTTTACTATTAAGAGTCCAGAACTGCTATTTTCAGCTAGGAGGCTGACCGTTGGATTAGCAGAGAAAGCCTGATTGTTGTCATCCGCTGTAATTTAATTTTCTGTCTTTGCCAGCGAAACCTCGAAAGCATCAGGACATATCAAATTGCGTCCACAACATGAACCTCTAAACCACTTGCAGCCCTCTTCGACTCCATGGAGGTATTAATTTGGGCGTATTTGCTATTTAATTTCTCTAAAATAAAAACATTTTATATGAGAAGCTGTGATATCATAAGGCGTTAATCATTCACTATGGTAAAAATAATTACAGCACTATAAATAACTATTATCAACGATAAGCCTCCATAACATAAATCTTGCTGCTAATACGCCTGAAGCGAGCTTTAGCACTACGCAAGAAAGTACTTCAATACTCAACTAAACAGAAATTCAGGTGTCGGAGAAGGGCAGAAAAGAAAAAAGGTAACAAGCTTTAAATTGTGAAACGTGTTCCGTATAGTGAAAAAATAAATTAAAAAATGACTCGGTTTGGCAGATTTGCCTTCACAGAAGAAGCGATGGTCCAGCTATAAAATAGAAGAAAATGTGAACACTTGTTGCTGGAGGTCCTCTCTAAGGCAAAATAAGCTACTTCTATAAATTGTTATATAGGGCATAAGCAATGCGACTTAGAAAATAGCATTCAATAATGTTGGACTCATGTCTAGCGGATGCGAAGCCATGTAGAAAAGCGGGACCAGTTTGTCTTCTTTTTTTTAATAAACCGGTAAAATACTGCACAGTTTTGACATTCACGATAAAGCCTATCATTTATCTCTCATGGCAATGTTGACGGTCTAAAGCTGCATCTGTATACAAATACAGGGCGAAACCAAATCTAAGGTCGCAACGAGTGTGCTATAAAGCTCTCACTGTACAGCGCCGGTGCTGGGCCCGGCCATCGCGATATCGCCGACTCACTCATACCGTTACTTTGCCACATTGCCACCCACGTTATAAAGAAGAACTTTCCACATTAATTAATTGGGTGAACCAAGATCCAGGTGCTGCTGTCGCAGTCAGTGTCATGTGCGACTACTACAGTATATATGCATACGAGACTAAATATGTTCCTGAGCAAAAGATAAAAGGAACGGGGAAGCCAACTTGATAATGAAAATAAAGCTCTTCTCGTAGTATATTATTGTACAGGGTATTAAAAATAGTTAATTCTGAGGTATGTGAAATTAACGTGTCTCGAGCAGAATAGATATCGCTGCAATGTCATCAAGATGGTTTTTCCAGAAGTGGAATAAAACTACTGACAGCGCTTGATGCACTCTCAAGACCCGAAAGCAGGCTTGACACATGATCGTTGGTAAATCGACTTTTACCATTGGTCGGACTGTTACGAACGCGAAAATCCTATTTTCTGTTTACGTGTCGCTGTTAGATGCTAGAAGCAGGGGCTCTACGTGCACGCACAGGGTTACAATATCCTCAGGTTTATTAGAGTATAAAAACGTTTCCTTGCCTAAACGCATAGGCGAAGGTGTAGCATCGTGTGGCGGGCTGTCACATTGGAACTGCGTCCTGGATTTTCATGAAACTTCGCGAAATTCTATATGAACTTGGTGGTTGCATTTTGTCGTCTGTGAGCAAACGGCAGCCTACATAGAAGTGGCATCAGTGTGATAGAAAGCTGGCAGTAAGAATATAACTAAGCAGCCTTAATCAGGCACGTACCCAATTTTTTTTTTTGGGGGGCGGGGGGGGGGGGGGGTGGGGGGCGGTGGGTAACTCAAGATAACTTTTCAATGTAAATGAGGAAGGGGATACCTTTACTTGTATATATGTGAATAATGCCCACCATTCGCCATAAAGACGCGTAAACCCACAAAAGCGAAATGAAATAAGGAGTATCTCACAGGTACGCCTGTAAGATACACCTCTTCCTTTACTTGTCAAACAAGGAACCACATCAAATGGACTCGCGCAGGAAAGAAGCACAGGGAGAACACTGCCAAGAACAAGTAAGCAAGCGACAGCATACAATAAGGATTTCTAGTGGCGTTTTTCGAATTAGCTCTGCAAAAATTACAGCGAAATATATATTTGCGGCACCATCACAGGTTCTTTTCGATCCCTCAGTTTACTGCTCTACCAAGTGAAGTGCCAAAACCGACTCGTGTTGTTGTTGGCGAAGTTGCCTGACCATTCGTGACCGCCGGTCCCGTACAAGCGCGTAGAGCGCAGTACGCTACGGCTCTAAACGCACCGCGCCCACCGCGGAAGGTTAGAAAAACACCCACATAAGCACAGCAGAGAACTGGCTACGTCAGGCGGCCCAACTGAATACTGTAGAAGTGTCATTCAAAACACACGGAATCGATCTTCACTTCCGGCGGCATTTTCTTTACTTCCTTCTTCAATAAAAATGTGTTGATCCAAAAATATTTTCTTAAAGAACGGCCAAATTTTTTAACTTTCGATTTTTCTTCCTGTTTTGCTGTTGTCTCGGCTCTTTCCCTTAGTAGATCGCTTAATTTCTCAATTCCTGACGACTGTTGATTCCAGTTGCCAATTTTGCACGAAAAGTGCTGTACAATTAGAGAAAAACAATGCGAGGTAACAGGTGACAGTGACATTTCTTATGGGTTTAGGGTTATTGCAGGGTTTGATGAGGCACATCGTTTCGCATTCTTTATTTTCCCCCTTATCTTACCCATATGCCTGGCGCATGGTTCAGAGGATCTACCAGCGTCCCGGCGAGCCGTCACTCGAGGAAATAATGAAGCAAAATTAAAAGGTAAATGCAACTGTCGTTTTTTCCAGCCGCAACTCGTTCCGCAAACGTACATATCAGCTGGCTAGGAACCGAATCCCCTTCCTGGTCCCTTGATGAGTGTAAACAAGGAAGGTTGAACTAACGAAGGAACAGCGATGCACGTGACCGTTGCAATATATGGTGACAACTGAACGCATGTTGAGTTAATCGCGTGTGCGCCGAACAGATGAGAAAACTGGCCTTCACACTCCAGGAGATGCCGATACCTACCGCCATTCAAAAAGAGCGAAAAAGGCGGTAAAAGGTTGATCGCCGTATAGGTGTCAGGTCTCAAGATTGATTTGGCGGCGCTTTAGCAATGTGCGTGAGGAGTGACAGCGTGGCTAGAAAGGGGGAGGGGCTATGCCGCTTATTTACGAGGGGGGTGGGGTGCGCCCTGGGTACGTGCCTGGCCTTAATACTGTTCCACGTACATCTGACATCTATCATATCCGAGGTGCGTGTGCTATGTAATTCAAGTTGATTTCCAAGAGAATTCAAGACGATATGCAATACACTGTACAAAGGGTCTGGGAAGAATACACGCACTTCGGTGACGTACGGCGCATAAATTTTATTGCGATAGCAATTACATTGGCACTCCAGGCCCATTTCTGCCATAGCCATCACCGTCATGTTCCGTATAAAGTCCGAGGGCGATAACGCTGTCGCCGTACGCCGCATGGTGTAGGTGCGAGTGAAAGCGCGCGAGGGGAGCCAACGATCGCTGCTCAACCTCGCGTGGGCAAGGGAGGAAAGCGGGAAGGAAACACGCCGTCTTCCGTCGCGCAGATGGCACGAGCAAAATGAAAGCACTGGGCAGCCTCGCGCCCCCTATCTTGAAAGCGATGTGCATCCGGGACTGAGTCTAGGTGCGGAGGCACCTCATACTTTTGTACTTGCTGCGTTCTCGCCGCTCAGTTTGTGTTGCAGTGATACATAGCACGAAGCTCACTTCACTCGCTGCTGCTGCCTGACTTCCTGCCGCCAGCGTTTTGACAGTGAGCGTCCGTGGTCTTCGAGCGTGGTGTGTACATGTTTGCTTGTGCGCGCTGACGCCATACTTGTTAATTTAGATAGTAATGGAATATCTGCGAGTTTACATGGACGATATTTATCCTTACTTCGTATAGCTCTCTGCGCATTTGCTATTATAATGGAAGGTCTACCTTTCGGGCGACCCTCCAACATATTGTATAAGCAGTATGCTTTTACCACTTTTGTTGAGAAATTGTAAGAGAAAAAAAGAGCGGGAAAGACGAAAAAGGCGTCTAAATTAAACCGTCTCGTGACCCAAGGTGACTCCAGTTTAGTTCAGACAATAAAGCATTCCTACAAACCACCTTTTTACTGTAGCCTCTACAAAGTTTAGGGATGTGCGAGGTGTGGTTCAAGCCAGTTAATGAAGTCTCCCGTTGAACAAACGCATCGCGGCACTGTTCACTAGATCAATATTTAGGCATACCGCAAACACAAACGGCTCAGAGAACCACCTTGCCATTTAGCAGCCACTTGGCTTTGCGCAGCCACTTGATACATAGTTATGTACCATTACCACGCATAATTTACGGTCTGTCAAAAGTGGCGACGGAAAGATGTATACGCTGACCGTTTACCTGGTGCACTCTAGCGATGAGCACGGTCTCTCGGCCCCGGTCGTAGTTCGGCAGCACGTGGACGTCCCACAGGGGTCGGTTGACGTTCATGCCGCGGGACATGAGCGCCATCAAGTAGTGACGCAACTGCGCGCTGTCCTTGACCGGGCGGTTGTCCTCAAGGACGTGGTTTTCGATTCGGAACGAGTCGTCCTCCACCCACGTGAAGCCGCCCACCACGGGGATCACCTTGCGCGTGAACCTGCGGACAAAGATCGGGAAGCGTGGAGTGAGGGGGGGGGTCGCACAACAGTGTGTGCGCATCGTTCCTTTTCGTGTTGCCCATTCCTCGCCACTTTTTTTTTCTTCTCCACAACTTTAAGAGCGCCAACTTATCAATTCTTCTGCAGTAGCCACCACCTCATAAAAGTAGCGGCTGCCCCCTTTTGCCCCCAAGATATTAACAATAAGAACAAGATATGCGCTGCCGAGAAGAGTGAAGAGAGATAAAAATATTGCAAATTGCCAACAAATCTGTAGATGTGTCATAGTTGTCTAAAGAAACAATGAGAGATCAGTTCCTGTGAATTATGATGCATTTATTTATCTATTTTCATATATTTTTGCTCATAAATGTGAAGCTTTCTTTTGTATTTTGCAAAATGCTTATGTTCCGTTGTGCAACCATTGTCCGTACATCTGTATGAAAGCAGTCATTTGTATGAAAACTGTTTGATAACTACTGCTGCTGCTGCTGTGTAAAGGGGCAGCCACCTCGTCAAGCTACTAATCTCGGTAGGTTTTTGTGGCTACTCCTTCCTTGTGTATTTGTTGAAGGAGAATGAAAATTCAATTCAATTCAAATCGCACTCTTGAATAAAAACAAAATTGAACTGTCGCTGACAGAAGCAGGTACAAGGTTCCCAGCTGTAGAGACGTCTTGGGCGCAAAGCAATATTAAGGACTCTCGTTTCTATCATATGGATTATGATGCACAATAGCGTTGCCGGAAAGATAATGCAGTTAGCCTCTAGCCGACGCTTCACTGAACGCCATGATCGCTGTCACTTTGGTTCCGAATTTTGCAGCTATAGTAGAGCTGGCGCCGGGACGGTTTCTGCCTGCCTCGACATCTGCGGTGGTGGCGCAAATGCTCCTGCGCTTATCGCCAAGTTGTTTGAAAGCCTTGGCGCCAAGACTGCCAGCTGTACGCAAAAGGGTTCCAGCTTCCTGAGCAAAGCACTAAGGGGTATGGTATGGTTCATTACCTAGGTTACGGGCATTACCTTATGTAGACAAAATTACGCGAGGATCATAGATGCCTCAGGCATCAGGAAGGAACTAAAAAAACACGAAAAACTTTCTTTCACCTTTTTTAGTATTTTTACTCTAAAATGCACGCCAATAGCAGGTTAAGCAACAAGTGCAATATGATCATGAAAATGCAATAGAGAAAAAGAAATTCTTCCACCTGTCTCTTGCTCTTGATGGTACTTAACACCTAGCGAAGTCACACCAGCAACAGAAAAACAACAGGACTTCGCTTGAGGAGATTATTCGTCGCATCATGTACCCTATAAACCTTGTTATGTGTCTCCCGCCAATGGTGCAAAGATGAGTATTGTTCGAGGACAGATCCTGAGGTAATGTTGTACTTCAGCTAATGTGCTGAACTGGGAGTGAATCGAGCAAGGAACTCCGTATAAAAATAGATTTAGGCTAAATTTCTGGGCTGTACTCTTTTATTTGATTTTTTTTGAGGAGAGGGGGGGGGGGCTTCTTGCGTAAAATTCAACAAGTAACAAAAATGTTCGTGGTAGCATCACTTTTTCATCCATCCCAAGTTTCGGAGCTGCAATTACCTTTCGGGGTACGGTACCGTTCGCTGGCTCCTATTATTTTCCTTTCGCTGCAGCCCCTACACGGCCGCCATTTTTCCAATTACCTTGAACGCTTACCATTAGCAGCGTCATTCTTCGTGCGGTCCGCTTTCATCTTCCATCGAGCAAAGCATAGCGCTAACTGAAGGACCGCGTGGCAGCGGTCTTTCGACGCGATCTTTGTAGCGATGATTGGGGAAGAGGAGGTACTACAGAGCAATGGCGCTTGCAAGGCAAACAAAGGAAAGCCCCCTCCAATCTCCTACGCGGGATCGTAGAGCTCTTGCCTGCATTTTCGCGTCGCGGCACTACACAAGTAAGCGGTGTGACGCAAAGCGGCCGTAGCTGGCAAAGATATCGTCATTTCGAGATGTCATATCCGATTCATCCAATGCGAGTTTGACGCAATGGTTTTGTATTGCCGCTACCGTATTGTTCAGAGAGAGCGCAGACAAAAAAACAACTGCGACAGGAGCCGCCACGGGGACATGTCGTGGCGACGGTTTCAACTATGGCGTCTGGAGGACGTTAAGTAAATATTCGCTGCGGTGGCTCTGAGGCTACGAGCAGCGGCGGGTGCGAAAACGGCCGAAAACTCGAAAACGACTGGAAAACGGCCGGACAACGTATGTACGTAACTAGCGCATTGAAAAAGTAACATGGTGGCGACTCCACGCTTCCACAATCCTTCACCCCCCCCTCCCCCTCACACGCTTTGCCTTATGGCTTTCTGCAACGATTTTCACAATTTCGTACACACTCTAAGAAAAGTTTACACCCTTAGGAGTACCCTCAATCGTCATCTGCCTTGATGCGCTTCCTTTCCTGAAAACGCCGCGCCCGCTACTTTCCTGTCGGGAATGCTATCATGCTTATAACATGCATGCCGTTCGTTACTGGAAAGTACCGGGCTTGCAGCGTTGAAGAAAGGAAACGCATCAAGGCAGATGACGATTATCGTTGTGTGACAGAAGGGGCACTCCAAAGGGTGCAACCTTTATAAGAGTGCAAACGCACTGAGTCGATAGGATCTGTTCTTCTGATCATTAAGTGACACATTCAAACGTTCCGCGTAAAGCACGTAATTTATTATGGGGTTTTAAAAATGTGCATCGCTAGCGATCGCAGCGGCGGCGCTCCCCTGAGTTTGCAGCCGCCCCAACCCGATGGCCGCCTGTTGCCCATCTGAGGCCCGTTGGACGAGCTATCCTATTGGCTACCCAGATCGCGTCATGGATAATTTTTTTTCAACTTCATGGTGACCAAATGTTCGTAATAGTTGGAATGCTGGTTAATTTGTTCCCATGAAAAAAGCTACAGCAAGAAAATACAGAACTATTTATGAATGCACTGCAGCACTTCCGGCACCGCACAGTAAGTGTCGTCTGCTTGTGTTACAAGTGGCTCGGTGTTGACGCGAGCTGCGAGGTCAGCGTTGGTCTCGATCTTTCTTTTCGCGAGCAGGAAGGTTCGCGGTTGTTGCGTTGTGTGCTGCATACTTGGCGATCGGAAATACGTTAAGCTGCGACAGCGCGTCCCTTTTAGCAAGGCGGCAGACGAGCGAAGTGGCTGCAGCGTATCGGACGCTCGGTATCCGATCGACGCTAGCATCTGCGGATTTGCGGCCGCCATTTCGCACTAGTTGATTATTGCCGCAATAAAGAGTTTAAGCACGTCCGTTATTCGGGTAAACGCTAGTGCGAGCCGACTGGGCATTTTACCGGATGAGCGGAGGCGCTAACGTGAACCTCCTGCACGGTGCAGCAGCCTGGTGGCACAGAGCTCAGTCAAGTAAACACAGAGCTAATATAGCAGTAACCGAGTGTATTCTACTTATCGGGTGGCGTAAATTTTCGGCAGGAGCGCAATCGTGGACACGTTGTCTTTTGAAACGTTTAAAATGTTTCACGCTTGGTTACGGCAATAGTAGCTCTGTGTTTGGCCGCTAAGGTCTACGCCCCCAGGTGGCTGCACCATGCAGGCCGCACAGGCGGCTCACGTTTACGCTTAAGCCCCTTCATCACAGCGGTGATAGTAAGAAGGGGCTTTAGTTTACGCCTTGGCCCAACCGCAAAAGGGCCCAGCTCGCCTACGGTTACCGGAATACCGGAACCGCTCGGCGCTGCGACATAACACTCGCTACGCACACGGCTTGGAGAGCTCTCGCAGTGTATCGACGACCAGGTGACTAGCGGAGAGGTTTAAGAGCGTTCCCGCGCTCGCTCCAAGAGAAGCGGAAGTAGACAAGATGCCCCACCATGACGTAGAGCCGGCGAAGGTGGAGCTCAGCCCCGAACATACGGTGAACGAGTTAAGGAGGAAAAGCACGGCTAAGGAGCATGGTAACTTATAATCGTGCGCATATATCTCAACATGATTGCTTGGCTTGAATTGTGGCGCTAACATTTCACTGTAGCTTTACCCTACGCGTCTACTAAATTTGTACAAGCCGTTTTAGGGGCCCTTCGACAAGACCTGTTGCAGTCATCTAAGTTTGCGCGTCTCGCTAAGCCGGTAAAACGTTGCGTCCTGTTTCTTGTGAGAGCAGTACACCCTTAAGCTAGAGCCAAGTTTATTTCCGCAAATTTTTGCAAAACAAGGGCGGGCATGTACATGTATTCTTGCTCATGTGCGGTGAGTCAATAGTGAGGCAGTGATAATGCTTTAAGTATGTGGCGATTAGAGATGTCGTGACGCAGACAAAGTTCTCTATAACTGTCCCAGTACAAAAAAATGCCTCCCTCGATCTGTGTCTTCACGGATTCCGATGGAGCAATTTTATTATGCGCACAACGTTCGAACGCAATTTTAGCTAGCACAATGATTATGCAGGCGTAAACGCTTCGCTGCTAACGCTTCGCTGTTAAGTTTGGAAACGATGGGAGCGTCTGATTAGCCCTTAGGCTAGCAGCAGTTCGTCGCGAATGAAAATCCACACAGGAACACGCATAATCTACTCACGTTTAGAAGTTCTAGCGCGGTCTCCAACATCGACATTTAAAACCCAGTCTGGACCACTGAGTCGACAATACAGAATGCCCCCCCCCCCCCGAAAAAAAATATTGTCGGCAAGTGATTTTAAAACGTAGAAAGGACAAAACAAAATTTCGCTTTTTCATATGGAAATTTAAGCATGGGGTTTGAAAGATTCTGGTAACGCAATAAACTCAATCTGGACACGTTGGTTTTTTCACTGTCTTTTTTTATGTGACTGTGTTCCATACTTACAAACAAATCACTGCGAGCGTTGTGAATAATTGCATTATGTCTCATTCAGACACGTGTACTGAGCAGATCACGCGATTTTCTTAACTCCTTAGACATGTTTGCTAACTACATGTTGCGTTCTAGGTATGTAACAAATGCTATTGTTTACTTGCAAGCAGCACGTAAACGGACGCGGACGACTGAAAAAGAAGAAAAGAGATTGTGCACATCCAAGCTCATCTTGGAATCTACGTGAAGTGAAAAGGTTAATCAAGTGCAATAAGCTCGTCAGTTTCATTAAAGGCAACTGGAGCGCGCCCACGTGCTACGCGATGCGACGCATGCTGCGACCACTCCACGCGGCTACTTGGCCGTGCGTGGGTTGGAGGACACGCGCGATTGTGGCCTAATTAAAAAAATTCTTTTTAAAACATCTTGTAAAAGAAAAAAACGATGCCAGTGAGAGCAAGCGTAAAGTCGTTCTTCTTTAAATTGCAGACATATACCCTTCCGGTCAAAACATGGATAGCCGACAAAGGAATATTTGTACCATGGACGACAAACTGTGCGCTATGTAACAAGCCGGAGACCATTGAGCACGCTTTCAGTGAATGCTGGGATGCAATTTTTTATTGGGACGTCTTGCAAAGAACTCTTAAAAAGGAACTGCCGATAAGAGCACAGGGTATACGTTTCCTGCCGGTAGACAGCCATCAGGGCTTTCCGTACGACATGATAATGCTCCTTGGCCTCCATAATCTTTGGAAGACACGGATGGCGGTAACGCACGCCGATGTGAATGCGCGCTCAGCACGAGAAAATTTTGTTGAAAGCATTATTTTCATACGTGAGATATATCGTGTACAGGCAGATCCGCCTGACTGGTTGGGTATTTTTGATGAATTAGTGAATTTCAAGAAATTTTAGCTTGTCACGTTGGTCCAAGTAGGCCAACGTGTTTTTATGTATGTATGTCATTTTATGAATAAAGAAAAAAAAATTGTGGCCTAATTGGCTGGAGCACCGAGATGCTGCGCTCGGGCACCGAAGTTCGACGTCTCCAGCGAGGACGTAATTCTATTTCTGCTTTTTTTTTAAAGTGTGAGCTACTCCGCAAGACAGGAGCTGTAGCCACCGTTCACGGTGAGCAAAATCTGGAAGGGATCGCAAGGAAAGCTGCGCTGTAGGAAAAAAAAAAGTTAGAACTAACGTTCCTCTGTACGCTGTACCGGTCGTCTTCGCGCTCCTGCACACTGCTTACAATCGATCATTACCCACTTGCCCCACTTCGACAGCTTTTTAATGGCGACATTTTTAAAACGAATAGATTTCCTTGGCTCCTATTCCTGTTTTCGTGGTTAAACGACGGTGGGACTCGGTAAGGAAAAGCATGGTTCGTTTACTCGCTGGCTGGCTCGTTCGTTAGTTCGCTCGCTTGTTCGTTCGTTTGTTCACTCGGCCTATAAGCTTACAGTCACTATGATCCTCGGCGGTGTATGCAGAATTGTTTTTCTTCCTGTTTTGGATATCCCTTTCTTCCAGTGAGGTAGCATCGGAGTTTACGGCATATATCTTTGCTTCGATTTTCTTCGAAGAAACGGAAATAACGTGCTTCTCCCTGCTCTTACACGTTAACTTGACTCAATAATGCACCAGCATACCACTTATGGTGTTTTTGTATCGCAGTTTGAACACTTATTTAGCAGAATTGAACGCCTCTTATTAATAACGCTCTTGAACTGAATCTCTGAAGTAGCCGGGAAGTGCATTCTCAGTGAAGCAGCAGCCAAGTCAAGGAAAGATCCCTGTGCTGCCTTCAACGTCCCGTAAAATTTGAGCAACTGCGGTACAAACGGGCCAACAAATCCAGACTCACACCTGAGAATCAAGGTGCAGTGGGTACGCCGACGTGGTTGTGTTCGCTTGTCCCACGTGGTAGACCAATCGTCTCGTACTCCTGCTTTGTCTGTGACGCCAGTCTGCGTTTCTTCTTATTCTCGCTCCCTCTATCAAGCCATAAAAATAAGCTAAGACGGAATAGACGTATTGTAAGGCCCCTCCCGCCATCTCAGTCTGCTTCCTTTCGTGTAGCCTTATTACGGCACATGAAGAATCCCTTCGGAGGCTGCATGCTGGAGCTTGTCTGGCACAATACGTCACGTGTGTTTGGTTGACCTTCACACATTCCTTTTAAATGGCTTGAAGCGAAGCTTCTTTGCCTCTTCCTTCAACATTCCCACTGCTGTGGCTGCTGCTGATGGCTGCTGCTGCCTGGCACACCGCGTCGAGGGATGGTTCAGAGAGTGTGTATGGATGACAGGAGCGAATCAGAGAGGAAATGCCAAGCGAGAAACTCGTTTGCACCCAATCACGTCGAATGTGCACAATGCCCTCTGGAGCACCATGGGCGTCGCCACTTTAGCCTCTTTACAGCTGTAATTATCCGTGACCCACCTCAAAAGTATTGCAGAAACTGCAGCGCTTCCCTTTCTACTAATGTGCGAGTCCACGGCGAACGTAAATAGAACTGTAGAAAGGAGGGAGGAGAAGAGCTTCCATACAAGGGCGGAGGGCGGGGGAGGTGACGTGAGAAGGTAAGGAAACTCTACTACTATACGACAGCGGCTGCGTGCAAAACTGGGTAATCTTACCTTGAAGGTGTGGTGCAGTACGTTCCTGCTATTTCTGAAAAATAAACACGATGCAAATATGTCAAGCGGACAAATTGCGCAAGGCGTGCAGAAGCAGAGCCGCGTTAGTTAAAGCGCACGGCAAGGTCCAGGCCACTCAACGGAAGCGGTCGACCGTCAAATCAACACTTCTGTGCCCACCGTGGTAGCTTTCTGGCTATGGCATTGCGAGGTCGCCGATTTGATGCGACCACGGCAGCCGCATTTCAACGGAGGCGAAATACAAAGCGTACGTGCAGTTAGGTTTTTGAGGCACGTCAATGAACATCACATGGATGGATGGATACAACTTGCTTGTACGTCCGGCAAGGTTTAACGCGACCTGGGCTCAGGTCTTCCACGGAGGAACGTCAAGGCCCTGCCTCAACGCTGCCTCACGGGCTTGCTGGACTGCCCACATCTGGATTCCGAGGTCTGAGCTGCGCAGAGCGGCGGCCCACCTCGACGACAGGGTCTCCGGAGTAACAGCCATCCCTCCTATAACTACAGTGCACTCCCACAGCATGCGTTTGAGTGTTGCTGGTCCTTCCTGGCACAATTTGCACGTGTCCTCCTGATGCTTATCTGGGAAGATACGTTTGAGACGGAACGGATTAGGGAACGTGTTTGTCTGGAGTTGTCGCCAGGCGACGGCCTGCCTCCTGTTCAATTTGGGTCTCGGCGGTGGGTATATCCTTCTGGCGTTCAAATATGCACTGGTGATGTCGCTGTATCTGGTGAGCCTGCCCTGTCTAGTACCCATTGAACATGAGACTAAAGGCCCGCGGGCCGAGCATATAAGGATAGAAATTATTCCTAACAGAACGCAAAAGAATAGCATCTTCATATTGAACATATACAGTAGCCCATCCAAAAGACGGCAGCGTTTTCTCTCCCTGCTCAAAAAGGCAGCCGAGCTCACCGGCCTGAACCCGCTAATAGTGGGTGGGGACTTTAACGTGCCGTGCCATGCCTGGGGATACGGCCACACCACAACCAAGGGCAAGCAGTTACGGCAGGACTCGCAAGACTTGGAATACACGCTCATCATGGATTCCAGCGCCCCAACGCGTATGGGCAATTCGGTTGCAAGAGATACCACACCGGACTTAACAATGGTCAAAAACATCGAGAGGGCTACCTGGAGAAACACCCTAGAATTCCTAGGTAGCCACCACATGATCATCGAGATCACGATCCCCAGAGCGGGAACCACCCTCCCAGTCAAAAGCTTCAAATGGACAGACGGGACAAGTTCCGCAAACACCGGTATATCAGGCAAGACGACAACCCAATCGGTGACATTGACAGATGGATCGCAGACTTGACCAGGGATGTCGGGGAGGCCACGCAAACCATCACTCCCGATTTCCTGACGGAGAAGATGAACAGTCGCCTCGCCCACCTCTGGGAAGCCAAGAAATCCACACAAACCCGATGGCAAGGCCAGCGGTTCAATCGAAAGGTGAGAAAAAAGATAGCCGACTTAAACAAACAAATCGAAGAGCACTGCAACACCTTGAGCAAGCAACAGTGGGACGAAGTCTGCAATACCGCGGATGGCCAACTCCACAAGGGAAATACGTGGCGACTGCTGAGGCACCTGCTGGGCGAAACCCAGTGGAAATCCAAGCAAAGAGCCGACATGCAGAGACTTCTGCACAAAGAAAAAGGGGCGGCGAGCGAGAAGCAAATCGTCATGAAACTCTGCGACAAATAGTACCTCCCGCAACGACCGACGGTCGAGCACGGTCGGTTCACTGGCAGTCCTAGTCCCAAGTTAGATGAAGACTTCAGTGAGGCGGAAATCAGAACGGCACTCCAAGGACTCAACAGCAAGTTAGCCCCAGGACCGGACAGGGTTAACAACAAAACGCTCAAAAACCTGCACGACAAATCTGTTACCAAACTCACGGGCTATATGAACAAGTGCTGGAGAGAAGGCCGCATCCCGGAGCAGTGGATGAGGTCCAAGGCTATCCTCATACTCAAGCACGGAAAACCGTTGAGTTTGGAGAGCCTGGGCCCAATCTCTCTCACGTCGTGCGTGGGTAAGGTCTTGGAACACACCTTCCTGAACCGTATCAACAGCCATCTAGAGGAGACGGAAGCCTACCCCCACACCATGATAGGCTTCCGATGCCGCCTGTCCACGCAGGACGTCATGTTACAACTAAAGAACCAGATCCTTGACGACAAGACAAGAAACACTAGGGCCATCCTAGGACTAGACCTGGAGAAAGCATTCGACAACGTCGCTCACGAGTCGATCCTTAAACAAGTGTCTAATCTGAACCTGGGGGAAAGGTCCTACAACCACGTGAGGGACTTTCTGAAAGATCGCAAAGCCACCCTCACGGTTGGCGACCTCGAGTCCGAAGAACGAACCCAGGGAAGTGCAGGTACCCTCCCCCGCCCCCCCCCCCCCAGGGCTCAGTTATATCTCCGCTCCTTTTCAACTTATTCATGCTGGGCCTCCCCAGCAAACTACGCGAAAGTCCATCCGGAGTCCACCACCACGGCCTGCCTCATACTCCGATTGTGGTTTCTGCACGTGCAGCCCCATAATCCTATTGAAGTTAGATACTTTTGCCATGGCGCGATGTGCCATGTGAGGCAATGGCAATGCTCAACCCTCTCAGTGGTTATGAAATATGGCGCACAACAACGCGTCAAGCGAACACTTCTCCCTGTGTGTTCTGTGTGCTACACAGACAAACAGCAGTGATGCACGCAAGGTAACGTTTAACATCATCTCACCACTCTTGCATTGAAGTCAACGTTGAAGCAAATAAGCTTTCACCATCAATATCAGCGCTAATTATCTTCAATCAAAGCAACCAGCACGGAATGCCGCGCTTACATTGATTCCCACGGTGCGTAGGATCTGCATATTTTTTTTGTACATTTCCCCTCGTGACAAATTCTCACAGCAGTTGCAGTACTAGTGCTAATAATCATTCATTAATTTAAAATTTTATGTTGAAGTTTTACGTGATAAAACTACGATCTGATTTTGAGGCACGCCCTAGTAGGGGACTCAGGAATAATTTCGACCACATAGGTTTTCTGATTATGAGGCAAGACGCAGTGGACGACTCCGGAAATTTTTAACACCTGAGGTTCTTTATCATCCACCTAAATCTAAGTACACGGGTGTTCTCGCATTTCGCCTCCACCGAATGCGGCCGCCGCGCCCGGGCTTCGATCCCACGACCTCGTGAATTCTGGGCTTTCAGGTGCCGAAAACTTCATGGCCGGAACTGTACATTCGATGAGGTGACATACGCAAAATGGGACATAAACCATAAGACGACATGAGAGGAGCACAGTTAGAAAGACGGCTCACGCGGAAACACGAAGCTACAAAGAGAGAGAAGGCATCATGTTTACGAAGATATCAAGAGGGAGGAAATTACTGCAGTATACACTTCACATTTTTTGTACACGCGAGCGTCTGCTGAACGAGGCAGGAGCGTGGAAGTATTCATGTTCCCTGGTAGCCTTCTACGGAACCCGCAGTGAAACAGAACCTAATAGATCGGAATGGGCGAATGTGTAATAATTGTGTGGGTATATTTATATAGAAAACGGACGTCGGTAAGACTACGTATGAAGCTGAGTAACGGATATGTGAGATTATTATTCCCACTTGGAGAACTGTTGAGCCGCGAATGTGGAAAACGATGTACGTATATGCTCAAGAGTATTAAAAAAATAAAGTGACAGTTTCACGTATGAATCATTTAGGTGATGTCGAAGTATTAGACAACTAAACGAAGTAAGCTACAGGGGAACGATTCTTTAGCAGTACCGCGCGAAGGTCGACTGGCCGGGCGATCATCGCCTTCCAACGGCGAGAAGCAACGAGATCAGGAACATTAAGGTGGATCAGCAAATATCAGCAAGATGCTGCTGATTTAGCCGCCTCGCGCCGTTAGAAGGCGCTAAACGCCCCCCCCCCCCCCTCACGTAATCGGTACCATGCACGTTGTCTTAGCGAGCGAGTAAACTGTCGTAGACATTCGCCTAACAATTAAATTAACAAGGATAGTGTCACGCGTGCACAGTCAAACATCAGCATATCTCGCTCGATAATCGCGAACACTCGCTCTCACAACGCTGGCGTGTTGAAGCGCTTCGCGTTACCTCTCACTTCACCGGGCCCTGTAACCTTGAGATTACGTTACCTCCAACAATAGGCATGCAGGAACACAGCGCGCATGAAGCTACGAGCCATCTCGGCTCGCCTTAACCGTCGCACCCGCCCCGGATTGCCTACGAGATACCACGGGTGGGCCTCACACGCGCTGGGTCACGCGTGCGGCGCCATGCGCAGCCAGGGCGGCTGATCTGGAGGAGCCGACGCGTGCTCACCTCTCTCTCCTAGCACGGGCTTTAGCACGTGACCTTCAGCATAAGAGCGCGTGGGTAGACCTCGCGCATTAAGACACCATCGTTCTCGGCTCACCCTCACGCGCTTTCTCTCGCACTCACAGCAAGAACGCGTGAGACGAGCTTACTCGGACTTTATACCGAACATCACGGCGACGGCGAAAATTTGCCTAGAGCATTCATATCAGTTTTATCGCCTAATAATAACAATAAGTGAAATAAATGTTTATTAAACCGCCCAGCAACCGCTGCAGAACTTTTATACACTTGTAATAATAATAATAATAATAATAATAATAATAATAATAATAATAATAATAATAATACGTGCTGCAAAACAAAAACTGCACAGCAGGAAACCTTTCTATGAAACTGTGATGCGGGACTCAAGCCGCAATGGATGTACCGACAGTAAGCGAGCCACATTTATTCCCAAGCCGACATGATGGAGCGGCAGTCCGGGGCGGTCGGACAAGTGAGCCGGCTGGGCAAACGTAATAAAAAGATAAAAAATAAAAAAAACAAGAACTACTTAACGTTGAGACCTCGGCAAGTCGATGTCTGTTGCGCGGTTCGGAGAAGCGCGAGATGAGCGATGGTGATGGCGTCCGAGAAAGCCCCCGTTGCGTATATTTCCACGCCGCTTGACAGTGGCTTGGTCGGGCAATCCGCCGTAAAAAAAATAATCAATAATGCAACTTCAGGGAAGTCTGAGCGAATAGCGATTAGACGGTGAGAGAGCTCGCTCGGACGCACCGCTAGCTCCTCGCGCCGTTTCGTCGGGTATTCGCTGTCAGCGTTATCGCCCTAAACGTGTACGTTATCCTTGGGGACAGCTCTCGCGTTGGACAAACCTTTCGGCTCTGGACTCACGCGGTCTTCCGCTAACCGAAACCACTGCGACGTTCAGCCGGTCATCTCTTATGAAGTGAACCACTACACAGAGTTAACTTGACGAACAGTAACAAATAAGAAAGAAGGTTCCACGGTGCTTGGAATGCCCGTGTATTGGTCGGCGCTGGACCATTGGTTCAGTGCCGAGGAAACGAAACGAACTGCATGACTGGCGTCCCTGCTGGGTATTGAGAGCGAGTAAGTGATGAATAGGGTGTTACTTGGGCGTCGGAATCTTTTTTTCTTTGCGTTGTCGTTAGCCGAAAGGCGAGGAAAAACAGTTTCTTCTTTGTGTATTTCTACACTCTGTTTCCCGGTCAAAGTGATTGGCACATAGTGCCACTGCAGAACGCTCGCTCCTCAACCGAAAAGGCAGTTCGCTTTAGGGACGGTGCTGCAGAATGTCCTAGACACAGCAAGCACTCTTGAACGTGTATACCATGCATTGATGATGTTGCTAGTGCTGCACGAAATTTGCGATACATTTGGAAAAGCGCCTGCCACTATTCTCTGGGGGATTGGACTAATGTTGCCGTGCGCACAAACAGGTCCATCTCCTCCAGCAATGGCGAAGAAGCTTTAGCGGGAACGGCCTTCATAAGAAAAATATCGGTCCTAAAGGCACCCACCCCAGTTCACCGTGATTAGAGTTGTGGGGAGAACGTAATGGTGATCGCAGCGTGACTACGAAAACCATCGAGTTTTTGCTCGTAGCTGTAACATGAAGCCACTGGTACAAGTAGGCCATAAACAGTGCACCTTACTTTAGTACGACGTATTTGCACCTGTTCAACTTAGCCGCTGTAACTCCCAAAGTTAACGGTCCTTGCAACCACGATAAGAATGCAAAAAGCAAAACATAAGAAAACAAACAAGTAAAGAGAAAAAAGACAAAAAGAAAGAAAGAAAGAAAGAAAGAAAGATAGAAAGAAAGAAAGAAAGAAAGAAAGAAAGAAAGAAAGAAAGAAAGAAAGAAAGAAAGAAAGAAAAGATAGCGATTTTTTCTCCATGATGTGCTGTTAGACTACATATAAGAAAAAGAGATTTCGTGGCGGCTACTCAAGATCCAACTATAACTCGGCGTGATCACTGTGAATAAGCTCTTCACAAAGAGCGAAGAGAATAAGGGACGATCCGATGGGCTTTATTTTTGTTACTGAAGAGAATAGGAAATAACAGACAATGAAGCCATAAAGAAGCGTAGACGAAAGTAAATGTTATGCATAACTGAAATACACGTATAAGTCAAATCGAAATCAACATGCGCTGGAATACAACTTGCCGCAAGTGGAAGCCGAGCACACATCTTCCACTTTCCACGTGCGGTGCTTTAACAATCCAGCTACCACGGCAGCCGTCCTACCATCCACTTGCTTTGATGTTTGCACATGTCTACAAGATTAGCAACGGATGGATATTATGATCGTTTCATTTGAAACAGTGCGGTGGCGTGTGACACCGAGCTTGACCCCTTTGCTTTACTACTGTACCTATTTTCAGTATTTAGCCCCCAAGGCTCATGGCAACAAAACAAGGTTATGATGATGATGATTTATTGGCATCCCCTTTGAAGCGGGGCGGTGACAACTAGTCATCTAGCCTACTTGAGCTAATCAGATGTGCTATTCACGGCTTTCAGTAGCGCATTTCCTCTACATCACATTAATATTTTCTTATTTGTTAAAACTTCGACGTCTACATCGTACCGTAAGCTATGCCTGTAATGGATCCGGTTCTCTCAATATTTCGCCAGCTTTACTTGTTTCCAACAGTGCTCCAAACGCCTTTAGAATATGTCGGCTGCATACTGGTTATTGCTTCCACCCATTTTAAATCTCAGCGCTTCTGGAAGGTGTACGCAACCTGCAGGGTGAATATCTCCGCATTACATTAGCACGTGCAGAGTTGTCCATGAATGTTTCGCTGCAGGAGGCACGTACCTCACTACGTTGCGAATATTTTCTCCAGTATATTTTCGTCTTTAGGCAACCAGCACGAGTCTCAAATGGCAAGGCACCGCCCTTTCTGTTATCGAACAGATTTGCCCTTCTAATTCCTTTCTTCCCATTCTTCCAAATCTCCGTGCTCTTTTTTGTTTCCATTGCTTGCATCCAATTCGCTGTCTCTGTTTCTCAATCGTAGTGAGGACTTCGTTTTGCCTATCTACGCTGCATTTTCTTGACCTCTTCTTCTCTGCTATGTCCAGATATTAAAGTACAGATACTTTAGCACCTTAGCCAACCAATTACTTTCATCAACGTTTCTGAGTCTTACTTCGAAACTATTTTTGATCTGAGCTTCCCTGGCTTCAGAAGTGACACAACCCATGTCCCCCTGCACTGCCTCATTTGTGGTTTTACCGAATCCTACGTCAATAACCATCAGTGCATTATATTTCCGGCATTTATTGCATTTGGAATTTATATTTAGTATCATGGGAGTGCTGACCACAGCCACGCACGGCCACGGCGGTGGATGCAGAACATATTTCTAAACGCAGGGGTGACGCAGTATGTTAACTTAGGAGCAGACCATTACGATGGAAGTTAATTAAATTAAATTACGGGGCTTTTCCGTGCAAAAATCACGGTCTGATTATGAGGCACGCCATAGTGGGCAATTCCGCAATATTTTGCCCATTTGGGGTTCTTTAACGTGCACCCAAATCTATGTACACGGGTGTTTTCGTATTTCACCCCCATCGAAATGCTACCGCCGTGGCCACAATTCGATCCCGCGACCTCGTGCTTAGCAGCCCGACACCACAGACACTAAGCAACCGCGGCGGGTCCTATGGACGTTAAGTGTACAGTTTCGCTGTTTGTGACCGGTCTCCTCAACTGCGTAGCTTACGTAGACTGGGCTAGCGGCAATATTTGTACGGTCCAGCTCCTCCAGCCGTCCCCCTTTTCCCATCTCTCCCTTACTACTTGCCTTTGACTCTCAACCAAAAATGCTTTCAAAAAACTGTTTCTTTACCCGCTTAAAAAATGTTATTATAGCTTGTTTTCGTAACCTCGCAAGCGCATTTTTTTAATACTTTGTATTCTGAAAAACTTAAACCCGCCGGACTGACAACGACTCTTACACGTGTACATTTTCGCTTTGTGTTTTAGTGACCCACACTTATTGAAAGAACAAAAAGAACTGCGTCCACCCATCACATCTCCATCCCAACTAAACGTAAAAATGCATTTTTATCTTCTTTGTTCGTGAACGCTTTGACTTCTGTCACCCTTCTCTTCGTGGCAGATCTTCTTTTCCCTCCCCCATCAAGGGTGTGGGAAAGCAAGCTGCGCGGACTTAAACGCTGCTCAGGAAAGCAGCAGCTTCTACGCTGAAGAAAACAATTCCACTTGTCGGAACGTTGGCCCCCGCAACGTTCTTCGTTCAAGCACTGTTTATCGCTTCAAAACGCTCCAAGTGCTACAAGCAAAAAAAAAAAGAGTTTTAATGTTCTAAAAATAGCAGGGTCCTTCTGCGCGTGCAAACAAGGTCCCGCCTGTGTGCCACATATAAACGCTCCTCTTGAGAACACGAAACAAAAATTAACGGTGACAGAAGTAAGGGGGAAAAAAAGCCGGAAGTTTGTTTCTCGGTGATGCAAATACTTGCGTCAGGGGCACATGAAGAAGGGCACAACAGCTGACAAAAACAGCTACGCATGCTCTTGGTTTCTTAGTTGTGCTGTGCGTCATTGCAGGCACGTTTATTTTCGAAACACAAGAAAAAGAAACAAACAGACGTAATGTGACCATGTCTAGAACCAAGATGACAGACCTACAAGCAGAGCGTCTTACCTACAGTTGAAGAACAATACAATCACATTTAGTAACGTTCATATATTCGTAGTTTCTCAAGAAGCACGCGTGCTTAGACAACTCGTAAGGAAGTTGTAAACGCTGGCAGTTCGCGGGAGGGAAAGTCCCGCGTCCCAACACGCTCCTAACAATGTGCCTAGTTTCCTCTAGAACTTTGCGGCATTTCGTTACCTCCAAGACGTCATAACGTCGCCGTTGCCAGACGTCTGCTCTGGCCATGCTATACGGAGGTGTCGCAACTGCAAACTGCGCAGTCCCTCAGTATAATCAACCGAGACAAAAGTGGCTCGGATGTAGGTAAATTCAAGAGGTCAGTTACCTCGCTTTGGGTAATAGGGTCGCTCCCGCGTACCTTTAATCCCCTCACCCCCCGTCCCGCCCTTCCTGTCTCAGGAAAATGCGGCGTGTTCAGTTATCTCTACAGTGCGCCTCACCTTGCGAAGATTGTGCCGAGTTGCTATATTTAACTAATTATTTCTTAATTATTTATTTATAGATACTGCAATCACCTTTCTGGTGATCTTAGCAGGGTGCTCTACAAAATTCAGTAGTGAAAGAAATTTGCCCAAACAGTCAAAGAACACAGGCTTCACGTGAATATGATAACGCAATAGAATATGCAATGCAGTCACCCTAAACTGGATACAAATGATGTTAGCGTTGGCCAAAGCACAGAATGATTAGTTAAGTTATGCCACTATGTAAGAGTTCGCAAAAAAGAGGAAATAGTTCAAACAATTACTTCTAGTACTGAATGGCGTTATTCATAGGTTATGTAGTCGCCTAGTGGCATATCTAGATGAGAATTCATTCAATTCTGTTGTGTCTAAGTTATAATGCTCTTTAATTAATTGATTGAGAAACTTTAACCATGAGCAGTGATTTCTTTGGCTAAAGTTTTGTAGATTGGCTTTCGACAATGGATGTGCGGCCGAAACAATTAAAAACAAAACGAAGAACTTTTTTGTACGCGTTCAAATTGGTCAATATTTGTTTTTGTTTAGGAGTCCCAAATATACGCAGCATAATCAAGTGCTGGTAGTATAAATGTCTTGTATGCCAGGAGACGAACGTGAGGTGTATAGATTAAGAGCTCTTCGAAGGAAGCACAGTTTACGGGATGCATTGCTTGTTACAAGATTGACGTGCTTGGTCGAATTAAGGTTACTGGTAATGAAAACACGCAGATACGCATACTGTGTAACTTCAGAGAGGTACACATTAATAGCAGAATAGACGAATGTAACAGTACGCGTTACTTCACAGAGGTACACATTGTTAGCAGAATAGACGAATGTAACAGGGTTTTTCTTTTTTAAATTCAACTAAGGCTGTTCTCTTGAAGTGAATGGACATTTGCCAGTCTTCACACAATGCACAAACTTTCTAAAAGGCGTCATATCTTATTAGTTCATCGGCAGAATTTTTTACAGTGGCGTGCAGTACACATTCAACGGCGAGCAGCTTTATGTCAACAGGGGTATCCAGTAAAATGTCGTTAATAAATATCAAAAGCTGTAATGGCCCAAGCAGTGAGCCTTGTGGAACTCCAGAGTAAACTGGTAGTTGACGACATATGGGATGCTATAACGTAAAACTATTCCAAACTTTTCTATTCCAGTTCTGCAATCAGCCCTTCGCGATTGGTCGAAAACTTTTTTGGACCATCCCACTTCACCTGTCTGTCACGCGACGTCACGAAAACAGCGATAGCTCCCCATTTGATATGATGTGTGCACAATGATTATGCTTAATTTGACCGAACAAAACAAAAAAAAATAGTTGTATCTAATTCGACGGCTTTTTGCCATTAGCCCTTGGCTATGGGTCCAAAGTTTTCGGGCTGCACCCACTTCACCTGCGTTTCACGCGACGTCACAAAACCGCAATAACTTACCGCGTCAAATTGACGCGTACGCATTAAAGATGAATTAATATGACGAACAAAGCTGAATGTTCTTCTGAATAGCCGCAGGCTGCCCTGCTCTGAAAGGAATAAAATATGGCTGCCGCCGATCGCTCAGACGCTGGCTACTCGCCTCTGCCGGAGAGCATGGGTTTATTTGCGCACAATAAAACTTTTTGCGTGGCCGTGTAACGTTTTCGAGAACTTTCGGCACGTTTACGACCTCGTTCTGCCAACTCTTCTTTGCTGAGGATCCGTTTTAGCGTCATTCTTAAGCTTCCGTTGCATGCCGCCGCGATTGTCGACGAGCCACCGCAAGCTAATCAAGAGTAAGCGGACCAATCGCAGACGCCGCCACCCCACTCTTCATCCGGTATCGATATTCACTGCAGTGGCTCGGCTCCATCGAAGCCCTCTTCACTTGAGCATGCTCCTCGCCTCTTGAGAGCCAATTAGATAAGACAGTGCAAACAATGTTATTCGTTTTTCAAGCACACAAAAGTGACCTCCTATGAACGAGCGGAGCATTTGATTGGTCTGTTCAGACAACTCTGCGGTTCACCACCCTACGCTTGAGTCGGCTGTTACGCAAATTTGATGTCAGCAGATTGGAATAAAGCATATTGGAATAGTTTTAAGTTATAGGGCCCATGGCCTTTGAAAACGACATATTGATGCCTATTGCTAAGACAAGCGTTCAGCCAAGTCACAGTTTCTCTGTTCTGTAGTATTTTCAAGCTTAAAAACTATTTATTTTATGGAAAACCTTGTCGAAAGCGTTTTCAAAGTCCATAAATATCACTTCAATTTGGTAACCTTTATTTATTGAGTTTGCAAAATCATGCACCGTTTCCACAAGTTGCGTGCAAGTTTAAAGATGTCTTCTGAATCTAGGCTGGTATTCAGTTAGTATTTTATTTTTCAAGAAACTCCGATATGTCGTTACAAATGGCGTGTTCAAGTATTTTGCAAACTGTACATGTTATTGAGATTGGTCTATAGTGAGCAATACATTTATTTCCACTTTTATGAAGTCGTTTTAACGTGGCAATTTTCGTTCTAGCATTGACTTTGAAAGCAAAACATTGAGGTACTTAGCGACCCACTCGGCAAACTTTTTCAAAAACGAATTTGGAATGTTCTCTTCACCACACAATTTGTTCAAGTCAAGATTGAGCAGCATATTAAATATTCCCTGTTCACTCATGAGTAAATCTTCTATGGCATTACAGAGAGATCAAAACTACACACAACACTATGCCTAAATACCGATTTAAAATGCTCATTAAACCTATACATTGCACACGCAGGAAATGTCACAAAAAGAACTCCCAATTGAATGAGTTTACATAAGTTACTTAAAAGGCCCAATAAGGTTTGACTGTGTTTATTTTTAATTAAAGTAATCACAACGAAGGTGCAGTGCTCATGCAGCAATTCTTGTTTGAACACATAGAGAGCCGAAGTCGAGAAGACGTCAGAAACAAGCTCTGCGTATCTGAACGTGCGAGTACAATTTTTTTTTCGTGGGCGGCCTTTTTTTGACATCTCTATGGCATGCTGACGAGGTACATCCTAATTTTTATTGTCGTGATGCGGAAAAAAGTTCAAGAGTGGACTGTCGCCTCTTTCTTAGAAATCGCGGGACCCACGAGTGCATGCAGGCGACTTTACAGCTTGAAGCAACACTGCGAGCCCCCATAAGACTAATGCGTTCCACAAACCTATCAAGGCAAGCAATTCTGCCCCGCCATCAGTTGTTTACGCATAATGGCCCACCCTCATGCAAAATACACGTTATGCACGGTGGTTTGTGGCGCGAATGAAACAAAACATAAATAAAGAAAGCCAGAAAAACCAAAGGCAAGGCGAAAAGCCGTGAGAGCTGTGAAGAGCTCTTCACAAACGTGTTAGCGTTTCATTTGCTAGCCGTGACGTGCAGCGACAAGGTGCTCGCAGAACCAGCCCACGGTGTCGCACTCGGACGCAGATATGCTGAACATCGTTCGCCACTTTCGCAAATGGTTTTCTTTGCATGAATATTAGAGTTGTTGCTGTCTGGTGACAGTCAGAGCTTCAGTCAGAAGAGAAAGAGCAGCGAAGTAACGTAAACATCCGCTTATACGTATACTAGCTACTAAGTTACATCGTCGGTCGCGAACTCTCTGCCATTGCTTCTCAGCGATTTCGCGCGTATATATGTGGGTCTGTCTCGGTTATCTAGAAAAGCACTCAGAAAATTTTGCGAGTAATGCAGAACTTGTAGAGTTGATGTTAGGTGGTGTTTTTATGCCATCAGTAATTATACGGTCATCCCGGCCGAATCTGTTGCCGTCGGCGCCGCCGCGATATTCTGTATAAAATACAAGGGCGATAACACCATACCCGGGCGCCGTATGATGTATGTGCGAGCGAAAACATGCGCGGATGCGCCCACCATAGAGGCCCAATTTCGTGCGCGCAGGAGAGGATAGAATAGGAGGAGCTGGATAGGACAGTTGGAGCTGGATGGGAAAGGAGAGGAAAGCCGGGAGGAAGCGCGCCGTCTTCCTTCCTACGCAAGAAACCGGAGAGAGGAGGTGTTTTCTACTCCGGCGGCTCCTGCGTATGGCGCGGCTGCGCGTGCCTTGAAAGCGATCTGTGATGGGGACAGAGTTCTGGTCATCCATGCGCAATGCGGCCGGAGAGCTTCTTGTGCGCTGTGTTCCCGCCGCTTAGTTTGGCTTGAAGCGAGAGGCGGCGCTAATGTCCATTCGCTTGCTGCTGCTGCCGCGCTTCCTGATTCAAGCGCTATGACAGCAAATTTCCGTGGTCATCAAGTGAGATGCCTCCATCTTTGCTTGTGCACGCGTGACACCATGCTTGTTAATTTAGCCAGTAAGCGAATGTTTACCAGTTTATACAGCCTGTAAAGCTGCTATCGTTACTTCGCATAGCTGTCTGCTAATTTGCTATTGGAATGGATGCTTCGCCTTGCGTGCGGAAATGCGACTTTCTTTTTTCTGGCGAATGGGCTTTCTTTGGCTCTTTCGGCTTTCTTCTGGCAGGTACGACGGTGGTCGGTTAAGGGTGGTTGGAATTGGGCGAGGTTAGGCCAGGAAATGCGCTGAGGGAAAGGGAGCGTGCCCTCGGGAAACTGAGTTGGGAAGATGTTCACAGGGAAAGAGTGGAAGGAAGGGGATAGGGTCATGCGTGAGCTGTCGCACAACCACGGAGAGGGTCACGAAGGAAGGGGGAGGGGGTGGGTCAACGGCACTCGTTAGTTCCTTCGTCGCGGCAAGGCGAGGGAAATGACCCGTGCCCTCGAGCAAGCTTATTGCCGAGGGGAGCCGGAGGGAGCAGGAGAGGATGGCTGCTCTTTCGGTCGGTCACTCGGGCCATTCGCTTACACTGACAATAATCGTCGATGATATCTGCACAATTCTGATTTTTCATTGCGCTAATATTACGTGTGATGACGTTTATGGTATATTCTGTGCGCTATTATAGAAAGGTGCATGTAATATGCCTGTATGTATAAGAACAGTAGATGCATGTTAGTAACTCTGTGCACTGTTGCTATCAAGTGAAAGGACAATAATCCTGCATAGTGCTGATAATTTTAGCATTTTATTATGCTGGAGGACTTAGTTCGACAGTGTGCAGTGAAAAAGGATGCAAAACTATCGGCGTACAAAAAGATTGACAACCACGCAGGTGGAACTCCAATATCCCGAGTTCCCTACCTCGAGCTTATCACGGGAAGGCTAGTTTATTAAGAAGAAGAAAATGTAAGTAGAGGAAAACACGCGGGTATACAAGATGAATCTATAAGGGTTCTACAAGACGTCCTTATGAAAGCCTTTTTAGCCGCACAAGCAGAAGACACGATACAAAGTTTTCAATGCATTATAGGCGTTAACATGAAACTTCAGTGGTGTGTATTTTCTCTACTCAGGAATAAATGGTAAACTGATGTGACGAGACATATCTCGCAGTGACAGGAAGTGACCGTTCCCGACTATTTCTTTGTGCCTAGAAACAAGCTACAGGATTCACAATCGCACACGCTGTACGCATGTTAAAGAGCGTGACCTTACAGAAACTCAACCGCACTGGAATAAAATTTCACACTAGAAATATGAAAGAAAAGATCAATTGACATTGTCTGCCTGCCTTAAATCACCTGCGTTGTAAAGATTGCCAGTCTTATACAGGTTACTTTATAAGTTAGTTTGGAATTGTTTTTAGAGCGCAGCTCTTTGGCGTCCGTTCCTGGGTTTCGCGTCGTCGTCGGCGTTGTCGTCGGCCTCGTAACCAGCTCCGCCCCCCTTTCATCCCCCCAGCGCTAGCAGCGACCGACTGATACTGCTGGATGCCGCTGACGCCGCTAGAGAGTCAAGATAACGTGACTGCATAGAACACCGTCGCCGCCATGCAGAAAGAGGAGGAAAGGGTCCCCCCCCCCCTGTTCTTGTGTGGCGGATAGGGTGCTCTTCAGTTGCCGACGCGCCGGTTATTTCACGTAGGCCCCGGCACGTCGACGAATACGTGACCACCTTCCCACGGCTAGACCTGGTTCTTAGCGCTGCGGAAGCGAGGGTATCATATTGTTTGTGTCGGCATCGGCGGCGTTGTCCCTGAAACCAACTCCGCAGCTGGGGTTGACTCACTATCGGCGTCAGCAGCATCAGTCAGTCGCTGCTATCTCTTCCCTCCTCCCTTTATCGTGTTGTCCGCTTGCTGCGCGCGCTTCTGCCCCCATCGTTTGCCCCTGGGTGTACACGCCGCCCCCCTCCCCCCTCTTCCTGCGAGTCTCCGGTTGTCAAAGCGCCGGCTCGAACTTAATTCCTTTCTTCGCTCCTCCTCCAATGCAACCCCTGTGCGGTGGCAATCAGAGAGCCAGATCGGTGGCGGTGGATCTGTATATGTGCACCGCCCGAGCCGAAATTGCCGCTGCCGTTCGCCCTGTGCGGTGGCAATCAGAGAGCCAGATCGGTGGCGGCGGATCTGTATATGTGCACCGCCCGAGACGAAATTGCCGCTGCCGTTCGCCACTGCGAAATTATCTGTGAAACAGCTTATTTGCTGCGCTCAAATTTCGCATTAGGAAGTAACGTAATCGTCGGTAATTTTTGGTTTCTTAGTGGCGAAAGCAAAGAAGTGTTCAGGTTGTTGCTTTTTCTTTTAGCTCGGAGTGTGCATAAGCTTGTCAAAAACACAGAGGTAGCTGATGTTGACAGGCACGGTGCCACATTTTCTTTTACTTCATACAATTTTCGACATCCAGTCTCAAAGGAAGATTTAACTCGCGAGAAGCTTTCTACATACTTGCAAACGAAGAAATTGTTTCTCGCAGCAACTGCTGCACCGGCTATGATGATGTTCGTTCAAGTTAAAAGAAGAGTTAAAAGTGAGTTACTGTAGCAATTGTACTCTATATTTAGCGCGTCAATATTTCTGTGATAACTCTTGAAAGATGCAATATTTTTAAAAAGAACTCTAGTGTTAAATTTACAATTCTGTGACTCAGTAATGCAAAACGAGGCCAGAATTTTGTAAGCTCCACTTCATAATACATTTCTTGCGCACGAAACTGAGGTATTGTATACAACTGTAAACTATACCGCTAATTTGTCAGTAGCACTTTTTCAAAATTCTCGTACATACTATAATAAACTCACGTAAGTTGTAAATTCGTACATCGCATTTCTCATATTTAGATGCTATAACGCATAGGTCGCCAAACTATGGCCCGTGGCCGCTGGCGGTTCATCTGATGACACCTGGCCCTGAGGAGGGCCTTTTTTTCCCACAATGCCCCCGCTGTGCCTCCACCCGAGAGCGGGGCATCTCCAAAAAACATAGCGCTTTTGCACTTCTTCCTGCGAGCCGGCTTCACTGCAGTTACTCGAATGCGCCACGACGCCACCTCGTTAGCGGCAGCGCTGATGAATCAGGAGCCTCAGGCGACCACCGCCTGGAGAGCGCGGAATGTCCCGATTGGCTGGTCCCATCCACCACATCAGAAGAGCAGCCGAAGCTTTCTCTACTTCCCCTGCATGATGCTCATTTCTTTAGTCTGCAGCACGCATGTCGCGGTAACCGAGGAGGACGTCTTTAGTGAATTAGAAAACATTCAAACCGTCAAACTCCGGTTGCGATTAAAAACGCATTTAGCATGCCTTCGGACGTGGCTATTATTTGTGGCACCATGTTTCTCTATGCTTTATGAGTGGCGCTTCCCTCACCATTTTGCCTTAAACATGCACGGCATATATATATATATATATATATATATATATATATATATATATATATATATATATATATATCGTATATGTAAATCGATATGTTTATATATATATATATATATATATATATATATATATATATATATATATATATATATATATATATATATCGTATATTTCGATGGGTGAACTCGGGCTGTTATATAGTGTCTCACCGTACACATTCTTTTAAAAGAAAATAGCATCTCAGATTCGTCACAGAAGTCGTGCTTCTCTTGCGGCCCGCACTGTCCCCGCATGAAATCTTGCTCGCGTAGGATGGAACCACCGCGAACCGCCAAATGCGAGAACCGTGTTCCGCCGCATTTAAATCAGCGGCCGCTGCACGCGTCTCTGTCGGAAGATGCAAAGCCACTCGGCCAGTGGCGATGCGAATGTGCTGGTCCTTTCGCAGGTCTCGTGCATCACACACGCGAAGTGAAAGCGGAGGAGCGTGAGGGACAGTGTGGGCAAACGTGCACGTCTCACAACTATTACGTTCTGTAGAAGCCAGCTGGAGCTCAACAGCGCTGTCTGTACAAAGCCCGACTACAGCTTTATTGGTAAACTTAGTGGGCCATCAATTTAGTAAAGACAGTGCTGATGGTGCGGCCTCCGCGCCTATCCTACAGAAGTGAGCAAGATTGGTCAACTGAGCCGTCGAGCTGCGTATCCTGTGCGACTCTCAAAGGCACCTGACTGGGCGCGTTTCCGTGTCTGAATGAGTCATTTTGTGCTCCTCTAAAATTTCCGTACCTGTGCTGTGACGTCAGGCTGCATGGGGTCTGCACGACTCACTTACACAGGCTCGTATAAGCTTAAGTTATGTCGTTGTCGAGATATATGATTGAGTAAACGAATAATGTCTTAGCGTCGACGGTGGTTAGTTCCATGAATGACGCGTGCAAAATGAGACCAGAGACACCACAGCGTGGCAATGCTCACTGGAACGTAACTGGCTGGACAAATGCTAGCCATTTCATGCAAGCCTGGAGGAAAGCTTGCCCCTTCTAACGCGCATGAAAGCTAAGAGAAAGAAGGTCTTGTCACGTGCAATTCATAGGAGCAGCTATTTAAATATGTTCAAACATTACGCGAGGTTCAAGATGAATAGGGCTTGAGTGACTAAAAAACGGGGAACTAAGCAACGTTAATCTAGGCTATAGGCTTGGCTACACACATACACACGCTCGCACACACACACACACACACACACACACACACACACACACACACACACACATATATATATATATATATATATATATATATATATATATATATATATATATATATGCATCAATTGGTGGCACCTTGAAACTGCTTGTAGAAGTGGTCTGCTTCCGAAGCCCTTTTCCATGGCGAATTAAACGATTCTAATTAGTACTAGCATTCATCATTCGGTAAATTCTTCAGAAAACGAGAATCGCTAAATGCTCAAAATTAGGTTCTGTATGCCAATATGGTGCTTAAAAAAAGAACTACCAATCCTAATAATTTGCTTCATGAAAGAAACCACATTGCCAACCACATGAGTGTAGTACAAAACTATAAAGCCACCCCATAGTGGTTTCTTCGACATGAAGCTACATAATTGAAGAAAAACTCTTCTTTCTGCGGGATTAAAGCCGGGACCAACGCTTTTCTGTGGGTAAACTCTTTACCATAAGAACTATTCTGAGGTAATTTTAGCTACCACTCCTATTATTTTATTTTGACACCTGTATCGATCAACGTTCATCAGTTTAGCGACTCATATCGCATAGAGCTCTGTGAAAGAGGACGTTCACTCAATGACGTTGCGGCCGGCTTAAAATTGGTGAGCTTTTGCGTCGCTCTACCAATGCGTGTTACCATAATCATCGCAAGTAAGCCTTGCAATCACGGAATAACATCGCAAGTCAGCCCTGCAAAGAAGAAACCGTAGCGAGAGATTGATATCCCCACAGATGTATTACAAAGCAAGCACGAATCACATACTCCGTTGGGATCAATTCAATTCAATTTTATTCGACGAAACGCGTACAGTGAACTTACACGAACTGTTTTGACCCGTAGCCAAAGACCAGTAATGGGTCCAATACTGAAGTGCAATAAGGCATCCAGGTATAGGTTTCATACTCGCATTGAGAGCACGATAAATAGAGAAACCTCACAAGCGTCATGTTCTATAAGTAATGAAAGGACAAAAGCAAAAATAAAGCAATGAAGCCATCAGAAAAACACTGAACTATATTTCATTCCACAGTCGTACAGATTAGACGAAAGGTGGACTAACTGGGTAGATTAAAAATCTGGTTGGCTCATCATATTGGAAACCTTCACTCAGCGAAACGACAAAAAACACAAATAGATATACCAAGCAATGGTTACGGAGAAAGGGGATGTGAATAGAATGTCATGATAACAGAATTAATGACAGGAAATATTTTTTTCGCTACGATATTGAGGTTACGGGTTTCTTTTAGTTCAAGTGGGAAAGACTTCCGTGCATAGGCACCAGTAACTTTTATTTGTCGCTCTCCATATGTATCGTGATGTGGAGGTAACTTAATTTTATACTAGGCTACATTTCTAGTGAAACGCGATGTCATCCGTAACAGCGACGCGACTAGAGCACGGTGTTGTTTCCCTATACTCTTAGTAAACACAACAGTTTTTAGTTGACGAAATAGTTCAGGATGGCAGTACCTGCATATCTTTAAACAGCGATTAGCTATGATGGAAGAGGTCAGCGTGAGTAATTATTCTCATAGCCCTTTTCTGAACTTTACGTGCCGGCTGAAGGTATGTCCTTTAAGTACAGACCCATGAATCAGCACAATGTGTTAAATGACTATGCGTGAATGCGACATATGTGGTACGGAGAGTTTTGCTGTCGGAGTAATCTCGGGCTTGCAATAAGTGATAACATCCCTCTGAAAGCCTAATACACAACTCATCAAACCGTTTTTTTTTCATTGTAGGTGACAGCTAGCCTATTACTATGTCAACATATTTCAACGACGACATGCGCTCGCGAGGATTGTCATTAAGTAACATGTGAAATGATGATCTATCTAAACGGTTATTTCGCTACTGAACGATCCTTCATTATGTTTTTCCTTCGTCAACTGCAAATTAATTTTCGCACAGAATCTGGAAACGCTAGTCAGCTCGTCATTAGTTTATTGTACAGGGAAAAAAACGAACGTGGCAGAACTAATCCTTGGTGAACACTTGTACTAATTCGCAGAGGGTCATTCACTACGACTACCTGACTGCAAGTTTTTGAGTAACTTCCAAAAAACTCGGCAACCTGCTCGCGAAAACCACAGCATTTTAGTTTGTTGTATGGGAGAGGCCTTTGCCCTGCAGTGGGCGTAACCAGGCTGATGATGATGATGATTATGATGATGATGATGATGATGAGTAGGATGTAGTGATCGACGGTGTCGAGTGCGTTCCTAAGGACAAGAAATACCAGTGCCACAAGCTTATTGTTATTGAGAGCTGCGTTAAGTACTTGAATGAGTAACTATAGAGCAGTTCATGTGGAAATACCTGACCGCAGGCCGTATTGCTGCGGGCCAGTTATGTTGTAATTTTATACAAATTTCTGAATTCGCTTCGCAACGATATTTTCGTGAACTGTACTCAGTTCACTCGGGAGAAATATCGGTCCATAACAAGAAGCATCTGATTTATTTCCATTTTTAATATCCGCATACCACTGGCTAATTTTAGTGACGATGGTTATGCGCAAGTGCTTAACAAGAAGTTGAGTAAGCGGCACAGTCTACGTCCTAATACGTGAATGTTTTCTCTTAACCAAGCGTACGGTCACACCATCTTGACCAAACGCCTTGCGACATGACATACTGGCTACAACTGAAACTAATGTACACAGCTCTGTGTCAAAAAGAGAAAACGTATCTTCAACTGAATGGGATAGACTTGTGTAGGGATTCGAGCTTGACAAGTTGGCATCGCGTTGTCGCAATAAAGTGATGTTTAAAATCATGAAGGATGTTAAGTTTGCACAGTAATAAAGAAATAAGTGAATGAATACGTGTATATATAGATATATATTGCAACTGAAGTGCGCCCGGATTTACTTCTCGAGTAACGGCCAAGATTTAGAAAACATTACACACCACTGGCATAGCCAGCGAAATCGGGTGTCCATCAACCCCCCCCCCCCAAAAAAATGAGAACAAAAAAAAACATGACAGGTGACGGAAGGTTGTCCTCACGAGAGATTTGTTAGGTGCAGGGAACTTGCCCGTCTAGCAAATACACGCCCTAAAGAACGCTCCACTGGCAATTACATACTACCTGGAAAGAATTTTAGACACGCAAGGACACAGAGTGCTGACTGGAGGAAAGACTATCGCGTTCAAAAAAAAAAATAAAGCACGAGGAGGCGAAGAATGAAACTACAAGTGTAGCAACCCCACTCCTTCAGCACTTAAATATCGAGGTTAACCTTCCGTGAAAATGTGTTTCTTTTTAGCTATAGGCCGGAGAGCTGGGGTTCTTGCATCGCCCTGAGTACAGGTTGAGTAAGATAGATCACTGCCTCGGAATGAACACAGCCTAGCCTGATCTGATTAGGGGGCCAGAGCACTCTGAGTGCCGCATTATTGCTTCACGCTTGGAGCGCTGCACTACGCCAATAAAGAGAAGGAAAAATTCCTGATCAGCGACTAAACGTGACGGGCCACAACGGTTGCTGGAGTGTGTGGTGGTAGAAATAAAAAAAAAACGTTGAAAAGCTTCAACTCGTAAACAAATTGAAAAGAAAGAAAAGCATCCTCATCCACTTGCTCCTGTATTGGCTTGCGGAGTAGAAAGCTGTCGTTTGCTCCTTTATTCATTCAGTCATGTATTTGTTCACTGTTACACTCCTTTGCGGAACTAGTTTCACTAAGAATTACAGAACAGTCTAGAAAGGCGAGTAGCAAAGATTTGCATATAACAAGTCAACGGTAACAATACATACATACATATATATATATGCATATATATATATATATATATATATATATATATATATATATATATATATATATATAAGCAGAACACGATCTCAAAGATTAGACAGATTCCTGATATTGACAGTCATGCTTGTTTCCGGCTACCGCTTTTCTCGGCCCACGAATGTTAAACGTATTTCGTGGGCGCAGGACACGCCTGCGTGTATCGGAAGTTTCTCGCATGTTACCGACGGTTCTATCCACTGTGTGGTTCTCACCGAACCTTGTCTAATTTGATTGTATGCGCGACGCGAATTATGTACTTCTTTGTGGAAGGCCCGCTTGCACCATCTGTAACGCTGGAGCATTCCACGAGTCACGCATAAAACCCGACGCGCTTGCCCCGCAGATCAGATTTTCGACTATCGCCGACTGTGTTCGCCGCTATCGTTGTGCCTCGGGTGTCACTTGATTTCGTGGGCGAAGTTCGTCCAATAAAAAGAAACTTAGTTTCGTGGTTCCCAGTTGCGCTGCTGTGTTCTTCTTTAACGTCACTACAACGTGACGATATACAGCGACATTGTTTTGCGATTGTTAAGCCAACCTCCAGCATAAGGAAAGAAATTCGTAGATGCAGTAGTGACGTAGGTGTTACACGTTTTACGGTGCTTATTTTTTCAGCTGGAATAGCCGTACGAAAAAGGCAGATTGCTGGTTATGCCACATTCACAACGTAGTCTAAAGAATAGTCCTATCCACTTTGTTTGGCAGAAATATAGTGTTTGCGATTAGCGTAAAAGATTTAATCTATCTAGTCAGTGCGTTCTTGAAATGAGTCCGAAACTGTTGCTGACAAAATGAGCATTATTTCCTTTGGGCTTTTAAATTAGGCTGAATGTCTATTAGCACTACCGTAAGGATAAGCAATTCAAAATTGTAGCGTAGCGTGCACATGGTTAGAAGCTAACAAGGTAATAAAGAGAAAAGAAGGGAAATTCTAGCCCTTACAAGAAAAAAAAAACCTGTTTTGCCACTTCTTTATCAGAAGAGTACGAAAAGTGCGATTACCGACTACATCAGCTGTATTACGTT
The DNA here is from genome assembly GCF_038994185.2 of Dermacentor albipictus. Classification (NCBI taxonomy): domain Eukaryota; kingdom Metazoa; phylum Arthropoda; class Arachnida; order Ixodida; family Ixodidae; genus Dermacentor; species Dermacentor albipictus. Next base: position 77,736,086 of record NC_091830.1, read on the forward strand.
AGAAAGGATAATGAAAACTGTCCTACAATTAAATTAATGTGCACACGTCAGGAGCTCTACTATACGTAAAAATTATTGTGGAGTTGTGAACTGCGGTGTCTCATAAAGTGTTGCTTTGCGATGTAAGCCCAATCGGTAAGTTATTTACTTCTTCCTATGCGTGGTATCGAATTCAGGCACTAGTTATGCACAATAGTGAGTTTTTTTAAGAGTCTAAAACTGCGTTGAAAGCACGCACAAACAATCCAGTTTGTCGCCCTAAAGATACAGCGGAATGGCGGATCCGTCGGGAGAACGCTCTTCTGCTACTGTGTTACGCAAAGCTTCGCAATACCTTCGCAGAACAGTGGCTAAATTGTGTACAGGGTTGCCTATCACGCACGCATGCTTTCCCGTCATCCTATGCACAAGCTAAGAACCTGCACAAACAAGAGGGAGAAGCAGAGAAGAGTATGTGCTTTAGCGCAGTTCGATGGCAATCCGACCCGCCGTGGTTGCTCAGTGGCTATGGTGTTGGGCTGCTGAGCACGGAGGTCGCGGGATCGAATGCCGGCCACGGCGGCCGCATTTCGATGGGGGCGAAATGCGAAACTCACCAGTGTGCTTATATTTAGGTGCACGTTAAAAAACCCCAGGTGGTCGAAATTTCTGGAGTCCTCCACTACGGCGTGCCTCATGATCAGAAAGTGCTTTTTGCACGTAAAACCCCATAATTTAATGTTTAATGACAATCCGTGCTAGTGCTGGCTAGGGCTCGCTGTTGCTAGCACTGCGGAAGCCTTTAGAAGCGGTTCTAGGAGTTACATACATTACAAAATAATAGGTTAGAGTATAAAAGTACTCAAAAGGGCAAAAGAATAGGCCGTCGACATGCAGAAATCAATAAAAGAAAGCTGCAGTTTGGCCCGAAAGGCGAAGCATCAATTTCGATAGCAAATTAGGGGACAGCTAGCTATGCAAAGTAAGGATAGCAGTTTTATCGGCCGTATGAGCTCGCAAACATACGCATACTAACTGTATTGACAAGCATGGTGTACAAGCAAGCGCGCACAAGCAAGGCGCACAAGTGTAACTACCACGCGCGCAAAAGCAAACATGAGCACATCTCGCTCAATGACATCGGAAACTCGCTGTCAAAACGTCACAGTGAGCAAGCGTTGCAGCAGTGGCCACCGAATTGACCTTCGGGCTGCGTCTCGCATCAACGTGAACTAAGCCGCGAAAACACAGCGTGCAGCAGAATCTGTTCTCGTGGCAGATGGCTTTCAAGATGTTGAGGCCCGGGCGGGCGAGCGCGGCCGCCCGGGCCGACCGGAGTCGAACGCCCCCGGCCGCCCGCCCCTCCGCCTGGATCCTTGCGCGCGACGGAAGGCGGCGCCCTTCTTCCCCGCGTTTTCCCCTTGCGTGCGCAAGTTTGAGCCGCGATCGCTGTTTCAGCCTCGCACGCTTTCACTCACACATACAACACAGGGTGGGTGGCGACGATTTTATCGCCCTTTTGCTTAGCGCCTCGAACCTCACGACGACGGCGACGGCAGAACTGCGGTTGGAGTGTCCGCATAATTGCTATTGAAACAAAAAAGATGCGAAGACAACTAACCGCTTCTTATGAGCTGTGAATGCGAAAACATTAATGTCCAACTGAATGACACTGGGCGGGTCCTCGAGCTTTGTGCTGCGAGTAACGTATCATTCTTTACTTAGGCTCTCAAATGATAATCACATTAACTTCGCACCGCGATCATCAACGAGAAGGCATCAAGACCTAAACTTGATACCCTACTGCGCACGTACAAACATGTTCAAATCCAGCTTTTTTCCCCGCTCAATCGAAGACAGGAATTCATTACCTGAGTCCATTCGCTGATGCTCATCACAAGTTTTTCTAACCGCCATCCCAGATGCATAATCGTGCTCACCCATGCCTGGCAGCATTTGCATAACTTCTTGTGTATTTTTCTTTCATCAGCGCTATTTTGTAAAAGTGCTCACTTGTGTTTACCGCTGTATACTCCAATGCATTTTCTGTACCTTTTCTTAACCCACTGCTGCTATAGCGCTAATTGCGCTGCAGTATGTATAAATAAGTAAATAAATAAATAAATAAATAAATAGCGGCACGTGCTGCCCGAGCCAGCAAGCAGCGGCGCGGCAATGCCCATCGGGCGACATGTCGCGCCGATGCCCCATCTCCTCACGCAACACCTGGCGGGCTAGCGGTGCAGCAGGCGTACCCCTTCGCCCACTCTTCGAGAAGCGCTCATGCCCAGAGCGAGGGTGACGTGGCGTCGCGGCGCTGCCCTCTCTCCTCACGCCCCACCCGGTGCGCTATCACCCCATCAGGTGTGCCCCCTTTCGGCCGCTCTGCTCCGCCGAGGCGCAGCCAACGAGAAGTTTGTCGAGGCGCATTCGTGCCGTGGCGTCGCAGCCAGGGCCAATGACAGTTTAGGTACCGTTTCGCTGCTACATTGACCAGACGACCACTTTTGCGCTCAGTGGGACATTTGACGCTTTCGCATCAATAGTGCGGCAAAGACTAACAATTTTGAGGCAGTAGTTAATATGGAAAACTGGAAAAACCCTTCAGCAAGTTTCAGCGGTGGCGATGAGGTAGCGCGTCCGCTGCCACACTGCGGTCCAGCGTTCGCTTCTACATCGCAAACTACTTCGTCTTCACGTTTTTTTAAGTGTTTTGTCTCTCTCTTTCTTTTTTCGACAGTGGCTCCGATGTGGCAAAAAGTCTTTCTCCACTTAGATCTGAAAATGGCTAATGACAGCAAGCAACGCGTGCTCCCGGTCGCTCGATATCAAGATCTCATGCACAGTTTATTCCGTCGTTTTCGCATTCGATTTATAGCACATGCAAGAACGGCGCAGAAGCTTACTTAAACGCACGACTCAAGGCTCCCATGCATGTGGCAGTCCGGCAGCAGTGATGACGCACTGTTTCGTGTCGTCTTGCCTTGTCAGTGGCAAAAAGGCTTTCGCCACATCAGGCAAACCGTCGCCGGCAAGAAAAAAATAAAGGAGAAAGATGATTCACAGAGGATTACGATAATCCCAATGCCAAATTTGAGCGCCGCTCTCTACGTGTTTTCCTTTCACCATATATTGGCGGGCGCGGACAATCTGTCTCGTGAGGCGCGTTACAAACGGAGCCAATTGCGGTGCAGCTGCCTCGCCAGTGGGAGATCACGAGAGGCAGCATGTGGGTGAGGCGTGGGCGAAATTCACAGCAGCCGCAGCAGACAGACCGCCGCTCGTGCAACGGTGTGTTTCCGTAAAAGGCATCGGTGGACCGGCTCGCTCCATGCCTTATCAATGACGTCATTGGTGAACAGACGACGCGCGCTATCTTCGCAGCAGAACACCGTCTTGAGCGGCACTACACTTCTCACGCTTTCGCTATAGCCTCCTCCTCCACTGTCCGCTTCGCCCTATCATCGCTATCGGCGTCCTTCAGCCCTCGCTGCGCTCCGCGTTCCCTCTTTCATCCTTCGTGCTTGTTCGCTCGGTTACGCCGAGGGACGCCGACGAAAAGGCAGGAACGGGCGCCTAAGAGCTGCGCTCTAAAAAAGAATGGAAAAGGAAGGTAACAACAAAAAATTCGCAGCCATTCCACTCTCTAAATGTGGGCTAGCAGCAAGTCTGTAAAAAAATTGTGCGTGCCTCAGCTCTCGCAAACACCAGATACCACTGGAGCTGGCAGAAGGCCAGTAAAGTAGTGCGAAACCGCACACAAGACACAGGAGCGCCGGCAACGCGTCCCTACGGTGTCCGCCAATGGTGTCTACTACGGCATCCGCGATTCGCGTGCCCAACACCGTAGTTGACGCCGAGGTTATCTCCACTTTGAACGGAGCGCCGGGCGAGGAGGACATCAAGGCACCCCCGCAGCCGCCCGAGAAGGAAGCCCCTCCACCCTCGCCTGACCCCTCTGCCCAACACCCTCTAGATAACTTGTCTAGGAGGTGTTGCCCTGCCTCGCAAGCCACAGGAGAGGGCAGGCATCGGGGCCACGGCGCCACGCTGCTCGCTCGCGTGCCCGCCGCTCTTCCTCCCCCGCTATGCGCCACCCCAACACCTCCTAGTTCTCTAGAGGGTGTTGGCCACCCACCCTCGCTGCGCCCCTATGCTTCGCGATTCTATTTTTGTACTTTCCTTTCACTCTCACTAAGCTCTCTCTCCCCCAGCTCGGTGAAGCTGCGCACACAATGAGAAACACAGCGAAGTTCTAGCAGATCCACTGTAAAATACGAAGCATACCACTATGTGTAAAAGTTTACTTATTTTGGAGCTTTTCCCTTCGACGTCTCTAGAATACTCTGCAAACACGCGCATTCGCCACTTACAGCGGCTCAACCTTTTGAGGTGTCCAAATTCGAAAGCGCCAGGCGTCTCAGGACGCTGGCTTGCCCGCAAGAAATTCATAAGGGCGTTCTATGCCCCTTGTTAATGCATGTGTCCGTGGCGTAATGGTTTGAATGTCGGGCTTCTGTGCTGCAATCCTGGCGGCGGATAATTTTAATCATGCTTTTTGAATTCTGTAAAACACCATAATCATCATCATCATCATCAGCCTGGTTACGCCCACTGCAGGGCAAAGGCCTCTCCCATACTTCTCCAACAACCCCGGTCATGTACTAATTGTGGCCATGCCGGCCCCGCAAACTTCTTAATCTCATCCGCCCACCTAACTTTCTGCGCCCCCTGCTACGCTTCCCTTCCCTTGGGATCCAGTCTGTAACCCTTAATGACCATCGGTTATCTTCCCTCCTCATTACATGTCCTGCCCATGCCCATTTCTTTTTCTTGATTTCAACTAAGATGTCATTAACTCGCGTTTGTTCCCTCACCCAATCTGCTCTTTTCTTATCCCTTGACGTTACACCTATAATTCTTCTTTCCATAGCTCGTTGCGTCGTCCTCAATTTGAGTAGAACCCTTTTTGTAAGCCTCCAGGTTTCTGCCCCGTAGGTGAGTACTGGTAAGACGCAGCTATTATACACTTTCCTCTTGAGGGATAATGACAACTAGCTGTTCATGATCTGAGAATGCCTGCCAAATGCACCCCAGCCCATTCTTATTCTTCTGATTATTTCTGTCTCATGATCCGGATCTGCCGTCACTACCTGCCCTAAGTAGATGTATTCCCTTACTACTTCCAGTGCCTCGCTGCCTATTGTAAATTGCTGTTCTCTTCCGAGACTGTTAAACATTACTTTAGTTTTCTGCAGATTAATTTTTAAACCCACTCTTCTGCTTTGCCTCTCCAGGTCAGTGAGCATGCATTGCAATTGGTCCCCTGAGTTACTAAGCAAGCTAGAGCTGCAGCGGTGGCGTATAGGTAGAACACCCAGCCTCGCGTGCAAGAGGTCCGTGGTTCGAATCCCAGTGCCGGCAATTTTCCACCGGATTAAAAAAAAATCCGCGTGTTGATAAAATTGCACAAACAGACCTGGAGTGTGGCCTGATCCCGGTGACCAGAACCGGTAACGCACTCCCTCACCAGAGCAGGATTGCCAACGCTGGTGCAGTACTTCGCCACAACCTCCTATATGAACACAACAATCAAAACACCATACTTTGCTGAAAATGCCTAATTGCGAAAGTGCAAGAGACGTTTAAACCTAGAAGGACGACGTTCAGGCAAATCCATGTACTTCCCACAATTTCCATGCTAGCTGAAGTGCTCCGACTGCAGCTCCCGTAGACACTAGCGCCAGAGTTCCTTATAGTAATTATTGTACGAAACTATGTGTAGGTGACTTCGTAGCCTTTCTTCCCGCTACGCTAGGCGTAACCACATGCCTTACTGGTTTCATTTGGCTCCTTAGGGAGAGCGCGAGAGTTTTGAGGCACGGACATTAAATAATGTATGGGAGGGTAGACATGTACAGCTCCGCTGTAAAGATGTAGTGTATAGCTATCCGAACCAGGCACTCAGCGTAGGAGTCGGGGGTTTTGACGCAACGCTAGCAAAACGACCTTCTTGCCGCAGTTTCTGTACTTGTAATTTAACCACTGACTGAAAGCTATTCAAATTTGTGCCATATTACTTTTGCAGATTGCAGCGTCTCCAAAAAGCAACCGATTTTTGTGAGCCTTCAGTACCTTAGCTACAACGCATTGAACACATATAGCCACTGCGCGTTTCGTTAGAAAAACGAGCCAGCAGCGGCGCTGATACCAATTACCGCACGAATTAGTTCCTACACGTGTATTCTGGAACACGTCTGCGCCTATATATACACACACACACACACACACACACACACATATATATATATATATATATATATATATATATATATATATATATATATATATATATATATATATATATATATATATATATATAACAACGGCCCCAGACAGGATGGGCAGTGACCACTTTCCGATCTTCACGAACATCACCGGATTTCACACTGCTGGACGACAATTCTGTGCTGTGACCCGCTGGGACACATACAGAGATGTCGTGGTGCTGATGGATTCCAAGTCAGCATTACAGAGATTACATCGGGGCCTACCTCTAGAGAAATTTCCAAGGCAGTCTCTGGCACTGATCGACGACCTAACGAGCAAGGGATTTAACATAAGGTTTCAGTGGATTCCATCACACGTAGGAATTGACGGAAACGAGGAAGCTGACGCCCTTGCACGCCTAGCGCTGACATGTGTCCCAAAAGTGAAAGCTTCAAAAGCTTTTCGAAACCCTAAGGGTGCAATCCGCCTTCAATTTAGAGAGATGTACAAGAATCCACACGAGTCCTGTGTGACTCATGGATTTACACGCGAACAAGCGACGCTTTTATACCGCATCAGGACCGACTCCGCGTACACCCCAGCTTGGTCATTCAAGACTGGGCTTCGCGCTTCCCCACTCTGTGTTTTCTGTGGTGACATTGGCGACATCGAACATTTCATTTGGCTATGCCCTCAGTTTGACATAGAACGAAAAGTAATGGTCGACAACCTACAAAAAAGCGGTCTCACGCACGGGACCTTTGAAGACGTTGTTTTCCCCGGAGGGCCCGCGGCATTGAGGAAGAGAGCGCAACGACTTCTGATAGCCTTCCTGCGAGACACGGGGCTCATCGACACCTGGTGACACACCCCTGATCTCAACTCGAAGGAGGATCAGGCGGAACAATTGCCGGCTATGTATGCCAGGCTAAACCCGCCTGCTTCAAAATCACCACCACCACCACCATATATATATATATATATATATATATATATATATATATATATATATATATATATATATATATATATATATATATATGTATATAAAGCATGCACTATTTTATGAAAGCTACACGCCATCAAAGTAGCAGTGTGTATATATTACAGACAGGGCCGGAAATGATTTGAAATGTATGCAGGACTGCGACGTTTTATACAACCTTGTACATCGCGCTAGCATTTCTTAAAGTTCTTTATTAATGCGCTACGTTGAGGTATTATTAAATCAGTTTACCGAAGAAGCGTCGAGAAAGAGCTCGCGCTAGCATTTTCTTAAGTTTTGGACCACACCGCGTCGAATGGGCCTATCGTTAACCTATCGCGAAACGATTGATTAACAGCTTTGTTAGTCTTCGCTCACTGTTTCCTAACAATGGGACGAAGGATAGGGGAAAAGGTGACGTGAGAACGCAAGGAAACGCTACTACTGTAAAGACGACAGCGGTTACGGGCAAACCGAATAAATTCAAATTCAAAGTACGATATGGGGGGCTTAACGTAAAACTATTCGTATTCTGCAATCAGCCCTCTGCGATTAGGCAAAAACTTTTTTGAACCACCCCCACATCACCTGTCTGTCCCGCGACGTCACCAAAACCGCGATAGCTCCCCATCTGATATGACGTGTACACAGTGATTATGCATAATTTCACTGAACAAAACAAAAATAGTTAATTCTGATGCGACGCCTTCTCTCCCTTAGCCCTCGGCTATTGGTCAAAAGTTTTCAGGCTGCACCCACTTTACCTTCCTCTCACGCGACGTCACAAAACCGCAAAAACGCACCGCATCAAAGTGACGCGTACGCGTTAAAAATGCATTAATATGCCGAACAAAACTGAATTTTCTTCTGAATAGCCAAGGCTGCCCCATTCCGAAAGGAATAAAAGATGACTGCCGCCGATCGCTCCGGCACTATACTCGCACCTGCCGGAGAGCATGGGTTTATTTGCGTATGATAAAACTTTTTTGCGTAGCTGTGTAACATGTTTTAGCCCTTTCGGCATGTTTACGACCTCGTTCTGCCAACTCTTCTTTGCTTAGGATCAGTTTTAGCGTCATTCTTAAGCTTCCGTTGCATGCCACCGCGATATTTGACCAGCCACCGCATGCTAAGTAAGGAAAAGCGGAGCAATCGCAAACGCCGGCACCACCCTCTTCATCCGGTTATCAATATTCAGTGCAGTGGCTCGGCCCCACTGAATCCCTCTCAACTTGAGCGTGCTCCTCGCCTCTGCTCAGCCACTTATATTACGAGCCACTCAGTGTAGGCAATGTTATTCGTTTTTCAAGCAAACAAAAGTGACCTCCTATGAACAAGGAGGGCGTTTGATTGGTCTGTTCGGACAACCCTGCGGGTGACCGTTTGAAGCTTGCATCGGTGGTTACGCAAATTTGACGTCAGGAGATTGGAATAAAGACATTTTAGAATAGTTTTATGTTATTTGGCCCCATGTCACTATCTACCGTGTTCCAGCGCGCGATCATTCTCCCTGATCCGCTTGTGGCTGCCTCAGTGTTCGAGTAGCACTCATACCTCTAGTCAGATATAAGACAAACGAGACAAACGCAACAGCTGGTGCGCGAAACCGTCAGTGGAAGTGAGCCGCATAGCAAAAAAAGGGAGGAACAAAAAACAAGGCGGGACCCGTGACGTAGGCGCCACGCGATCCTCGAGCTACGGTACGGGACAACGCCGAGAAGGAATTTCGCTTGCGGAGACTAGACGTGCATAGTGGGGAGAGTGGTATATGTTGGCCGTGATGGTCTGAGGGGCCCAGCTTCGCAGGGGATCGACCGAAACACGGACCCACTGCTAACTTTCCACGAGATAACTGCTCACTACCAGCTGGGTCGCAGACAGTTTCCAGCTCCTCACCCGAAGCTGGGCAGACCCCAGGCGTCGGTGCTGAGAATGCTGCAGACGGGCTCCTTTCCGTCTCGCTCGAGGCTGAGCCACTAAACTCCGGGTGTGGATCCCCGCTGCCCAGACTGCGGCGAGGAACGGTCCACCTTGAACCACATGCTGTGGCAATGTTCTGCGTTGGGCCACTAGCGTTTCAACAGGCAAGAAGACTGGGATGAAGCCGTCAAGAGCGACGACCTTCAAGTCCAGCTTCGGGCTGTCCAAAGGGCCTGCGACAGGGCTGAAGATCACGGTCTTCCGCCCCCGACGTGGGTGCGGCCCGCGACTACGACAACGTAGTCCCTTCGGACCAATTAAAGTTTCTTGTCTGTCTGTCTGTCGTTTTCTTGAAATCATAGGTTTACGCCATTGAAATATTTCTAGCTCAGTTATTATTCAACCAATTTGAAAAATTTTTTGCGGCAGAACGCTCGCTAGAGAGCACGTAACGACTTCCAGTGTATAACCGGAATCTTTTCTGTGGCCTGGTGGGGGACCCTTTAAAGACTTCGTATGAGCACGTGTAAGGGGAAGCTGATGAGAATAATCAGAGTTCTCAGCGGAAGATATTAGTGACCTGTTAGAGCCTTGCTACTAATTTCGCTTGTTATTACCACCAAAATCCGAAATGAAAAAGAAGATTACACATAATAGTATCGCAAGTAATAATCCAGAAATTTGTGAGGCTGCTTCGCTCACTGAGTCAGGTGATTTCCGTATATTCATTAGGGTATGAAATGTTTTTATAAATATGGTGCCTAAAGCTGCCAGCATTTTCAAATTCATCCAGAAAGTGAAATTAACTGAGTAATTAATTAAACAAGCTGAACTTCAAAAAAGAAATGTAAAGTTAAAGGACTGCCTTTTTTTGTTTGACAAGAGCAAAGAAAGTCGCAGGGGCGCGGGGGCGTAAGACACAAGTAGACGACCCTTAGTGAAGCAAAATCTCCGCATGGCACCATGCTCAAGGGCGCGTACACCTTTATGGGATAAGCGGGAGTTACTATAAGATAAAGGTCTGTGTTGGATTGCAATCACTTCTATTGTATCGTTTCGGGAGCTTTCATTCACGTACCTAAACAAAGGCACCAGCGATGCTTCCGAAAATAAAAAAAAAAGAGAACGGAGCACCAAATGATGACAAAGGAAGTCGACGACAGAAGAACAATGGCGCGACCTCGTAGAAGGACGCTCTGAGCGAGGATGTACGGCGTGTATACTGCCTTCTCGGAAACTCGAAGCAACGTTCCGAACTTCTACGTTTTCCCTGCAGCTACAGGGATAAAGCGGCAAGCTACATCGGAGTGCTGCGAATGAAGTCCGGAGAACAAAGCGTGGCCGGACAGAAAGGGGCTCAGGTCCCGCTGCAGGAGCGGCGACCGGAAAAGGCTTAAAGCACACTTAGCCCTGACTTCCGCCCCAGGAGATACGGATATACGACGGTAAAGGGGGAGGGGGACGGGGAAGAGGACAACGAAAATAGAGGGCCACTGTCGCCGCCAAAGAACAATGGGACGCGCCGGTATACTCCGCACAGAGGGAAGCGAAAGCATAGAAGACAGCATGCAAATCAACACGAAAGGAAAAACAGAAAATCAATCTGTGGTAGTGCAGGGACATAGCAGAGTGGGGTTTCCACGGCGTGAAAGCGGATACAATGGCCGCTGTCAGTTATCTTGTCATCCCGTTGCGGCCTTGGCACGCATCGCGTCCACGCGGGTTCGCCCCCTTCTAGCCTCCCTAGTTCGCCAACCTTCTAGGTCCTTTATCTCCCTACCCCGCCGGCGGGAAACGGGACATGGACTAAGTGGCGGTTTGTCAGTCTATACGCTCCCGAGGCGAGTTGACATGCGCAATGGACAATCTGATAAAGTGCGCCGTTTTATCTTGTTCTGTGTTGTTCGTGGTCGGCATCGTGTTGTGCGATCATATAGGATTACGATGCAGGATTCGCTTTCGAGAGAAACTTCACTCCGGCTCCTAACCACTGACACCTGATTATTCGAATACGCCGCTCTGAAATTTAACCTGGCAGACAAAGAATGCATTATGACGGGCACATATTTCTGAGTGTTCATGCTAGCAAAAAAAGCTGTGTAAAAAGAAAGGAAACACGAAAAGCGGATGTGTCTTCAGTGTATTCAGAGATTGTGATAACGAGGATGAACGTTGTACTGCGTGCCAATGAACCGCTGGGAACGCGAACGCACGGCGTTTTAGATATATCCGAGCCAGCCTTTAAGCTGTACGCCAACACATGTTAACAGCCTTTTTGTATGTTCGTGATTGAGAAGTGTTGTGCTGTATGTGATAGCATTTACAATGGTGCACCTTTTAGTTAGCGGTATCATTTAAGAGTCTTCCAACTGTTAACTCATTTTTTTTAGCAACAAAGCCATATTTAAAAAGACCCATGCCCAAAATATTGCATTCGTTCGCACTTTAAGGCCATGTGCATTATAATAAAACATGATTTTATTATCCCATGGGCACCTTCAGTGTGCAGAAACCTTATTCCGGAAGTTCACGGTGCTAAGAACAAAACAAAAGAAAACAAAAAAAATCCAAGGACACTTAAGCACTTATTACGAGTTGCGAATGCGAAAATACTGTCGAAGTGAACGCCGCTTAGCGGTCCTTCGAGTGATGAACTCCTGGCGGGCAAGCAAGCTCGTTGCGACGCTTGGCGTGTTTTGATTTCGCCTCACCGAGGCGCAGTTTGAACGCAGGGGAGAGGTTGCGCGCACAAAGAACGCGCGGTTAACACACGCTTCCGAGAGCGAGGGCGACGTGGCGTCGCAGCAATGCACGCCCGCCTTACCAATAACCGCGCAGCAGGTGTACCCTTTCTCTCTCTCTGCTCCGTCAAGGCCCAAGCCAGGAAGCGCGAGCGAGTGTCACGAGCGCATGCTTGTGAATTGGCGTAGCAGCCAATGGGTACTTTCGCTGCTACAGACGCAGCGGGCTTTTTCGCTCAATGGGCCATTAAACACTTTAATTTTTAATTAATTATGGGGTTTGACGTGCCAAAACCACTTTCTGATAATGAGGCACGCCGTAGTGGAGGACGCCGGAAATTTCGACCACCTGGGATTCTTTAACGTGCACCTAAATCTAAGCACACGGGTGTTTTCGCATTTCGCCCCCATCGAAATGCGGCCGCCGTGGCCGGGATTCAATCGCGCGACCTCGTGCTCAGCAGCCCAACACCATAGCCACTGGGCAAGCACGGCAGGTCATTAAACACTTTCGCATCAATAGGAGCAATTAGGCAATTGGCCTGCTCTATCAAAGCGGCACGAAAGATCGACACCATCTCAAGAAACGGAAGGCGCGACAGATCGCAAAATGGCGCGGATGGCAAACGATAAGAGAATATCGCAGCTGTAATACAAAGGGTGCGTGCCAGCCAGGCTCCTCGCGTGTGTAAGACAATAGGTAGGCGTTTCTACGCCGGAATGCATCGTGCTGCAGAAAACGCTTTGCTACTGAGTCCTTTTGCTTGTGCAACGCCAGCCGTTACTTTTACGTTCGTGCAATCCCGAGATGCGGCAGTGAGTCAGAGCTGCGAGAGTGTAAACTATCTCTTGTCCGCGAGGATTTGTATCAAAACAGGATTTTACGAATGCGGTTATGCTTTCCTCACGCTTCATAGTTTCAGCAACGTAGACATGGGCGATTGAGTAGCCATCGCAGCCAGTTTGCTAATTAACTAAGACTGGCAAATAACTCTCTAATGTTATTGCGGTAGCAATCATATGGAAACTCCAGGCGCATTTCTGCCATCGTCGTCCATGTCGCTGTAATGTTTCGTATAAAGTCCGAAAACGATAGCGTCATATCACCGCCCGCCGTATGCGCATACGCAAAAATGACAGGGTGAGTCCACGATGGTGGCTCAATCTTGAGCGTGAAAGTGAATAAAGCAGAGAGGAAGCGCGCCACCTGCCGTCGCGCGCAGGGCACCGGTGGCAAGGGAGGGAGGGCGAGGCGTTCTGCTGCGGCGGCGGCTGCGTATGGCACGGCCACGCGGGCTCCTCTTGAAAGCGTTCTGCGATGGGGACAGAGTGCGCCGTACGCTGATAGCTTCGTGTGCGCTGTGTTCTCGCCTCTTAGTTCGCGTTGAAGGAAGAGGCAGCGCGAAGGTCAGTTCGGGCGCTGTTGGTACCTCGCTTTCACCGTCCAGCGTATTGACAGTGGGTGTGGTCGACCATCGAGTGAGATGTGTCCATGTTTGCTTGTGCGCGCGACGCCATTCTTGTTAATTTATTTAGTAGAGCAATTTATTACAAGTTTATCCCGATGATAAAACCACTATCCTTCGTATAGCTGTCTACTAATTTGCTACCGCAATCGATGCTTCGCATATCCGTCGAAACTGCAACCTTCTGTGTTTTGAGGCAACAGTCTGCATGCTGGTATAGAGGTGGAAGCCGCATGAAGTAGGAACGATTTGCGGGAACTTCGAAACGCCTTCTGTTTTTAGGATATTCATAGAAGAATTTGGAAGGAGGACATACACGCAGCAGGTGCTCAAAGGGCCCGTCACACCAGCAGGAGTCGGTATACGGTAAGCGCAAGTTTTTGATACAGGAGCCAAGGACTAAATCGCCACAACGATTTCGTAGGAGGTTTTCTTGTATCCCACGCGATAGCTAGGAATAAGCAACAGAGTGTGCGGTACTCACCTTCGGAAGATGCGCTTCCCCTCGTCATTGGTCTTGTCCAGTATGCGCTCGACGATGAGCTGGCCGAGTATAGAGGCCGTGAGTCCCGGCTCCAAATAGAGCACGCAGTGAGCCACGTGGAAGTTGAACTCGGTGTCGTGCAGCCAGTAGGTGTCCATGGGCGACACAAACCGCTTGTCGTCCTCGCACAGCACTCCCTCCCTGGCCGAAGCGCACGAGGTGCCAGCGTGGCGCAGTACCACGGCCACTGGGAGCAGCGACAGCAGCAGCAGCACCAGTGGAAGGCCTGCGCCACATTGACGAGGTTCTTGACATTCGCTTCGGGCCAGAAGAGCGAAGAGACAAGAGCGGCGACGAGAAAACTGGAAATACTAACTACGAAAGTAATAAAAAATAAATCCCACTTTTGGTTTATTCTAACTTTAATGCAGATATTGTCGTTCTGATGTTAGTGAGTGACAACGATAAGTGTGTATAAACTCCGAAACGTTTGGTAAAATGCAGTGAATTGCTGTAATTATCCCTTTTCCAACAGATGTTCACAGGAAGATTATAACTGATTAACGGTTGTCGAATCGGTGATGTCACTGAAGCCAACGTTTCTACTACAGGACTTGGCTTCCTCCGGACTTGAACTGTTTTCTTTGGTACCCGTTTTTTCCCACCCTCATTGGTGAAACGATAATAAGTGGGAGCGCAGATTTTACGCTAGCGAATGTAGAAGTGTAAACAAAAATATAACTATCCGTTCCCCTACCGGGAAATGGGGGCAAGCAAAGCTTGTCCTGCGTGCACCTGACCTTCGTAAAGGTTACGTAACCCCCAGGTAACGGTGCCGGGCTGCTTCGGCCTCCAGCTCCATGTGCTACGGGTCTTGTTTACGTTGCTGTTGGATTGCCTTGGCTTGGGTGGCTCTAACGATTGGATCGGCGCGCCGACGGCGAGGTCTTTCACCGGCAACTTCCCGCCACCGCTCGCCGAAGGCTGCCTTTTCCTCGGAAAATGCACAACGTATGGCCACCCCATCCGTTATCTGAGACTTAACTGAACGGAAACGAACCCTTTTCTGCCCTTTCGCACACCGGCGGAAGCGAAACGGCTCTGACTGGTCGCGCGCGTGGTGTGAGCGCGCGCCTATGCAGCTAGAATCCTTGCTGATGACTCACACTCCGGCGCCAACAGAGCTGTCAACTCATCAAACCGCGATTTTCTACAGCTGCTCTGCTCAGGGAGAAACTTGGTTTTTTGCGTGACCACAACAACGCCACCGAAACGTGTGAGCGAATACAAGCTTCGCTTGAAAAGAAAAAAAGAACTGCAAATAAGAAAAAGAAATGTTGTAGATTCCATGCACTGTGAGAATGGTATTGTGGCACTGCGAGACATTTTGCAGGTATGTGGCTATGCAGCATCACTTGGCATTCGTAAAGGAAGCAGTTTTTGCACCAGCTTGTATCTGTAAAGCGAGCAGTTGTGCGTGCGATGTGAGCCTGTTTGTGACGACAGAAGGAAGACGATGGCGTCGACGATAGTATCACGGCGGCGGCAGAACAAGTTTAGTTTTAAGCGTAAAAGGCTTTTAGCTCCTGGTGTCGGCGACCTTCAAGTGACTTTGATGCAAAAGCCAGAGCCATTATTCGGGCACTCTAACGCGAACACCCGGGCAAATTTACAAGGAAATTTATTGACCCATAGGCACGCTTACAACTGTGCTATGAACGTAAAGTACAATATAAGGTATAGCACATGTAATACATCATACTTGATGTAAGCAAAACAGCCTAGCAAATGAAATAATAAATGGTGTCTAATTAACACTGACTTTGCCACTCACAACAACAACAGAACATCATTACAGCATCCACGCAACAGCATTATTGTCAGCCTCGAAGTTTTGAAAGACACCCGGGGCACATACAAATACAAAGATTCAGCTCAGGCAAACAGAATTGAGCATTATTTTGGCTGTAGAATGACTTTGCCTTGGGAGACGGTTATATACCGTGTAGACCAGCGGCGAAGAAACTCTTGAAGTTGCGAGAACAAAACGAGATAATCGGGGCAACCAATCAAAACTTCAAATTTTTTTTAACTTCAGAAAAAGCAGTGTCTGGCTCCCGACCCTCTGTACAGGACCGCATTGCATGGGCTAGTTACTGCCCAAATAAGTTATAAGAAATATTGCTTCCGAGTCCTTCCCAATGTACGTTCACAATAACACTCAAGCTGAAACTTCTTGTACGCTGAAGTGTTATCCGTCATTTCCAATAGCGACGTCCCAAAGGCAGATACAGGGCATGGCCGGGATATGGATACAGTGGCCGGGATATGGTCCTAGTTGTCACTCCACCAAGCGCGTTAATCAGGAGGAAAGCACACTGGCGAATGGACAACTGCCAGAATGCTGGTGGTGTCATTTCACAGACCGGCTGCCGTCGTAAATTCAAAACTCATTATCGGACGGTCCTGTGTGCTTTAATCTTGCAGTAGGAAATAATCTTCAGGGAAGATTGTTTCCCGGAGGACCGTACTGTTCTTATTTTTTCTATGCTCTAAAGGCGGATGGAGGCTACATTCTATTTTACCTGTGTGCACGTCCGCTAAATTATTTGCGCAGCCCGCCTTCAAGGCTTCTACAATTTTGCGGGCATCTCTTACGCGCAAGAATAAGGTATACGCCGACGAAGCGCTGGTCTCATTCATCGAATGCCTGTGGTCCCGCCACGGAACGCCTCCGCGCGCTTTCCTTTTTAATGAGACGTGAGCGCCCATATTTCTCTTGCGCTGTCCTCCCCTTCCCTCCCCCTCCTCCCTACCTCTGTTCGCCCTCGCTCAAACCATTAACAACGCGACGCTGCTGCCATAATGTCTGGCGTCACAGGCAGTGGCTTCACGCTTACAGCTTTCTTTCTCCCAGTATACTTTCTTCATTTTTTTTCTTGATTCCTAGCTGTTCAACGTTAAAAACAAAGCAACAGCGGGTTCCCGAAGCTGCCGGAACCGTAAATCCCTCTTTAATGAGAAGGAATGACACATCCACTTCGACTCCCTAATGGAAAAGTTAAGGAAGCCCTCGAACGACCCTGCTTGTACCGTAAGAATAAGCGAGCTCTCGCCTAAGCTATAGGTCTTGTTGCTACTTTTCCCTCTCGAGTTTTAGGGATTCGCACTCGTTATCATTTATTTTAGTAACTTTCTTTACAAGCCTTGCGAAAGTTTCTTGGACGGATGTGCGAGAGGAGCTAGGATGAGAAACGCATTTCCTTTGAGCACTGATAAGGAATTGTCGTCGGATAAGACCTTAAACGGCTCTTGACTTGGAAGGAAGGCAGAATTCGGCAGAGCTGGGTGAGAAAGCTATACCGCGATATTTGTTGCGTTTGCTAAGCCCCCTTTCTATTTTACAGGTCCTTGTCCTGATTTTATATTAACACTCAAGTTATTTTACGGTAAATGTTATAACTGTAGCCTTCACAGCACACCGCGTGGTACACATAGCAACTTTTACTTTTGACTTCACGGAATTTCTGAAGTAATTTCGAACTGATTGGCTACAATCGTTCTGCATATTTAGCATAGCACGCCCACGTTTGCGATGCAGAAACCCACAACGGCCCCTAAACCGAGCCCACGATGCATTTGAACGACATGGATTTGTAACCACATGCATTTGTAACCGCATCGTTCGGACCATGTGGTGCTTGAGCGCGTTGAACTGAAAGCTGGGCGAGTTAATACATATTCATAGTCATACTTTGGTTCTGGCAGCGGCATGGCCATCAGACCGTTTAAGATCGTCTTCCTCGTCTTACACATCGTAGCATACTCCGGCAACCACTCTTACTAGAAAGCAGCTCGGTTTGTGTGCGAACAGCGCATCGCATTGTCGACATCTGATGGCGGGATCTTCGTCAGTGCTGCTACTGTGCAATCATCGTGGTTTGTAAATTCGATGGCACATAGTAACTGTTTATCATCTCCCAGAATTTCTATCAGCAATCCGTAATGCATGCGGCAGCGATATCAAGGGACGTCTGGTTGCGACGGGGTGGTGATAAAAGCCCCAACGAACAGTTTTTACTTCAGTGGGTCTGGTACCAGCATGAACAGCAGGATGTTTAAGGTCGCGTTCGGCGGCTTGCAGGTGAGCTATACATGTAAAGGTATTTGCTACAGAAGTGACTGTCCCTTCCTACTGTTGCTGCAAGATCTACGGTGTGTTCTCAATACCGTGAATTTTGCTGGAGATTCTTTTCGATTTAACGAAACTCTCGAGGGATGTAGCGGCGAATCGTGACCGAGTTGAGAATAAACAACAGATGATATTGGTGCTCTACCAAGGTCGGGAGAGAACGAGTCAAAAATCAGGTAACGTCGTTACGAAAGTTAGTCCCACTGAGCGCTTGACGAAATTCCAGTCCTTTGTTAAAGCATCCGCAGAGGTTTCCAGTCGTGTTCATGAATTGAAAAAAAAAGCAATCGTTTTAGTTAATAAAGTGGTTAATATAGTTGAACATAAACATGATAACTTTGAACATAGAATCAGACGACAATAGAAGCCTGGTTATTATTCGCTTGCCAGAAGCGCAGATAAGTATAGATTCGTCCTGGATATTCTATTAACGTAGCTTAAACAGGATCACTGACAAGACCAAAGTGGAAATTGATGGGGGCAGATCCGCTGGATCTGTTTTATAGCGAAGCTTTATATGCCTAGGCGAAACACTCGCGGTCCGACCACAGAAACCCTACTGCGGGGGTATAAGCCATTGTTTAGGGGGAGTATGAGCCACTGCATTCGTCTTACGTGACGGACGGGCAAATTTGTGGTTGCATAGGCATATAAATATCCGTATTATTACAGGGAAGGGACACAGAGGGGGATGGGGTTAAGACAATATCATGATCACATAATTAAAGAAATAGTTTTACATCGAAGCTGTATATACCTACGTGACACGCTCGCGGTCCGACTTCTGAAACCATCCGGCCGAAAGT
Source organism: Dermacentor albipictus (assembly GCF_038994185.2). Classification (NCBI taxonomy): domain Eukaryota; kingdom Metazoa; phylum Arthropoda; class Arachnida; order Ixodida; family Ixodidae; genus Dermacentor; species Dermacentor albipictus. The sequence goes on from NC_091830.1 coordinate 77,754,929, forward strand.
GCGGCTGGCCATTGGCTACGCCCATATTGACGTCATTTCTCTCTCGCACAGCTGAGCACGCGCGCAGCAGCCTGTCTCCGACTTCGCAATAGATTCAAGAATGTGTCCCTGTCTGTCAGTGAAATGTGCGGCCCCGGTGTGACACTTGGTAACTGCAAAGCACAACCGAGTCAGAAACACTATGAACAACGCATTGCGAAACACAAATGCGTAACACAAATCATAAATACCTTGTTGGACCCGCTGGATTAACACAATGAACCACTCATTGCACCCTTCCATGATGGCGATTATACGAAGCCAATGGCATTTCAAATATTAGAGAGAGAGAGAAATTTATTTACAGAAAGGCAGATAGGTCGGCCTGAGCTATAACTTGCTGTGGCCTGCTACTCTACACTGGGGAGAAGGGACGGGGAGGGAAAGGGCTGATGAATGATGATGGTATAAGGAAGAGATGCGTATATACAAATTCAGAGAGTTGTGGCATCTTTAAAGCCGTGCGTCCAGCCCAGTGGCTTGGTAAAAAGTTATAGCGGCTGTTGTTACCAGGGCTGCGCTGTTTGCATTAGGTCAAGGACCTAAATGAAGCTCGTCTGATAGCTGTCTCTCATGGATCTTTGCAATCGAAGAGACAAGTTGCTGGCGTTCTTTCGCGTACGCGGGACACATACAAAATATATCTTCAAGTGTTTCTGGCACCTCACAGCATCCACAGTTTGTGCTAATAAACGCTGTGATAAACCCAGGCCAAACGCGTGCGTAACCTCCTTAAGAAACACAAAGACGTAAGAAATAACTGAAAAAAAAGCTTAATAAACCGTCAGAATTAACCCAGTAATAAACATCGGGACCGAGCATTTCATGTTCGCTGGTTTACTATCTGCAAGTGGTGCATGAGAGGCGTCTTTCTTTTTTCTTGATTCCTGAAAAGCATTCGATTCTCTTAATCACAACGTTCTGTTTACGCTTAACGCTCAACGCTTTACGCTCAACGCTTATGGCATAACAGGTCCATCTTCAGAGGTATTGCGCAGTTACTTACACGACAGACAGCAACAAGTTTGCATTTCAGGACTACTGTCTGGCACAAAAATACTTAACACTGGCGTTCTACAGGGGTCACTATTCGGACCCCTGTTAATTTTTTATATTCAATCATGAATTCCCAAAGTGCCTAACTTCTACACAATGTCTTCTGTACGCGGACGGCAGTACTGTTTACACTTCCCATAAGGACATCTGTACATTGACTCTGACCAACGGTTGGTGTAAAAGGATTGCTCATTAACCTTCCCAAAACAAAATTTATGGTTTCACTTGTGGTTTCACTTGTGTACATAGCGTCTCATCCAATGTTACGATCTAATGAGTGTTCATTCTTACGCGCTGAATTACACTGCCTTCGAAATTTTAATCTGCATGTCAACTTATCAAAAAAGAAAACTACTTGTGGCATTAGGCTACTTTAAAGGCCAGACACTGTTTTGAAAATCAGACTCTGTAGACATTTAACTATGCCTTTATTTTCGCCATTAAAATTACTGTATAGAGAGAGACAACTTCATGTAGTCGCCTGCAGAACGACACCATGAATAAATGGCGCCGTGACGCGGGCCCTGACGTCTTCTCAGCGGGTGGTCTCTACTCAACTCCAGCGCGTGTTACTCCCGCCGTCGGTCGCCCTGAGGGGCAACGTTCCGTCGGTTTCACTCGGCCTTTGTCTTCCAAGAGCCGCCGATACTTGCTGGACGGCCCAGGTGAAATTACTGTATAAATTTTTGCGGTCTCACATATCGCTGTCATACAGCTCCATTGCACCACATCCAAAATAACGATGTCCATGTCATCGCGTCGGCTCCTTATAACGCAGGTGTTACCGCCATCGTCACCGAGTTAAATCTCCTGACAATAAATAAAATCTGTTGCAACCACAGCATCGCTATATACCGCCTACTTAAAAACCCACAAATACATTCATTAAAGCCAAGCGTTCCTTGCAACTTCACCCAACTTTCCGGGCGCTGCTGCTGCTGTTGCTGTTGTCATCTAGCTCACATTCACCGCTGGGTATACCTTGCAACACCCTCACATGGCGCTCGCTTCCACGCCTCCGCGAATTGGGCGCTTTAAGGAAGACTACACTCGCGGACAACGTTCTGTCGCAATGGAGGGAAAGCTACGGGGGTTGAGCTTCTGAATATGTGTTACCGCGCCAAGTAGTCCGCCAGCGTTTGACAGTGCTTTTGGTTGCTTGGAACAGATGCTGAATCGACTCAGCTTCCACGTGCGACGGTTTCGCGTTTGCCCAGACGTTGAAGGGAAAAGCCGCAAAACAAGTCAACTTTTACATTCAGTGGTGGGGTTTATCTTATATTTAACTGTTGCTAATAAGGCTTTTCTGTTTTCTCTTCCCCTACTTAAACTAACGTGGAGGAAAGCACGGGACTCTCTTAAGAAGCGCTCTCACGTGTGCGCGCTTTGCCTCCGTAGCTTTCCCTTCATTGCAACAGAAAGTTGTCCGCGAGTATACAAATGAAACTGTACAGGGTGTTACGGGCTGGACCAGTTTTTAGTTGAGCTAAGATCGCAGTTAATTGATTATGCATAGCGATATAGAAATGTGGAAGAACGTAAACAGGCTGGGAATGTGTTCAGATGTTTGTACACGAAAAACACTGATTCGCAGTGCGAAAAGAACTTGGCAGCTTGGCAGCAAGTATGCGACCGGTACGGTGAGCAACATGGCAAGAAATAACGCCAAGCGGAAAGTCAGCGGGGCTGAGATAATCTCATGGGTGGCGGCAATGGAAAAGAAAACTGCTACGTGTAACTACTTAAGGGGAAAAAAACGAAATCAGGAAAGAAACAGTTTATGGTTACTCAAAGGCGTTTTCGTTATTTTTCGAAAGGAGATCAGGATACTTTGGAACACGTGCTTACAAAGCGATATAGCACAAGGAAAAAGAAGCATGTGCTTGCTGAGGTAAAGCTAAGGAAACGATGCAGCATGCTTTGTTAGAATGTGAAGATATCTGCCCAGCGGTCGATTTAGGCACCTCTGGCCTACTTGAAGCCCTTGGGTTCAGCGATAGCAGGGGACAGTACACATGTCCGCAATGAAGTTTAGTAAGAGGCGAGTGGAAGATTAGCGGAAGAAAAGTAGGGGAACGACAAACAACGCAGGCGTATAAAAGCAAGGTTCCCAATAGGAGTCCAAAAATTTCGTGATAAAAATTCTTCACGTTTTTTTTTTTCTTCTTTAACATAGGTAGGGCATTAGGCAACATAGTAACAAGAGCTCGGTGGCGCGACCCACGGCCCCGTTCCAAAGTGGACGCTCACAGCATCCATCGATCCCAGTAGGGCATCCCGTCTGCGCGCATCCCGCTGGGAAAAAAAAAAAAGCTGGGAAGAGCGACCGGACCTCTGACAGTCATAGCTAGCTGTACAAGGTAGATTTTGAAGAAAAAGAAACTTTAAAGAGATGTATACCAAAATGCTAGCTAACGAATTATAACCCGCTCCCTACCGGGAACAGGGGCGTCAGCGAAGCTCGGGATCCACGGCTCTTCGTTGTCGTGACTCCTCAGCTGCGCGCTCCCTTACGGAGAGGTCGGTGCGTCGACGACTTGCCCTTGCTCGGGCGAGTTTCCGGCGACGTTCATGAAACGCCGCCTGTTATTCGGCCGAACGCACGAAGCGCGGCCCGCTCCCGCTACCGTTCCTTCAACGCAGCCTGCTCTTCGGCAGAACGAATCAAACGCTGGCTCCCCCATCAGACTGCCGGGCCTGAATTGGCGGGAAACAGCAGGCGTGAGGCGAGCGAAAACGCCATCACACCTTGTCGCTCGTCCGGAGGAAGGGGACGCGTGTGATTGGCTCGCGCCTTCAGCTACGTCTACTTCTTCATGCATGTAAAACCCCGCATTAAAGGGCGCCTATCATGAGTCGACAGTGGCTGAATCGGTTAGCGGGGTGGTCTGGCAACCTGACAGGCAATTTTTACTTTCGCGCAGCTTCAGCGTTTCCGTATGGCAACACCGACGCCGACAATAGCGAGGCAATACAAGCTTCCTTTGAACAACATGTCTAGCATGTCACGCAGGCCAGGTGACCATTTTTCAACGATCCGCTTCAATGGGATGCCATTAAATCATCCTTCATTCAATCATCAAATTCGTCCAAGTGTATCCACTTGGAACCAATTCTGTGGAGCACACCAGCTCGAGCTTTTAATTTTAGACGCGCCCAACGAAATACATTTCCATTACTGTTTCTTTAGCGCTTAAATGCATAAAATAGCGTGTTCCTATTAATGTAAGTGAAACAACGGTGCCTTTTTACCGCAAACATTACGGCGCCTATCTGGAAACTAGTGCGATCCTGGGAATTCGTTTCAAGTTGATACGCGTTCTAAACTGATAAGCTACAACGCTAGATGCAATGCTTGGTGTAAATAAATTAGTAAAACGTAATCAGTAAAATAGTGTTAATTAGTAGTCCACACAGAATTTCATTGCTCGTTCATGAATACGGCTCACCGGAAAATTTAGTCGGAGGGTTACAACGGTACTATCTGTAACAGAGAATTTTTAAAGCGTACACGTAATACATATGTATCGTCTTCGTTTCAATTTGTGACTGCTGCACGCTGCCGTCCCAACCACCGCCTTTCCGGAAGAGCGCATGCGCTGAGGGCACTGAGCGCAACTAGCAGCCACTAAAACTTACTGCAGCATGATCGCATTTTGAGCTGGCTTTTTTATGCGTTGCATATTGCAATCACTCAGTTCAGCCCTTGGGCGCGGCCGGGCAGCCACCATTGACCTTTTGCGCAACCACGTGACGTGACGTCACGACAGCCGGAGGAAAAGCTGGGCCCCAACTCGCGCAAAATGCAACGCATTCTTGGCTTAACCAAGCTAAGCCTGGCCATTTTTCTCTTCTTTTTTGCCTAAATTTTATTACGCACGATGCTCTCTCCTAGTTCCCTCCTTCCGCGCCATGCGCTCAATTCTCTCTCCACTTCTTCTCTCCCTTAACCGGCCGCTGCGCGTCCCATCCGCTTGTTAACGACTGAGAGAAATAACCGACACGCGATGCTGCAATTCGCCGCGAAAAGCGTGCTGGCAACAGCGTTTGTTGCGCGAGAGTTGTAACTGGCCAACAGCGGCAGAACCTCGGTGACACCGTTATTAGCGGCAGTTGGTCCACCTCCCGCTTGGCATTTGTAACGACCAGTTTTTTACGGCTCACACGCATGGCTTGCCCTTATGATTACCTCGTTGCTATGGTAACCGCCAGCCTATAGCTCGAAGCCAAGCGGGCACACTGCTTCCCGTTGTTAACGGCGACACACAGATGGTGTTTCGGTTCCCCTTCACATTTCGTCCAACGGAATCCTGAATTAATGCATGTCGTCGGAATAAATGGCGCACCGCTCTGGTCTAGTGCAGTGTTTCAAATGAAGGAGTCAAGTCTTTGTAAAAACGGTAAAGCTGAGGTAATGACGTACGTTTTCAACAATGTATTTCCAGCGTCAGCGAAGCCAAGTAAATGTTAATAATCGCAACACAGAAGTATGGTCAAGTACCGCATTGAGATCACATTTCCTACGACAATACTGATTGGAACATCGAGCCCAGAAGCCAGCTTTGCGGTAGGATGACACTAAGCTAACTTCGGAATCAAAGGCAAACCGGCTCAGACGGAGACGCCAGACACACAGAGGCGTTCCTTAGTAGAAACGTTACATTGCAATGTAACACTTCCACAGTGAGAGAAAAAGTGAATATTTTTCCTTATAGCTAGTGGTTCACAACGACTACGTGTGTTGAAGGTACATATTGACAAACGTAACACAGATTCCCGTAAAACTATGGTCCCTCTTTATCAAACAGAATGGTGTCCTTGCACTTATGCGTAATATTGCTCGTCCGTCACGCGCCCCTCACATAAGTTATGCTTCATTGCTATTAGCGCGATTAGCACTAATAGCTCTATTAGCACCAATAACAACCAAGAGCAACTTCACGCACATTGCGCATATTGTCCGTTTCTAACCTATTTCACGCCAACTAGGGACACTGGGCGTGTCCCACTGGCTATGTACCCCGGGGTATGTGCCACTAACTATATGGATACGGGTAGGCGCCCGAATAGACAATTACGGAATGGACAACTTGCGTATCTGGTACGCGCAAATGTGCACGTGCCAGTGGGTCACTGGGTAGGTGTCATTGGGCACGTGCCACTCTTTCGCGCCCACTTGTGTATTTGGGTATACTAATAACAATCATCATAACATATACAGCATATCGTCACAAATTACGCAGGCATCCTAAGAAATACTGATAAGCGTTAACGTCACCAATCATCTCCGAAGAATGGGTGCGCCGCAAATTTTGAGGTGCCAATATCCTGTTCGGTCATCTCGAAAATGTTTGCACAGCCTGTCATACATCATCATTTACTTTGCCCTAATGACCCTAATGGCGCATTATATAGGGAGGGTGGGGGGGGGGCGGATGGTGATTAAACACTGTATTCAGTGACTGAGTGTAAAAAGGAAAGCACTGCTTATTTTCATCCGTTCGTATGTTTCATGAAACGAATTACACCATCATGTCCCCAGCTTTGGTACCTAGCATAGCTCATAACCAACAACACGACTTATACAACAAGTCGCATATTCGTGAGGACGGGCTCGACCTCGTGTGTCAAACGCAGGAAAACGTCGCCGCACGGCCCTGAGTCAAACATTACTGACGGTGACAGTCGTCATTTGAGGGCTATGCTCAATGCACATGCGGCACATCAGGCGCAATGGGACATCACTGTTTCAGAAATGGCAATCGCTAGGCGAACCACAGTGAACCACTCTACTTCATCACTTCTGCCTTTCTGATTTTGGCAAGGAAATTCCTTTCCTATAAGTAAACAGGCACCCTTCCTACCCCGATAGACGCAATCTCACTTCTTTACGCAAGGCTTCACGCTGCTGCCACTGCTGTTCGCCAGCATTTCGACCACGCTCGGCTGAAGCAGACAGCTCAGTAATGGCTTTCATAGATTATAAGAAGACATCTGATTTAGTATAGAATCCAACAGTTATAGATGCATTGGGTAATCAAGGAGTACAGGAGGCATACGTTGGTATCTGGGAGATATCGACGAAGATTTCACAGCTACCTTGCTTCTCCACAAGAAAAGTAGCCAATTATCTATCAAGGAAGGGGTCCAGCAAGGAGACACAATCTGTCCAATGCTTTTCATTGCGTGTTTAGAAGAGGTATTCAAGCTATTAGACAGGGAAAGGTAAGGAGCAACGATAAACGGCGAATATCTCAGCAACCTTCGGTTTGCAGATGGCCTTGTGTTTAGCAACACTGCATGGAAACGGATTACAAGAAATGATAGAGGACTTTAGCGAAGCAAGTGTAAGAGTGAAGTTGAATATTAATATGCAGAAAACAAAGGTCATGTCCAATAGCCTGGAAAGGAAAAAAGAAGTAATGGCCGCCAATCAGCCTCTAGAGTGTGTGGAAGAGTATGTTTATCTAGGTCAATTACTGATAGGAGACCCTGATCAGGAGAAGGAAACTTACAGATAATTAAAAATGGATTGTAGTGCATACGGCAGGCATTACGAATTCCTGAATACGAGCTTACCTCTGTCATTGAAAAGAAAAGTGTACGATCATTTTATCTTATCCGCGCTAACATATGGGGCAGTAACTCGGAGGTCAACAAACAAGCTCGAAAAGTTAAGGACGGCGCAGAGCAACGGAACGAAAAATGTTAGGTGTAACGTTAAGAGACAGGAAGAGAACAGTGTGGATGAGAGAGCAAACGGGGATAGCCCATATTACAGTTGACATTAGGAGAAAAAAAAAGCAGCTGGTCAGGCCATGTAATGCGTAGGGTAGATAACCAGTGGACCATTTGAGTTACAGAATGGTGTCCAAGGGAAGGAAGCGCAGTCGAGGACAGCAGGAAATTACGTGGCGTGATGAAATTACGAAATTTGCAGGCAGATATTCCTGCCATCGCTCCCTCCACATAGGGCGCCACTCCTGTCACCGCCACGTTCAGAGCACCCCTCGCGCCCGCCTTTTCATGTCCTGCCATTCTAGCACCCCGCCACCATAGATGCTGCCGTTGCCCGCTGGCACTGGCTGGGCTAGCACTTTCAGTGGGAGGAGGCTATGGCACCCCATCCGCCTGCAAGACTCGAGACACCAACCCCTTCAGTAACCCCCGACGCAGTCCTCGACAATATAGACACGAAAGACTAGTCCCTCTCTGAGGGGGAGGGGCAGTGTGGGGTGCTGCCATCAGCCGCGACCGTCACCAGCGTGATGCTTGCTGCGGGGCATGCACCCATAGTACGTCGCCGGGCCTGCCCAGAAGCCGGATAACAGCCGCGGCAGTTGGTACTTGAAGTCGACAAAGTAAACGTGATGCTCCATTCTTGTCGGCCTGTGTCGGTCTCTGAGAGCCTCAACTGACCGTCTGGCTCAGAAGCTACGGCCCTGAGTCTACAATACTCGCTGATTATATGACATCCATTGCATTTTATATTTGTTTAGCCTTTATTGTATTTCATTACAGATCATGGCTTGTGCTTTGTAAAGTCACTGCTGCTGCTGCGCCCGGCTGGGTCAGGACCCGGTGAGTAGGCTGCTCACCTGCTTTTGTGCTGCCTCTTAAGCAAAACATGCGTGTTGCCTAGTACAATAAAATAAAAATAAAAATAAACAGCCTGTGCGATGTAGATGGTTTCCTGGCACGGGGATTATTGGTCGAACGGCAGCGTTGGCCATTCATGGAACACGTATAACATATTGATAGAAAAAGCAATTTAGAGTACCTACGATACGTAAATCCCGATGAAGATGACGTAGAGGTAAGCATAGGGACACTATAAAAGCAAGCTATTCTGAAGTGTTTCTATTTCATTTCCTCCATTGGGTCCTCTGTGATTGGTTCAACAATTTATGAAACCACCCCAACTGCGCCTGTCTTTTACGAGACTTCAAGAAAACCGTGAAACATTAACCATCTCAAAATGAAGTGTACACACTCATTATGCATTAGTAGGGCGAACAAAAAAAATTTGTTTCCTATCGTACGTTTTGTCACCATTAAATTTCCAAGAATGGTGGAAATGCTTCCGGGAGACTCCTAGATCGCCTGCCGGTGATGCGACATCACAAAGCCGCGCAAACTCACCACGTCTAAGTTGCGTGTACGATCGAAAGATGCATTAGCATGCCCAACGAAACTGACCCTGTTTTAGAACTGACCTTTAGAAATACATATAAGACGGTTGCCTGTACTCCGGCGCTGTGTACTCTGAGCTGGCGGGGAGAATCGATTTATTTGCGGAAAATAAAATTTGTCAAGCTTGTATGACGTTGCCGAGCCCATTCGCCACGTACACGACAGCGCTCTGCCAAATGTCGTTTTCACCCTGCGTGTGTTTTGGCAGTATCCTTCAACGCCCGTCGCAGGCCGCCGCAATGGTAGATGAGCTACGGCAAGCAGAGCATGGGCAAGTGGACCAATCGGAGAAAGCGGTAGCACTCTCCTTACGCTGTTATCTACTTTCACTGCGCTAGCTACAACCGAAGCAGTATCCTCTGCTGCGCGCTCCACGCGACTCCTTCGCCAATAAAGCAAGGAAAATCTGTTAAGGTAGGCAGTGTTATTGGCATTAGTGAAAGTTATCTACTTTCCCTGCGTTAGTTCAGTTCTAGCGAAATCCTCCTTACTTCTGCGTGCACCTCGCCTCTTGTCAGCCACTAAAGGAAGAAAAACATGTTAAGCTAGGTGACCCTATTCGCTTTGAAACCAAAATGTCACCTTCTATACCAGAGGAGAGCGCTTGATTGGGCTCTTGCAACAACCTCAACGAAACCGACCGTGATTGATTTGGTGGATGCGGAAATTTGAGTTCAGAAGATCAGAATGAAGTCAGAATGGAAAAACTTTACCTAATTACGCCCCAACATGGTTGATGCTGCATCACTGTGGTATGTCTTGAGTAGGTGCCTCCAATTAAAAAGGCAAGTATTTTTTGTAATCACCGACTGTATTCAACTAATTGTTAGGGTAAACGCGTCGACAGCGACGAGTGCAACTGCAAAATATTCTTGAACTCTTCTTTCTGTTGAACAGCACAGACGCGTCACAGAACGACGTTACATTGGCGAGATTAATATGTTGAGCGTCAGATGTTGCCTGCGGCGCCTATACTCGCACGTATGTGCTCGGTATTCACGAATACGTATAATCCGTCCATCAGTGCTCATAAACGCACAAGCTGTTTATGATTAGCGTGTCTACGCAAGTTCACAGAAACATTTATCCAGCCAAATGTGCAAGGAGTAGCAATGAATGGGAACAGTTAGCGAGATTTTATTCTTTGCAAGCCGCCATCGACAAAAAAATGGTGGAATCCTCTATAGCCCGACTCGCAACTTACAACAGCCTCGCCATGGGCTCACACTGTTCAATTTTTACACTAGTGACATGAGTGATGGGTTGTCTTCAAAAAATGTGATTAAGCATTATGCAGATGGCAGTGCTTCCTATACAAAAGCAGTGTCTGTGGAAATAGCTTTATCGGCACTTAAAGATAAATAAATGCCTCAGTTTCCCCCTAAAGGGGAATCCCCAATTGCGATCCCAAACGCTGTCGCGAGTAGAGCAGCAGCAGCAGCGAGCGAATTTCTCTTCGTGCTACCACTCGCTTCAGCGCGAACTAAACGGCGAGAACACAGCTCACACTAAGCCATCAGCCCTCAGCGCCCCTAGCCACTGTACCGACCGCAGATTGCGCGCAAGATAGGGCGCGCGCGGCCGCGCTCAACGGCGCCATTGTAGCAGACGTTTATTTCTGCAGCCCAGTACATACAGCCGCCGCCCGAGTAGAACGCCTCCCTCACTCCTAACCCTGCTGCCTTGCGCGTGACGAAAGACGGCGCATTTCCTCTCCGCCTTCGGCACTGTGCACGAAATGGAGCCACTATACCAATCAGCTCACCCTCGCACCCTTTCACTCGAACCTAGAGCATACGGCGCGCCGCCGCCAAGTTATCTCACTTATATCTGTACGGTATGTCACGGCAAACATGACACTGACGACGACCGATATATGCTTCCTGAAGTGTCCACATAACTGTTATCCGAACAATAGCATTAATATCCTCGCATTAAATGTATAAATAATGTAAAATGTAGCATTAATGTAGCATTAAATAATGTAAATGTAAAATGTAGCATTAAATGAAAAATAAATGAAAAATGTTCAATCCAACGCAGCTGAGCGGTCCTTCGAGTTATGAACTCCTCGCGGGCAATCGAGCGCGTTGATACTCTTGGCGTGGTCTTATTTGGGCTGACCGAGGCGCAGTTAGAACGCAGGCGAGAGCCTGCGCTGACAAGGAACGCGCAGATGACATAGGCTTCCGAGAGCCAGGGCGAGGGTGACGTGGCGTCGTGGCGATGGTCGCTCCCCTCTCGCAACAGATGGCGCGTTATCGCGGCAGCAGCTGCCCCTTTCGCCCACTCAAGGAGGTTTAAAAGAACGGCTGGAGTGACGGGCCCCGCTGTTTTTTACCAGCAAAGGTGAAGCCACAGTTTGCCTATGCTTCTACTCTGAGAGAGGGCCACGAAAAGTGAAATCTGCTCACAGCTCGTTTCCTTTGGGTCAGCTAAGCTTCTGGTTTCTGGCTAAAATGTTGCATTTTGCTGCGTACTGGTATCATGATGTGCCGAGAACTTTGCAAAGGAATTTAGGCTTTCTTCTAAATCCAGTGACAAAAAGTGGGACGTCGAACGACAGCCGTACGGCGAAATGAATCCTTCTAAATAGCCATTAGTAGGAAGAAAGCGCTTCGTGTATTCCCCTTTGTTCGCGAACGTTTTTTTTTCTGCTCACATGTATGCTAAGATAGCGGCGGTTCGACTTCATTCTTGAGACGTCAGCTCCATTCTTCCAATACGTAAGCGCTACTAGCCTCCTAACCTCGATTTCGCCTCTGTCTGTGTGAACCCCCTCTTCCGCGCGTTTGTTCAGCCGCGTTTTCCGTATGCATCCGCTTCTTCTTGCTTTCACATATACGCAAGCGGGTTGTTGTGGCTGCACAGATTATTTACTTTGTCGTTATTTTCCTGAAAAAGAAGTAGATGCGTTTTTTTTTTCATCGTCCGATTCATGGCGGATGCTCCAGAATGGGCTGCGGCATTTCACTAAGGGGCAACAATAAGAACAAAGACAATTCATGGCGTTTAAGCGTGCTGGTGAAACTGGGGAAGAACGAGAGACGGCATTGGAGAACGATCGATTGCAGAAGCATCCCAAGCGCGCTGTTCGGGTTATAACATTGTCAAACCCGACTAGGTGTGGACGCTGCATACCAGCATGGCAAGGCTGAGGAAGGTCCGTCTTTGGAAACGGCTGTAACCGCCATCTTGAAGCGGGACTTCACCGACAATCCGCGTGGTTTCGCGTGTTCTGTGTGGGTGACAGAGTGTGGCACAAGAAGGACTCGGCAGCCTTGTACGCGACCTTGGCTTTGGCTTTTCCAGACGTTAAGAATTCTCTTCACTTAAGGTGTGTAAAATGTGTAAGTCTTCGCTCGCTAAAACTAAAGTTTCTTTGTACTCTGAGCACTGGGTATAAATATCCGCGCGAACCAGCCCACCTCAATCCGCTCAACTGTTTAGCGGAGGGCATGATTCCCTTTCGGAAACTCTTCACGCAAGTGCGAAGATGGCTCCACAACACTGGGAAGTACGGTGTGAAACCACAAAACGGTTTTCGTCCAAGTCTGCAGCGGTCTTCCTGCTATGTCTACTAAGCAACCATGTATATTATGCGACCCAGTGTGCATGATTATGCATGTCATGCGTGCAATAAAACAGCAGTTTAACAATGACATCGCGTATGCAAAGGGTTAAATAAAAACCGGTAAAACAACAGCCTTTGCGCATGAAAATGGCAAATTTGTTCTACTAAAATGTGCTTTCGCACGACATTTCGTGGTTGGCGCAGCCAAACCGACCATAAATTTTGAGCCTCCTTGCGCCCGCTTTGCTCCATCGAGGCGCGCTCCCGAGCCTAGACTGGACACAACATGTCGATGATCTTTGGGATAACTCGCGAAAGGACCCGTTGATTCTACGACGAAAAATAAGTAGCGCAACACAAGAGGTCGAACGACTGGCCTAGAAAACCGTGGTGATGCCGCTTCTGGAGCGCTGTAGTACCGTGTGGCTGCCATATATATATACACATCGAAATATTAGGAAATGCGAGAGAATCCAGAAGACGGCACAAGATTTACCTTTAGCTCATACGGTAGAGAACACTCAGTATCAGATCTCAGGAGGAAGGCCGGAATTCAGACTGCACATCAGAGTATGCAGATTAATAGTTTGAAGTTCTTTATTTTATATTCCATGGGTATATTAAAGTGGGCGTCTGAAGCTATTTAACATTGGGTACATAACGGCCACGTACAAAGCACATCGCCCATTTGAAATATAGAACAGACTGTTCTAAAGATTTGCAGTCTTGTTACAACTGAGGATGCGTGGAATAAACTACCATGTGATGTCGTAATCCATAGTACTGTAATTCAATTCGAAGCTTCACTGTTGAATGTATTACTGTAAAATTATATTGAGTAGATGTATTGGTTTAAAAATGTCCTTAAAATCTTCTGCTGCAATATTTTGGTATTGTGTGCACAGGTATGTTAGAGTGCATTATATTGCTTTAAACCTCTTGCGCACCTATGATCTCATGATAACGTTTGCACGCGTATTCTACGCAAGGGTTTCTGTCTTTTTCTTTTACTGAAACAGAGGTCCTATACCATAAAACTATTCCACTATGTTGTTATTCCGGTGGCCTGACGTCGAATTTACGTAGCCGCCGACGCAAGTATGAGTCGGTCACCCACAGGGTTGTCTGGACCACCCAATCAAACGCTCTCCTCGTTCATAGCAGGTCGGTTTTGTTTTCACAAAACGCGTAGTGCCGCCCCATGAATCATCGATCTTAAATTACAGGCTTTAAGTAGTGCACATAAAGTATGCTTACGGAACAATCCTGCGCAACATATTCACGTCCTCTTGAAAAACAGAAAAGCAATATGAAGAAGAAAGAGTTGGAAGTTTTCTACACTATACTGCTTTGCGAAGAAAGCATATTCGCGTTAGCAAATAATTTCTGCTCCAAACAATTGGCTATCAGTGTGCCGACCAAACTGTCCCCTACAAACTCACCAATCACGGCGCAGACGGACACGAAGGCGACTGAGGCCACGAAGTACCAGGTGAGGTTCCTATCTACGGGGTGGGTGAGGAGCTTGATCGGTGCGCTGCGCATGTAGCGTGGTATGACCACCGGTGGCTCGGTTTGCTGCTCTTGCGTCTGCGACGGCTGCTGTTGCTGCTGCTGCTGCTGCTGCTGCGGCTGCGACGGCGCAGACTTCTTCGTTCTGGTCCCTACACCAGCGCCTATTCGACTGTCGTCCAGGTCGATGATCACCTGGCGGTGATCAGCGACGGAGCCACGGCTTGAGTACGGCGGCGGCCGGCCGTCCTCCATGCGTCGCTCGCCGGCGGGCTGATGCAGATCACCGGCAGGGTCACCGGGCGCCCGACGAAGCCATGGAAGAGACCGCTTCGGGCGGAGAACCCCGGACACTCACGCTGGTCCCGGAATCGCTATCGCCATCGCTTTCCTTGCTGCTGGCGCCCTCTATGGGCAGGTTTTTTCTCCGGTATTCCGCTTCCGTGCACGCACAGGTGCCGGGCAGGGAAGTCATCATCATGGCTCCTGGAAAACAAGAAGGAAAGGAGGAAAGTCAAGTTACTAAACTTTTTTTTGTTTTCAGGGAGTTTGCAACGGACTGAAGGATACGCATCAGCGCCCAGAAGAGATAGGACTAAGCAGAAACAATAAGCATGCACTGTGTACATCTACTTATGGTATTCAGTAGAGACATATCTTTTCCTTAGCACACTCACACATTAAACGCAGCAAGCTGAGGAAAACAATAATGGTAGGCGACCATAATCTATGACTTAGGTGTCTCTTAGTGGCACTAGCACCTCGGCGTTGCTGTTTAGTGGACGCAACACACGAACCGAACACGGAGGCAACTGTTTGCCTTTAATTTGCCGCTGAAATATCATGCCATTTTCTTGTGTTGGTCGCCATTAGTGACGTAATTACTTCTGTTTTCTACTTCCATGTTTCCAGTAATTTCGACAAAGTCATGCTTACGTGGCGGGTCTCTAGAATGTACAATTTTGTGTTTTGGCGTACGGTAATCAGTGGTTTATAACTAATTCTGATTATTCCAGGTACTTCAGCAACTCAACTTCCAACTAAAGTTATGCTCTCATACTACATCTATAATGAAACCCATGAATTTTGTACTGTACCTCTTTTTATTTTTTTCTGGTTGATATAGAATTTTGTCCGCGATCATCTCAGTCATTTCTAATTAATTCTAATTATTCCATACACTTCAGTAGCTCAACTTGTAAGTAAACTTACGCTCTGATATCATGTAAAATATGAAACCCATGAATTTTGAACCACAATTTTTTTTTCTATCTTTTTCTGATTCATTTTGAATTTCCTCCCCGGTCGTATGAGGAGGTGAACCACAAGTGCTGCGCAAGGTACAAGAGTGTCACTCGATACTTGTGCCACTCAAATGCCTAAACGAAATCAAGACACGAACCAAAAGTACACGCAAGCGTAATAGTTCGGGTTTCTGGCTTTGAATAGTCACGACTACCAACATTTGCGTTTTGAAAAACGCGGTGTAATTGCGGTGCATGTTCCCACACGTAGCCGCATACAAAATACGCCTGCACGCTTGTTTACAAGTGGAACTCTTTCTTTACTAGTTTTATTTTTGGGAAACGTTGGTGTCCGCAGGTTCCGCACTGGCAGCTCCTCTTCTATGATGATTCTCTTTACAGCGAAGACTTGTGCACACACGGCAAGAACCATCAGCTGCGCAAGTTCACTTCGCTGACATAATTTCGCTCGAAACAATGAAAACGATCTTCATGAGGGTGCTTAAACTTTGTGACGCATCGATGCGTATTCTTCGAAAAGCTTCAGTAAGGTGGATGACGCTAGACATTGTGAATAGCGTATATCCTGAAAATGTTTCGAATAAAGCAAAGGTTAAAACACTGCGCAAGCCATTTTCCACGTGAGCATGCTGGCTAGATACTCCGGCTTTAAGAGCAAAAGTTATACCTACGTACTCTTTGCACTGGCCCCTTTGTAAATGCAAAAAAAAAAGGATGGGAACGAGACTCCCGCGCATGGGCTGTACCTAAAGCATGTGTGTAAGTATGTGAAACATATAATATGGACGTCACAAAAGATAAGGAACCAGTGCCGTTCTCCAGAGTCAACGAAACGAGTCCCTGTCCTTCGTGCCCCGTGACAAGTGCCGGTATGTGGCCGTGGAGCGGCGTCGACCTGCCGACGCGGTTAAGTGCCTATAATTAGAGCTTGTCACCAACATCCGTGTTGGTAGGAGAAGGGGCATTAGTGTCTTCGTAAACGGAAGCACTAATGTGTTCATATAAGAATACGCTTATATCGCCAATGCAAAGAGAACGCTCCTTCTGCAAGCAAATATTTTTTCTCCCGAGTTCAAATAAGCCTACGAACCTACAAAAAACTAGCGCAGCTGTTCGAAGGAAAATTGCGCCATCGCAACTTAGAACAAAACAAAGGTGGCTACAGGGCAGCGAGCACCGCTCGAAGCACACACGCTCGCACTTGCTACGCAGCAAAGAGGAGAGGGAGAGTGCGGACATGGGTATAAGGGAAGGAACTATAGAACATAATAGGAGAATAGATAAGAGAGGATAATAGAATTAAAACAGAAAGAATGAATGATGAGGAGTAGATAACACCGGGAGCTTATTGTGTGATAACCATAGGTCTTTGGCACCGGGTTTGTAATAGGGAGTGAATTTAAGTAGGATTAAACGAAATATGGGAAAGGGGACAGAGAATGTCTATTGAGCTACTTCTTGTGCAGGTTTACTTGCAGAACTTCACGACATGACAAGGCCATGTACGGGGAGTTACGTCGCCATATTCATACGGTTTTCTTATGACTGGTACTCAGAGTCAATTGAGCACATTTCGATTACGCCTAATACAAGCTGTACAGGGAAAAATGTGTCTCAGAGTACAGTATATATGCGAACAGGGTACATGCGTGTCGTCTGTAAAACGTTTTTTATTTGTCAAACGTCGGCTAATTGAGTCATGTTCATGCGACAATATTTCTCAGTCCCTCTAACAGGAAGTGTTTTTAGTGAGTTTCTTAACGCAGTTGCACCGTCGCTGTGGGCCCTTGTCGTGTTAAACCTCATAATGAGCACGTCTTCAGTCTACAGTTATACTCCTACAATGAGCCCTGTAGCATACTAAGTCGTGCGGTGCTCACTCCTTTACTTGTTCTACTCCCTTTTTCTCTTATCCACACTACCGGGTAGCAAAACCGGTGCGCATCAGGCTGACATCTTTAGCTATCCTCTCGTTTCTTTCTCCTTCTCTATTGTCTAGGCAAGACATATGCTGACAGATGAAGGCACAACACGGCAACTTTCTTAGTTTTCTTTTTTTGCTTTTCAGACATCCCACATGGAATACAAACAAATTTTGGATTCCCACACAGATGCCAGTAGCGAGTCCAACTGGTAATTATTCGTCAGAAGCGAGGCAGCTTATAGGAGACACACTGGAAACGTTATATCCCATATGAGAGCCTACAAGCGCACCCAATCTAAAACCACCACTTGCAAGCAACAGTGCGCCCAGAAAGCTGGTGAAGTGTCTCATGAGTTAAGCCTTAGAGGTACGCCTATCACCTGAAGCCGACACTGTTATGGTGCTGACGCTTTTCTACGAGATAACGACAAACCAACACTGAGCCTAAAGAGGAACAGCGAAGTCGTTGAAAAGAAAATACAATATCGACATTTTTACTTAAAAAAAACATAATAATATTGCAATTTTAAATGCGTAAGCATTTCTATGCCTAGCGAACGATGAGACCTGTCCGTCACGTAAGATAATCTGTTCATTGTCTTTAATAAATCAATCAATAAAGAAAGAAAGAAAGAAAGAAAGAAAGAAAGAAAGAAAGAAAGAAAGAAAGAAAGAAAGAAAGAAAGAAAGAAACGTAAGACTAATCCCTGTAAAGAAGATAACGTATAAAACATCATTGCTGTGAAGGCTTTGATGAAATATTTGGTAATGGTGGAATAAAATACATCTCTAGAACATCATGTAGAGATGACTTGGTGCTTTGTAGACATGAGGAAAGTTTCGATTTGGCGACAATTTTGCGCCAAGGACGCCGCATCCTCGTTGCGTTTCGGTGGTTGCGGGATGCGCCTTCCGTTCGGGCGTTCCTTCACCGATCGATATGACACCGAGCCATGAGGGTTCATGCACTTCACGTCGCGGAACGCAGACAGAGAAGCAGTCAATCACTTGATAAAGATGGTAAGGAGTGCTGAGGGGTTATATGAGTCTTATCACGGTTGATAAGACCCATTTAATTTTGATTTGTTGTTAGCTACGTTTCTTTGTCCTGTTTTCGCTATATGTTGTTTCTCTTACCCCCCTCACGCAATACTCCAGTACTCCAGTTGGAGCCTGTGAGGTATGTGTATAAATAAGTAAATAGATAGTGGTTTGTCGCCGATGCATAAGGTGCTACAGAACGATAAGGGCTTATAATGGTCGGATAAATTGTGATAATGTTAATAAGCACTAATAACGGTTGATAAGGGTCGGGTCAAGTCCGATAACGTTCATAACGAATGATAAGCGTTCACAAGCTTATACTGCGCGGTACAAGTTCCTTAACATTGACAATAACACTCGGCTGCATGGAGATGAGCAAGTGACACAATGCTTACGTATGCGTAGACAACTCCCAGAGGAGTACGTGCGTGAATTTTTTTCATACGATATAATTTCTTTTCTCTTTGCTATTAGCTGGCCTTTCTGTGATTGCACCAATACATCCTCTTTATTGTTGTTCCGCAATTTTACAGAAAAAAAAATAATGTCAGACAGTGTATTTCATTAAGGGAGTAACTATTACTCCATCTCGTGACCGCAGTTTTCGTCTGGTACGAAAGGCTCAAATATTGGGACGCGGCTGGAAGGCTGGAACTGCATGGTGCAAGTGTCGCGCAAATGACGCGCAGCGCAAGGGGCACGGGCGCCGTTTCGACCAACGCGCCCACGGAAATCGCGTAGCCGCGTAGTGGTGTTGGCAGTAGAAAAACACGCACCGCGTGCTGACCCGTTGCACCGCGCGTCCGCCAATCAGAGTGCAGCGTGAATGGGACGTCACGCGATACGTCACGCCTTGGCTCCGACGACGTCACCACATGGAGTTACCCTCCGCGCATCTTGGGGGCGCAGCTAGGCGGAACACGCGGCAAACGCGGCGGAACAGGCGCGCACCCTCCGCGCTTAGGCGCGTGATGACGCGTCAGCGGCAGCCCGGGCGTTCGGCGCGCACTGCGTCTTCCAGAGCAACAAAAAAAAAAAGTGGAGTACGCTTAAGCTTCGCCTTCAAGAGTGGAACGCGACAGCGTTCCCGTCGACCCGCCAAGGGGTGTAAGACAATGGGCTACGGCGCAGCGACTACGCGCCCCGCATCGGACGCGGTGAGCGTCGAGCAACGCCGCGTTCGGCGCGGCAACGAAATGTGCGCCTGAGCAAGCGACGCACGCCTGAGCCTTAGAAACAGCTCGTTCCTAAGGCAACACCGCATTCACTAGTAGCGCTTTTGTACCGCTTTGAAGCATCGTACTCGTGGCTCAGTGGTAACGTCTCCGTCTCACACTCCGGAGACCCTGATTCATTCCCACCCAGCCCATCTTGCACGTTGTTTTTTATTCATGAAGTGCCTGCAGGGATTTATCGCTCACGGCCAACGCCGCCGACACCAACACCGACGCCGACGACACCGGCTTTTCTGCGACACGAGCTCCTTAACGCTGTCGCGTTAAAAGCGCCATGTGGTCCCAGCTGAATGGATCGTACATGCACAGAGAAGAACGCCGAGTCAAACATATCAGATGCTGCCACCCGACAAGACGTCTGGTGTCAAGACACCCGGCAGTACCCGATATATCTAAGCATTCACAGTAAGATTCGATATGCCATGCTCTGACAGGCATCAATCGTCCTGATTATAACTGCATCTTATTCAGAGACTGAGGCCATTTTGCTCGCGCATACAAGATCCATCCGCGCATACTTGCACGGCTGGTGAAACTGCACAGGAATTTTAACTGAGGATAGCAAGTGGACAAAAAAATGTAATTTCGCTCGTAGCATCGATGACAAGTTTTTCACTTTAGCGCAAGGGGACCAGCTTTGTTAACACAAAATAATAATAATAAAAACTCTCTCTTCGACTAGAAGCGGAAACGAAAGCAATTTCTGAAAAATAATCTCGGGTTCTTTCATTGAAGTAGCAGTGCTCGAGTAACAATAGATATTTTCTGGGTTCCTTTGTTTTTGTTCCTGTTACATCCTTTGTTACAGTGTACAGATAGGATGGAATAAAGAACTAAGCAAAACGTGAGTCCTCTAAAGGTGACTTCCCGCGCGCCCGCGGCAACACTTACGCTTCTAATAATGCCCTAAATACTCGTAGTTGACAGCGCGGAATAAGGCGTCAGATAAACGCTTCGACAAAACAATTGCAAATGTTACTTTTGCCCTATTCTACTGTTAAAACCGAGCTTGGTAAGAGGCTCTATCATCGGTGCAAGCGCGCGTAGGTTTCCCGCCGCATCTGCCCTTGCCATCGATAGCAACGCCTTCGAAACTGTCACGACCAGATCGAGCGGTTGCATCGTCTTGTATTTGGAAAGACTAGATGCGCTTTGTAGACAATCAGAAGGAAGAAGACGGGACAGGCGCTTGCGCCTGTTCCGTCTTTTTTCTTGTGATTGTCTACAAAGGTGGGGGTATGAGCCATGGTGTGTGCTGACGTGTCTCACATGTGCTCCTCGATTTTTCGGCAAAAGGCCCGGTAATTCGCCCCAGCTCATGCAAGGTCTCACACAGCGGCATCCGTGAAGTTACAAGGACCGTGTGGATACCGAAATCTGAGGTGCGAAACCATTTCTCTCCGATTTAGGAGGATTTTTTCTACGAACACAGTGTCACTGCGAGCTAAGCCTGAAGAAAGCAGGACCTAGCGGCCGTGCATAGGCGTGGTCCGGCGGGGCCATCGACCTTGCCGGGGACTTAGAGGCGACGTGCTTCAAGAAAATGGCGTCCGCTATGCGTGTGGAAGTGGACGGTGAAGAAATAATGCCGGAGCAAGTTTCCGAGAAGTTTGGCTGGCGCGTCGCCGGTGAGAAGAAGACCCAAGAGCAAGAGAGCAAGCTAAGTCTAACCCCGGTCAACGGGGGGCCGGCGGCTGCCGGGCATCGTCGCCCGCAGCGGAAAAATTTCAAGAGCAAGCTACTCAAGGCAGCGAGGATGCCTGTGTTGCCGAGGCAAGATATCAAGATCGTCATGCGTCCCAGGGGAGGTCTGGACATTGGGGAAGTATCTAGATTCGAGATCAGCCGAGCCATCGTCGCAGCTGCGAATGTGAGTGGCGAGGAGGTGACGCAAGATGTTGTTTGCCCGAACAAACAGCAAAACATAGTTGTTATCAGTACGCCTAAGCGAGAGAACGCGGACCGCTACTCGGCAGTCAGAAGCATCACTATCAACGGCACGGCACACGAAGTCAGCGCCTACGAGACCGCCCCCCACGGCACCGTTAAGGGCGTCATCAGGGGTGTCCCGATGACGGACACTATTCAAGAAATCAACGACTACATCGTTCAAGAGTATAACCCTACTGCTATGCAAGCCAACCGCATCGGCAAGACGACAACGGTGGTCATCGCATTCGACGGCGACAAGGTCCCGAACTACATCAGATACGGCAACCTGCTGGTCGAGTGTTCGTTGTATCGCAAGCAGATCGATATGTGCTACCGTTGTGGTCGCCTCGGTCACCGGATGGACGTTTGTCCTAACCCCGAAGACAAGATATGCCGCGGTTGCGGCATGAAGAATCCTGAAGAAAGCCATGTTTGCAGTAACCCCAAGTGCAGCCTCTGCGGGGGCAACCACTTCACCGCGGACAAGGAGTGTACAGCGAGGTTCAAGACGCCATACGTCGTTCGTAAACGGCGTTGGGAACGTCAGCAACGAGAACAGGTGCAGCAGCAGCAGCAGCAGCCGAGGGGGCCAGCGTGGCAGCAGACAGCGTGGCAGCCACCGAGCGGGCGTCGTAGCCGCTCCCAGACCAGGCGAGGGAGAAGCACGAGCGATACCAGGTCACCATCGGCAGCTGGGGCTCGCAGGCGAGAATCTCGTTCGAGGTCCAAGTCGAAGACCCGGCGGAGCAACGGCGCCGAGAAACAGGTGGGCTGGGCAGCGGGGTCTCCCGTCGCTCTCGACAATAGCAATTTCCCTCCCCTCCCCTCCTCCCGCCCTTCCAAAGACAACGAGTGTAGACACTGTTTGGAACTCAAGGAGATGATAGAGAGGCAGAACAATCAAATCAAGGACCAAAACAATCAGATAAAAGCAATGATGGAGCGTATCGAGACGCTCAGTAGAACAAAGAACAGTGATAATGACGTCATTGCAGTTAAAAGGAAAGTACCCAAGAGAGACACCACCAGCGCTACTCCAGCGGTGACGAAGCTGATCACGTCATCGGCGCAGATCACATCACCGGCGTTGACGCAGTCAGTGACTCAAACTCCACAGACGGCAGTGGTTGCCATGGAGGAAGAGAAGGCTGAGGCCGCCGTTGCTCCGACAATGGAGTCGGTCATGAGAATGCTTACGCAAATCTCCAGCCAAGTTTCCCAAATGTCTGCGCAAGTGAACAATCTAACAGTAAGAATAGATAATGTGGAGGCCAAGTGCAGCCAACTCTCCGTTAGAGTCATGACGATGGATGCGAAAAATAAGCATCTCACCGTTGCCAAGATGAAGTCACCACGGCTTAATCTACGGGTCAGGCCGCGAAAAGTTGGTTCCGTGCGCAAATCTACCGCTCAAAAAGTAGAAAATGACGAAGACTAAAGGGAAGCAGAAAGAGACTGCGATGTTATTTCAATGGAACTGTAGGAGTATTAGAAACAAGATAGGGGAGTTACAACTATTCGTTGATAAATTGGACCAAAAACCGGATATCATAGCGTTACAAGAGACCAACGGCCGGGCCAAGCTCGCAGGATACATTACGTATACGGACCCTAGCGAAAAGGGTACTGCGATCTTGGTCCGCAGCAACGTGGCGGCCACACAACACGTGACCGCTCAGCGAGGCTGCGAGCATACGCTCATCGAAATTCACAGCAGAAGAGTGGGGGGGGACAAGAACTTTTTCGTCCTGAATGCTTATTGCCGACCGTCCAGCAGGGTCATTGACTTTGAAGGCACCATATTGGACTGCATTAAAGAAGCAAAAACAAGACCGATTTTAGTGCTAGGAGATTTTAACGCCGCCCACACGATGTGGGGTTATAAATATTCGTCCAAAAGAGGAAACCAATTGGTTAAAGCTATAGAGGACCACGACATGGAGGTGGTTAATGAACCGGGTGTACCAACCAGGACAGGCACTAGCACGGTCAGAGACACCACACCTGATCTGACGCTAGTTCGGGGGAACCTCGACGTAACTTGGCGTAACACGGGGGAAAATCTTGGCTCGGATCACGATATAATTTGTGTAACCCTCGGGGGGACTGACATCAAGGCGAAACTGGGTCAAGCCAACATTACAGACTGGGACCGTTTACGTAGAAGCGCAGACAGTGAAGGCGAGGATGAAAACCAAGACACCAAGACGTATGAGGCATGGGCCAAAAAGCAACGCGAATTTGTAAAGAAATTTACGCAGAAGATTACTACTACCACGCAAATACCCTTCGTAGACAGCAGGCTTAGTCACATGTGGGCGGCCAGGCACGGTCTTACTCGAAGGTGGAAGAGGCAAAGACATAACAAGAAGCTTCGCAGACGTATACACGCGCTCAACAAGCAAGTGTCCGAGTATGCGGAACAACTATGCAGGGAAAACTGGATGAAGATGTGTGATGACCTGCAAGGCACACTGTCTACGAAGAAGACTTGGAAGCTGTTGCGACACCTCATAGATCCATTAAAAAGCAAGAGCGCATGCGTCCGAGATCTCACAAGAACGATCAACAGTTACGACGGTGACGGGGAGAAGCTCATTCGTGAACTCACAAGTAAATACCTCAAGACCGAGAAGAGCGGTAACCCGACTCACGAGTATGAAGGCGATAGCAACGTCGAGATGGACGAAGCCTTCACCGAACTGGAGCTGGTTGCGGCCATCGATGAAAGTAATCAAGGCAGCGCACCGGGAATTGACGGCGTTACATACAAGATGCTAAAAAATATGGGCGACAAAAGCCGAGCAGAACTGCTAACCCTCGTCAACGCGTCCTGGGAGAAGGGTTCGTTACCAAAAGAATGGAAAGAAGCGGAGGTGCATTTCATTCCCAAGCCGGGGAAACCACCCCACGTCGACAATCTACGCCCCATCTCCCTCACGTCATGTGTAGGGAAGGTGGTCGAGCGTATGGTGTTCAAGAGACTACAGAGACATTTGGATGTCACTGATCAGATGCCACCGACCATGTACGGATTCCGGAGGCACCTGAGCACGCAAGACGTCTTGGTGCAAATACACGAGCTGGTTATCAAGCAAGCGAAGACCCCTACGCCAAGAGCTATCCTGGCGCTCGATCTCAAGGGGGCCTTCGATAACGTCACACACGAAAGTATTCTTCGTAACCTGCACCAAACTGGATGCGGAAAGCGGACATTCAAATATGTGCAGGATTTCTTAACCAATAGAACGGCAACCATCAAAATTGGAGAGGAGAAGTCGGAACCGATAGCCCTGGGAGACAGAGGCACTCCGCAAGGATCGGTTCTTTCGCCGCTTCTCTTCAACCTGGCACTCCTCCCTCTCCCGACTTTGCTTCAAGACATAGAGGGCATAGATCACGCTCTCTATGCAGACGATATCACTGTGTGGACGTCGAGGGCAGGGTCGGAGAGTTGGATGGAGGAGACCCTTCAGAGAGTGGCAAAGACCGTGCACGAGTTCGCTAAATCGTGCGGCCTCAGTTGCTCGCCACAGAAGTCCGAGTTACTCGTCATCAAGCCAAGAAGAAAGAAAGGAGACCAAGAGAACGTACGCATCACCATCGACGGGACGACCATAACACCAACCACGCAAGCACGTATCCTGGGTGTCATCTTCCAGAACAATGGCAAGGCGGGAGCGTCGATCGACAAAATCAAAGTTTCAACGGAACAAATTTCGAACATGATCAGAAGAGTCACAAACAGACAAAGGGGATTGAAGGAGGACGATTTACTGACGCTCGTCCAGGCCTTCTTGACGTCGCGCATCGTTTACGCGGCGCCGTACCTCAAGTTGCTGAAAAAAGACAGGGACCAGTTGAACGTCATTATACGAAAGGCAACCAAGATGGCGCTGGGCATTCCGAAGCATTCTTCGACCGACAAGCTTCTCGGCATGGCCAAGCACAACGTCGTCGAAGAGCTAATAGAAGCTCATCTATCTAATCAAAGAGTTCGGCTCAGTCAGACGTCGGCGGGACGTCGCGTTCTTGCCAAGCTGGGCTGGCAAGAGGCAGAGCGGAAGGAAACGGGGCCGTTACCCAGGTTGTGGGTGCATAAAATCCACAGTAAGCCACTGCCTAGAAACATGAGGTCGGGTCGTAACGACGGCCGCAGAGCAGCTCGTATAGCGGCCTTGACGGAGACTTTGGGTCAAATAGTAGAAGAGGAAGAGGGGGTCACTCTCTTCACAGACGCTTCGTTACCCAAGTATTCATCGAAAGCAACGCTGGCAGTTACGACGCGGGATGTGCTCGTAACCTGCGCCTCCATCAAGACGTCTTTTCCAGAGGTGGCAGAAGAGGCCGCTATAGCGCTAGCACTCGCGCAGCCCAAGGTGGGAAGAATTGTCACCGACTCGCAAAAGGCGTATAACAACTACAGGAAGGGGTGGGTGTCTCTTGCGGCACTAGATATTCTCCAAAGTAAACGCGACGTACCTGAAAGGAAAGTTGAGTTAATATGGACACCGGCTCACTCTGGGCTGGAGGGCAACGAACTTGCCCACCAGTTCGCCCGAGAGATGGAACACCGGGTTGAGGAAGATGAGCCACAGTCCATATTTACTTACAGAGACATTACGAACCATTATAAGACGGAGAGGCGCCGTTACCCCGATCCTCACAAATCGCTTAGCAGAGAACAGCAAGTGATCTACAGGCAATTACAGGCAGGATCCTTCCCGCACCCTTACCTTCAAAACAAGATGTACCCGGAAAGGTACGAGAAGGATTGTACCTTCTGCAAAACTCATTTAGGCACGCTCCAACACGTCATTGGAGTATGCAATTTCATCAAGGCGATCCCCCCACCTCTTAACTGCCCCACTACCCTACCCCATGCCTCATCCACCCTTACCGAGCGATGGGAGACCTTGCTAACCAGCACCGCCCTGGAAGACCAGCTCGTCCTGATCTCCAGGGGCCAGGCGGCTAGGGAAGCATATGGGTCCCGTGAAGAGGGAACCACTTCCATCGACGGCGTCTAAGAAGATGTCGAGCTCGGCTCAATAAAGTTGTTTCTCTCTCTCTCTCTCTCTCTACAAAGCGCATCCAATCGTTTCAAATACCATGAACCAACTTGCCCAACAAGGCATCCTGCATCTTCTTGGTCGTTTCCTGTGACATCGCGGTGACAGTGGCCCAATGTAATTAGGCGGGCTTTAACAATCAGCGGTTTCGTTTCCTGCATCACCACCCGAAGCCCTGTCTTTCGCGCGGCCTACCACTACGGAGCGCAACTCTCATGTATGCCTAGGAGTAGCGTTGATAAGTGACTCCTCCTTTGTCATTCTGAATGGCCAGGAGTCCCGAATGTCACGTTTGTGGTTGCAAAAAAGATGATTGCGCACCTTGTGCCCGATCGTCCTCGTTTCAATGCACTGAGGAAAGCCCCAGGCTTGACAAGCTTGACCATCGTCCCTTTAGGGAAAACATAATTCTTGGACCCTGATGCGACGGCGTCAAACCAAGTTACTCTAAAGCCCAGTAGTGCTTTTTTTTATTTAAAAGCAAGTCGACTCAATGAGAAGCTGTAATCGTTGACAGTTGCTTTTCCCGTGCTTGCGCGGACAGATAATCTTTATTTTTTCTTCCTTCCTCCTCGTCTTATTTCACCTTTCACCAATGTGTGCAGGTAGCCAACTGGACATTTCTTCTGGTTAACGTTTCCGCATTTTATCTCTCATTTCATTTGTGTATTTACTATGTCTTTCGAACCCTAGGTATACTTAACCGTGCCTGCCGGTCGGCCTAAAGCTGCTTCCATGCACCAACAGTTAATGTTGCGCGGCAATGATGTCTTCGCTGTGTGTTTGACCGGCTTCCGGTTCATTACGGTCGATAACGAAGCAGAGCTCGCCCGAACGTCTTCTGCCACCCGGGGTGAAGCCAAGACTGCCGGCTAATGTTCATTAATGCAGCTGCGGTGGACCGCCGGCCATTCCCATATCGAGCCAATGGCAAGCGTGTACCTAAGTGAAGGTCCGCCACTCCCGGTGCTGGCTTCCGGACCCGCATGCAATCGTCGCTCACACACACACGTTTTCTTCGGTTCCTTTGCCTTTCCCCTCTGGTATCGATCGCTTCGTCGCAGGTCATTCGCAAGTGTTGTGTGCAGGGGAGCTGAAGCCTAGCGCGTGCTCGCGAAGTTTAACGTTACCGACCAGGTGGGTTATAGAGTTCGTTGCTCAACCATTGAAATACCAAGTTCGTACTGGTCCTCGCAGTTCGTGCCAACATTCGTAAACGACAGGCAGGCTCAGTGAATAGCTTTTTATGCTTTGCTTGCCGGAGACGACCCACTCAAGTCAGCTAAGCGGACGCCGTCCGTTTGCGTTTCGGCACTTGAAAGAATTCATCAAACTTTTCGATTCCTTTCATTATCATCCGTTGAAATGATTACGCTTGGACATCACACGTGTGCTAAAGGTATGCCTCTTTTTCACAGCGCACGTATTTATAAATATTTCGCGCGAATAAGAAAGCTAAAGAGCGCATCGAATATTTTTCGCATCATGGTATAACGTGCAAACATTTGGCAGAATGAAAAAAAAAAGGATTCGTACGACGAGCGAGTTTATTACACTGTTGTGGTAACGGACGCCCATACATCTTGCTACCGGGGCTTTATTTCCTGAACCGCATGCGGGCAGTCTCAAGCCGCAATACTGCCACTGCTTCCCCTTCCGCTGTGAGCCTGAAGTGGTAGCGTGTGTATATATATATATATAATTTTTCTCACTATTTCTCACACCATTTGAAGTATTCCCAGCTAGAAAGAAAAGTTATTTATGGAGGCACAAACCTGCTTTGCTTCTTCCTTCCAACAGCGGCGCCTGCTCCATCGGCATACTTTATTTCTTATTTATTTATTTTCTTGCTCTAAGCCCCTAGATGTCTTAGAGACTGCAGTTGGGTGTGAGGACATGGATAGGATATGGAATGTATACATACCGTTACACTAATCCAAAACGAAAACTAGAACAAACGAAAAATTCAAGCAAGGAAACTGCATCGATGGGGTTTAATGCCACGACGTTGTAGATTGGGATAGGAGGCACGAAGTAGTGAGGAGCTCCGGATTATTTTGAAGAACCGCGTTTCTCTATTGTTCCCGCAAAAAAACGGAACGAGAGTTGCACCCCTGTCGAAACGTGGCCACCTCGGGAATAAAAACGGTCGAACAACATCGATGAGTGTTCCCTGGCAGATTGTCACAAGCACACAGCCACCGCAGGTGACCGAAAACAAAAATAGGCGAAATAATATATGGCGCGTTATTTCACGGTAAAATGAATGCTGCAGATCCAATGCACATCTTGGAACCTGCGTGAAGCGAAGCTTTCGTCAAACGCTTAATCAAATGACACAAATGTTTCTCAAGATAAATATATTATATATGCAGTATGAGCTTTTCGCCAAGGCAGCAGCCACGGTGAGAAATACACGGGAGAGTGAGAGAGAGATAAAAGGAACACAGAGATGTTACCCAGTCAAGAGACCCGTCGGCTACCCTGCGCTGGGGGAAAGGAGAAGGGGAACGTAAAGATCGGAGAGAGAGAGAGAGAGACGGGGGTAGACAGACGTGCACGAACAGCACTGCAGAGTCAAAGGCGCTCGCACGCGAGGGTACGCAAATAAAGGTTCGCTTTAGAAGCAGCCACAAATCTATGAAGTAGGGCATACAACGCTAGCACGCATATTAGACTGACTTGGTTTCGCGACAGAAATGAAAATACAAGAAAGGAAAATACATTTTACAATTTGGGTGTGCACTGAAAACAATCAATCAGTGTCACGGTTTCTGCAGGTTGATTAATGCGCTGTGTCAAACTGAGCCGCAAACAGAATAACAATAAAAAAAAGATCGTTCACGTGGAAACTAGTGCAAGGAACGTTGTTTTCATGATGGAAACCAGATGTTGAATTTATAGGAATTGTAATGAGCTTGTTCGGTACAAATATTCAATAGCACACTATACGAAAAAAGGAAAGTGGAAAGCATTTCAAGGCAGCACGCAAACAATGCAGATGAACATCCCTGCATTTCTCCCTACCTTCACTTTCTCCCTTCCTCCTTTTTCTCTCTTTTCATCCATCGGCCCTCTTTCGCTGGCGTAGGGTAGCAAACTGAATCAGCGTCTTGTTGACTTCTGTGCCTTTGCTTCCTTTTTCCTCATTTCTCGCTTTGTGTGCGTGTCATTCGGCGTCTTCGCGTGTCCCCGTCCCTGCGTGCGCTATTACCTACGGAGCATCATAAGCTAATGAAACTTATCTCCACAGTGGTGAAGAGCGTTGATTAGGCTGTCGGTGTTTGTTCTAACGAACTCATCAATTTTCTGGTTTAATAAAAAGACTGTTTTACTATAAACAAAGAATCACTTTGGAAAGAAAAACAAAAGCAGATAATTGTCGCATTGGCTAGCCTACAACGGGGGAGGGGGGAGGGAGAGCGGAAAAATCAGAAGATGAGATATAAAAAGGGTAAAGGAGACACAGTGATTGCGTGCACTTTCAGGAAGCGCGCCACACAGTCTAAGACTTTGCGCAGCACAGTCGCCCTAAAGAATCAAGACAAAAGCTCATGAGAATTCATTGAAGACTGGCGTCCTTGCTAAATACGTTAACAGGCATTTACTACATCACTCTACACTATCTCTGGTTTCTACTGTATTGATTCAATGATAGGGAACGAGGACAACAAATATAATAAGACGAGAACGTCAGACGTGTGTTCAAGCACCTCGACCACAATATGCAGTCGAAAGGCATTAGCAGTAGCTTCCACTTCGCCGCACGCAACTACTTTCACCGGGTGCGAATACGCCGGCTTGCCATAGCTGGGGCCCACGGCACCGGCATCACACGTGCGCCTTTCTCGCATACGTGCCCTATAGCTACGCTCTCCTCCGGCTGTTTCTCTTCTCACGCCGTGTGGACATACGCACGCCCGGACCAGCGAACGAAGACAGTCAATACGTCTGAGGGGGCGCCGACGTCAGCTATGGGTAATGTCTTCGGCTCCCTCCTCAGTTATGTCGTGCTCTCCCCGCCACACTAAAAACTCGTCCGTTTTCTCCGCGTCTCCGTTTCCACAAGTTTCGTGACCTGTCTTTACGTTCTTGAGACGTCTCATTTCGAATATTACACGGCGTTTTTCTTGAAGGATGTGCCCATGTTAAGCAATGTTGTTGCGGACTTGACCAGGCCCACCATATATGAGGAAGCCTTCGCTCAAGCGGTCTGGCCTCCGCAGTGACTGGCATATTAACTTCAGCAAGTGGTGTCGAGACGGTCATAATTAAAGAGCCTTGCTGTACTTTCTGGACGACCTAGGGTTGCATTCATTACTATGTATTAGTTTTCTAGTTCTTTTCTTTTTTTGCTATGCTGCAAGGCAGCCTTTATTGAAAACAAAAGCACAAAAGAACATGTGTCCGTCGAATATTTGAAATAAGAAGTGCTGTAACGACATATACGCAAAGTTTGTATGCGAAGTAGTTACGGTAACATTCAAAACGGGTGCACGTATTATTCGAGAGTAAATAATTGCCGGCTTCTTTTCGTACAAAATGGTAACAGCCGCGCTGGCTTCGGAAGATTTCGTTATTATTTACGATGTCTGAAGGTTGCATCAATGTAGGTAAAACTTACAGGGACGTTGTATATTTTTACTAACATCTTCAGGCGAGATGCTATACGCATGCAATAGCACGACAAGTGATGCCGTAATTCCCTGATTTCGTCTCGGGAATCCTAATCCGATTGAAGCTAACTTTGGATCTAAGTAATTACATCCTAAACGTTCAAATTAGTGCGGATGCTACAGTTATTCACGGTCAATAAAGAGAGTTATCTTGAAATGATCAAAATCTGCATATTTAGAAAAACGCACAGGGCATGTTTGTTTCACTTCATCCTCTCGAACGACAAAAAAAGAAAGGATATCTGTACTAATTGCTTAAACCTAAAAGTTCATGCACCATGATGTCATGTCTCCGTTAATCGTGGTGGCATACGAACTATTGAGAACGTTCCGACGTCGAAGACAGTTTTGGTTTAACGTTAGCGTAACAGCGGGGTTAAGGAAAATAGCGTTACCACCGAGAAAACGAAGTGTGCAGAAAGCGAGTTTTGGTATAGCTTCATAGCATAAGTTTGCGTGCAGGACACTATTCCATTACGCTTCAGCTTTCACACACATAGTGCACGTCAGTGATTCTATCTATGTGCGCGTTAGGGAAGTGCACGCAAGAGGCAGGAAATGGAAGCCAGGAGCGCGTTGTATTTGTACGTTGCACGTCCGGCGGTCTGCGGCGAAGCTATAGCATAAGCTGTCCACCATAGCTTCCGAAATATTCCGATCTCAGAGGCTATATGCCACCATCGACGCGCCTATCCCCCAGCTTCACCGATAGGTGGCACTGGCATATCGGAGGTTTTTCTTCTTAGGCTTGGAATCGTTCGAAACAAGAGTCCATCTCGAAAACTCCTCAAGGTAATCCACAACACTGACTCTGTCGTCGAATCGGCCTGAGTCAAAGCGAAAGCCGTTTACAAAGTCATTTGCTACGAATGTAGTGAATTTTAGAAAACCAAAGCCAAATTCAGTTTGAAGCGGGTGGGCGGCAGCTCCGCCATGTGTAACGTAAACTAAGTAAACCACGCAAAGGCGGGAACGTTAAGCCTGAGAAATAGCAGGCGTACGCTTAACAGTATGGTTCGTTTACCCTTCTGCGCATGCGCATTTCCGTCACGCTGTTCCGCTAAACCCGCTATTGCGCTAAACACGCTAAACACGCCACACTAAATCTGTCTATTATATCGCCTCAACAAAGCAATGTAGCTGATCACAGTGATAAAACCGATCAGCTATGTGCATTGAGGATACAATGAATTGTTTTCCTTATTGAATGCTTCAGTCCGCTCTCCTCATTCCCTAGTTGCTGGTAGTCAGCGGTGCTCAGACTCGTTAACAACCCTGTCTTTCCTTTACCAATTATCTCTCTGTGCCTTTGCTAAAAGAATGATACCCTAAGACCAAGAAAGCTCCTTTAACTATTTACAAGGCCTACAATATTAGCAAGCGCGCACATTCTGTACATTTGCAGTAAATTAACCCGCTCGACCGTCAATAGGAAATTGCCTAAGCGGAACTCCAAAAATCAGTATGTGCGTATGAAACAAATAGCGATGCGGGTGCATTTGCTAGACGAATCGACGAGCCTAATCGATCAGTGAAATACGGAAGTAACAAAAGAAAAACGAAACAAGTGCGCTAGTATAACCAGCAACAGAAAACCCGCCTGACCGCGAAACAATACCTGCTGCACACGTGACCCCGTAGTCCCATGGCAGCTTCTATGTCGACCTTGGAAACTGCCATCGTGCTGTGCTTCTTGAGAAACTCATTTCGTCACGCGCACATTTTGGCGATTACCCCAGTTGCGCGCTTATGGGCGCTTGGAGACAAATCAGGACGCAACAGACACCGCAGTTGGGTAAGTGACGTGCGGTTACGCGCACACATCGTGACTCATACAAAGCACTTTGAACGCTAGACATGTGTGCTGGCGTTCTCCTTTTCATCATATGTACGTCTGCAAAATTCATCATTTTGCATTTTACAGCGAAACTGTTAGTCGCTGGTTGGCATTTTTCGTGTTCGTGTTCGTTTCGAAAAAAAAAACATATGCCGAGCCGGGTGGCATTTGCATGACAGTAGTGGCTCTTACCCCCGTAAGGCAGAGGCTTCAAGCAATCACCAAAGTGGCGCGAAAAAGGCGTACATTCTTTGTAATCACGCATACAGCATCCAGAACAGCATTCGTTTTAATAAATAACAAGCACGAAACAAGCATCCGAACCACATAAATCATGATAAGGCGCTCCTGATAACAAGCACGTCGCGCTCCCCGCATACGTTTGCCGGTAAAGATTGGAGTTGCGCAAGCTGCCGCAACGACGGCAGCTTACGCAGCTGCCGTAACCAGCCTAGCAACTGATTTCATTGTTGTTGTAGCACCGCTATGGATACGCAAACCACAGTTATAACTCGCGAGGAGCAGCGTGAATACGTAAAGCGGCAAAGGGAAAAGGAAACGGCCATACGACCAGCGGCGGCCAGCTGCCAAAATTACCATTACTTCAATTATTACCATTACTCTAACTTACCTTTACTACCATTACCCTGAAACAATAAAGCATTGTGTACACCTCCCTCAACAGTTGTAGTGGCGGTTTTGAAGGGTATCAAATTTCGCAGGGCCAGACCGGCGACCAAATTTTTTATCTGCTTTCATTGGCAGCTACCACAACAAGCTTATTCTACACAGTGGACTAATGCACCTCTTCGTCCTCTTTTCAGCTCATTTTAAGTGCAAATGTTAAATTTGAGCAAAGCTTACGCATACTTGAGCGTGTTAGGCCCATAAGTAAAGCCAAACGTTATTTACACAATATTCTGTTACTCAACCCATTCGGAAGTTAAGAGACTGTCCTTTCCCTTGTTTGTTCACGTTTCACCCAAACCGACCACCAATCAGGCACTTGCGCCTCCTGAAATTTCGACAGGTCCAGCCAGCAGTCACCGTTTTACTCTGTTATTTCTTTGCTGACAGTGCTGTATACTTGTCTGCACGCTTTCTGCATCTCGGCCCTGTTGAAACCGTTGCACGACGCCGCGTCCTAGAAACACGAAGAGGCCGCTGCGTTGTCACGTGGCCCGAATGAGCTCCAAGGCTGCGGGCAGCATGTGCAGAAACCATTGGCAATCGATACGTCCTGTAGGACCGAGAGTCGCGCGGTCGTCCGATGCAGCCTCGCCAAGGGAAAGGCGACGCCGGGAGCGGTGCCAGCCAAGACGTCCACGAAGCGCACAGCCTTCGAGTATTCTGCGCTCGCCTGCGCTGACAACCGCGCAAAAACACGAAAGGAGATCCGCGCCGAAATAATAGAAGTGTCGTCATCGTCATGCCAGAAATGTTTGCCCTATTGACAGAACTTTCAGCCTCGGACAGCGCTGTCGTGAAGTGCTGTCTAGAGGAGTGCTGTCTCAGTGTTGTCGTGAAGCGCAAAATGTTGTCGTGTCACACGTGATTGCGATAGAGGTAATTCTGTCGCATTTCCGCTCCTTCTCCGCATATTACTTCAACTGGTAGTTCTGATGAGGGATAAAAAAAAAGGTCATTAAAGCCTCCTCTAGGCATAAAATAAACTCAGAAGCAGGAATAAGGCGAACATTTTGCGAAAAAGAAACTGTGAAATATGTAGCCCGCGTGCGTGAGATAATAAGAGTGACTCCCCCCCCCCCCCTCAAGAAAAATATATATATACCAGTTTGCTTGTGTCACGCTAATTTGCACTATCTTTATAGCCATCAGATCAAATCTCAGGTTTCTTAAAAGTGCCCTATGCCCGCTTTTCTTGTTTCTTTTAAAGAAATACGGCAGGATTGGCCCAAATTCATGGCATTTCCTGTATCTGAAAAAACGAATAAAGCCATTTTGCTACGTTAAAAATGTCTAGATAATTGACGCAGATGGCTGCCGATATTGGAAACACACTTCTCAGAAAAGACAAGCTACTGAGCTGCTGCGACCTTCGGTTGCTGAACATGAAGTCGAAAATTCGTTTCTAGCCGGCGGAGGTTCAAGTTCTTTTTTCAAGTTCGAGTTATTTTATTCATCACGCGAAGATAAGTACACTGGGTGTGGTATAAAGGCCGCACTATAGTTAGGCAAAATGTGAACAAAAAAGAAAGAAAAGAGAACGAGTCCATCCATCATTTTGTGCTCGTGAACCAAGTTCAGTTAGCGCACACTGATTCCGGGCTCTTCCCCATAACGCGTCTCATAGCGCTCGTGTAACTATGGTACAATAAATTCAAGCAATCAATCTTCATTTTCGCGATATAATAGAAAGTCAACTTGGTATTATCGTCAGCCCGATGCCATGTTTATGGAAAATAAGCCTAGGCTGAGACTCCATAGCCTCGCTCACTCACTGGGTCTTCTGATTATTAATAAATAACGCCTTCGAACATACGCACCTGTTAAAGAGAATAATTCTCGGCTGCTATCAGAGCTTCTTCATTCTGGAATACTAGAATACTATATTCTCATGTGTTACCGTGAAAAAATATTGTCAATATTTCAGACTACGACGCACAATCAAACGACTGAATGCGCGGGAGAATTGAAGTGTTTCACTTGTGTATCGGTAATGTTTGTATGTTTCTTTAGATCATGTGAAAAATGAGAGATTGACCTTAACTAAAAACGGATGCAGTTGGAACCGAACCCTCTACATGCGAATGCTAAGTGTGGCACCCTTAAAGCGATATGAAGAATACGGAAGAACTGGTGAAAGGCCCTCTTCGAGAAGCCTTACCAAATAAAGCAGCAATGACCGAAATGGACCAAAACAAGGCGATTTGTTCACACGAGCAGGCTACTTTAAAGATGACCAATTTCGGTTCAAGTGTAGCCCCTGCAGTAGTATAGTATTTCTACGCACAACAACCGAATTTCTTAAACACGTACTCCACGACAACACGCTCAGAGAAACGTAGCCAACATGGGCTTTGAAACTCGGGGTTGCAGTTTGAATCCCGGCCGCGGCGGCTGTATTCCGATACTGGCACAATACAAGAACACTGGCGCATCCTGAATTATGGAGACGTTGATAACTCCTGGTGGTCAAAATTAATCCGGAGCCTTCCACGACAACTGCTCTTATAACTCACTGCGCCTAGTTTAGAGACGTGAAAACACACAATCTCTTTTTAAATATAGCCTGCCACTATATATTACCGTCAAATTCGGCCACGCGAAAAAACCCACAGGCACGAAGAAAGAGAACTTGCATCAGATGTATTATTTATAGCAAATAAAGTAGAAGCTCCAGCACCAGTCATTGGTGAGAAGAGATTCGTATCGCAGGTTTAAGTACAGCTGCAGCATGGATGGCTTTGCGAGCCATGTGCTGAAGAAAAGCAGCAAATGATAAATAAATGAAATTGTTCAGCTAAAAAATCTTCTTACACCATATATAAAATTGCTCATTGCCTATAAGCAGAGGCGGAAAAATGCCTTCCTTGTCTCGTTTTCATCCCTCACCCTAGCGCCGTAAGTACCGTCATCACCTCACCCTCACATACAAACATTTGACCCCCCGCCCTAACCCTCGTCCTCAGCACAACACTCTTAACTCACCCTCACGCTGAAAAAGCTACCACCCTTCTCTTACCATATGTTTTCTCACCAATCAACAATTTGCTCGATCCACGATCTTAGCTTACAACACTGGTTGTCTAGTGCCATTCCTATTGTCAGAGAGTGTCTCACTGCTTTGCTTTTACGCGCTTGACCATACAAGGTCGGCAAAGTAAACGGAGCTCACTCAGATTCACTCACAAATTACATTTTCTGCTCATAGCTCACTGGGACTAAGACTCACCCAAATTCTACTGAGCCATGATCAATCGTACTGAGACTCATCAGAACTTGTACTCAGCCAGGCTCACTTAGCTTTAAACTCACCAGCTCTATACCCAGCTGGACTCACTCTAACTGAGCCTCACCAAAATTCTACTCATCCGAGCTCGCTCGGGCTGAAAGTCACCATAACTACTGTCAGCCGGGCTTACTCGGGCTTAGACTCATGAAAATTCTACTCAACTGGGCTAGCTCGGACTCGGACTCACGAAAAATCTACTCAGTCTGGATTACTCGGACCTATACTAAGCAGAATTATACTGAGCCAGGACGAATCAGACTCAAACTCAATAAAATTCTGCTCCACCGGGGTCCCTCAGATTCACTCAGACCCAGAAAGGTGATCTGGGCCCATAGATCTCAAGAACTCAAGAACTCATACTTTCTCTTGAATTGAACATGTAATGACAAGAATACCTTCATACCAGGCTAATATATAGGAAGTGCAGGAGGATTACAAAGGCTAATAATTTAGAAGAGTATGCACGAGAATCGTCAATATGGTTGTAATTTCCTTATGTTTTGTTCATCACGATGTCTTGTCATAACCAAATGAGTATGGCGCTCGAACTTGGCACTGCTGGATTAATTTCGCCTAAAAGTAAAATGTTCAAAAGGCATATTGAAAGAAAATGCAAATTCTTATCTGTTTGTGCATGTGTGCTTGCCTGCGGTGCGCAGACGCTTTGGTTTCTGTGAGGCATGTAGCTTTTTTTGTTGTTCGGGAAAGATCACAGTATTTTCTTTCCAGCAGTGTACTAAATGAAGGCTTGCCTCGTGGACAAACGTTTTCCCTACTGCATTTGTGCGCAAGGCAGGCTGACTGTACGTAATGCCACTTATCCACGATTTACTATAGAAAAGCAGGAGGTCCAGCTCGCCGTAGTGTTTTCTAAGGTGTGGGACATAATGCTAGGCGCTGAGAGAGACAGCTAAAAGAGATGAGAAAGGCAGGGAGTTTAACCGGAAGACAGATATCCAATTTCCTACCCTGCACTGGGGAAGGGAAGACAGAAAGATCTTAAAGA
The DNA here is from genome assembly GCF_038994185.2 of Dermacentor albipictus. NCBI lineage: Eukaryota > Metazoa > Arthropoda > Arachnida > Ixodida > Ixodidae > Dermacentor > Dermacentor albipictus. The sequence goes on from NC_091830.1 coordinate 77,793,270, forward strand.
AAAGCGCAGACACGAAAAGAGTGGGAGAGGGGAAAAACACACCCCTACACACACACATACACGCGCGCACACACACCCCTACACACACACACACACACACACACACACACACACACACACACACGCACGCACGCACACACACACACACACACACACACACAGAGAGAGAGAGAGAGAAACGCAGGGGTGTCACAGTCATTCAAGCAGGCCGCTTGACCGGAGGAATCTTAGTAGTGCCTTCATCGCCTTCTGTTGTGAAGGTCGCATCAGCCGGCACTCCAAGATCGTCTGCTCAGAAAGCGGGGGGTCATCGAGGCGTGCCTACGCCGTTACGAGCGATCGTCTGTGGGAGCTGTAGCGAAGACAATAACAAAGGATATGTTCGACTGTTTCCTCGCTGCCGCATGTATCACAAGCAGCACTGTCAGCCATTCCGATGCGGCAAGCAAATGCATTCGTGAAAGACACTCCTAGTCAGAGTCGGCAGAGAGCAGTTGTCTCGATTCGGGATAGTACCGATGGAATGCGCAGTTGGAGGAATGGGTCCAGGCGGTGCCGTAGAGTATGTCGGAAACCTGCTGTGGTTCCAGATGGATCGCGTCGCGTGACGTGGTAGTATGCGAAGCTTTGTTACTGCATCAGCTCTTGATGGGTTTTCTCACGGCATCTTCGTGAGCCCTCCTTGCAGTTCGACTCTCAGTACCAGGAAATCGAAAGAAAGCAGGACTCTCGTCGCTAGTTCTCAAGCAGCTATCTCCAATAATGCTGCATGACGCCTACAGGAATCATCTCCATATTTACATTGTTGGCTCTACAACTCTGCAGAGATCTACAGGAGCTGTGATTTTCCCTAAAAAGCCGTGACCATTCAGTTTAGAACATCTCAGCGGACAACGCCGACTGCTGCGGAGCTTGCTGTACTTCTCAGCACACTTCGCATAATCCAGGAAGATCTACGAAGAAGATGGAGCATATTCAACGACTCGAAGGCAGCCTTGCATTGTTTGCTATACGTTCTACGTCGTGAACCACAGGACCAACTTGTGTTAGACATAAGACTGTTATATCACCAGCTAACAGAGAAAGGACATCACATAATTTTTCACTGGCTCCCAGGCCACTGCGACATTTAGATGCTGAGAATTTCTTAAGTGCTCTTTGGTCCGCGAAATGAACCGTAGTTTCGTCGACGACAATATATATGTACCATGAGTGCAGATGCGCAATTCCAGCAGTGACACTGCTGACAACCATATTTGTTTTCAATAGCGCTGAACGCGAGTATCGAACACCAAGGGTGGGAAAAGATCTAAGAGGGAGCGCGACGTGATGATCCTGAAGCCCAGTCATAAAGGCATAAAAGAAAAGGTTCATGGGAAACATGTCCTCACCACGCCATGCGAAAGCAATGATCTTTGACCGCTGAGCACGTGGAACGAAGAGCGCGCCACGAGGGCGCCACTAAAACCTACCACGCGCCATACAGTTTTTGAAAAAAGCCCAATGACTATGCAGGGCCTACTCCTGAAGACTCACTGCACAGATTGGCTCCGGAGAGAATGTCGTGGGGCGGCGTCACGGGAGGATGGCTTGGCGAGGCAAGCTGTCCGGCGTCATGCTACCTGCTATTCGCATTTTCCGTCCGTCAAGACACCGATTGCCAACGCGAAAGCAACATCGGCGACCGTCAATCAAACTACGATTCACCAGAGCAACGCTGGAATTTCGCCTGACCTCGTCCTTCTCAAAGACTGCGCTGGACCCTGATGACTTGGAGTCACCGGTCGCTCCAGAGAGGCAACAGTAGTACCACTCATCGTTGGCAATGGCCACAAGCGTAGTTAAGCAGCGCGACCAGCGAATTAGCAGTGCCATGATGGGAACAAGTCACGCCGCACGGCAGCCACCACTGCTTTCGCACGAAGGCTTGAGCACCCGAGAAAAACAGGGGAGGGTTCGAACGAACTTTGAATGGCATTGGTAAGTGCGCTGTAGAAGCCTATTGAGCTGGAGAAACTCTGACAGCGCCGAACTTGCTCGGTTCTCGCAACAACGCACCCGACAGCACGCCTCGTTTGGCCTTGGCCGCAAGAAAGAAAGGGCCGCGTATTTCTGCACTTGATTTGTTTTTTATGCACCCATGTGATGTATCCAGTATCATAGTGCCGTCCCAACCACAAATTTAGCTTTGTTTTTCTTTGTGTTTATGTCGGCAAATAAACAGAACTCACTCACAGTTACAAAACTTATTTTTTTCCCTCAGGGTTCGCTTGCACTAAGACTCACGAAACGCTTCATTCAGTCGCACTCGAACTAACCAAAGTGCAACTCAGTTGCATAGTTACCGCGTTGATTCGCAAGGGCCGCGTAACCATATTGAGATGCTTCGTTCTTGTTTTCCTGGCGGTGAATCATCCGACAGCCTTATTAAATTTGTAGACATATGAAATGCGACATAAGACGCGAACATGTTATGAGAGTTGAATTTTCCTGAGGACATGCAAGCCGTGCTGGCTGAGAAACTAATGGTGGTTTTCTTAAGCATGAGGTCACCTTTTCTATTTATGTCACAGCGGTGGCGAACAGCAGTGCGCCAAGTAAAAAAAAGATTATAGCAGTAATTACTACACTTCACTAGTAGTTAGGTAAGCTTATATGATGCGCGGAAAAGCCGAAGCGAATGCTTTTCCATGAAAAAGTATGGTTGGTAACAGCATGAAGATGAAAATTATTTTTACAATATATGCCTACGGAAGACGAACAAGATGGCACATGAATGTGTGTGCCGAGTGCTGTAGTGTTTCTAATAAATTGCTAGCGGTGTTTTTCATGCCATATCTCACAGTCTGGTTACGGGCATTTGAAAACAGGGAATTTGTTGCAATACGTGAATACATAGTAAGCAAATGCGTGTCTAGCAATTAAACTATTCTGGTGTACTTAATCTTGAAAATCAGTTCAACAGCTCCAAGTTGTCGATGTTGAACTAAAACACTTAAGTTGAGTGTTAACTGCAAATAAATTCCTGGGGGTGGCCATGACGGGGCCCATGTCTGCCTATGACAGATTACAGTGGTCGCTTCCGGGTCACTTGTGCGAAGATTTAGAATTGTTTGAAACACGTATTCAAGATTTATCGTCATGGTAAGCACGCCCATGTGGTGCTAACGAAACTCAAATACCGGTATTAAAATAGTTTGGTTTTTAATACCACTTCATTGCCGTTTCACACGACTACTTCAGCACTCAGACAGTGCTCTGAAACGATCAGTCAGCTATGCCCTTAGAATGTGCAATCGCAATGCAAGTACACTAAGCGATACTGATAATTACGAGAAACGTTTATGAACACTAGAAAGCCTTTTCAGCCTATTCATACCGATTCACGTTCAAAAAATTTGATACCCTATAATTAAACGCAATCACAGCTGCCATTACTTTCTATTACCCGTTGAGATTACTGCGGAAGAAACCACCTATCAGTTGCAGAATCAGTTAACTGCTTATGCGACCATCATTAGGCTGCATCGTAAGCCTAACTGCACAAGCCTGTATCAGATGTATCAAAACATTTCATTTGGTGCACGCAGCAGCTTTTATTCAGGCATGCCATAATTCAAGCGCGAAGGACGATATGCGTTTTTTTACAGCAGCTGCACAGTTGCAATATCTACGGCATTAAAACTCAAATAAACTCCGAAACACGATTTTAGCATATACGTCCGCATACCCCTTCGCTGTGTCCTACGGCACGTTAAGTTGCTAAGCAATTCAGACGTGTGGAGTTTCACTATCAGAAAACTTTCCGCCTGAATATCTTGCATAATATAGAGCAGATAATTATGCGTCTTTTTCGAGACCTTCTGATGCAATAAAAGACTGCGCACTGCTCTGTCTTTCGCTATAGAATGCATACGCTGTGCTGCTTCAGGGGGTGTATAAGATATGCCTTGACACTTGCATAATGCATGACAGTTGGTATCGCTGCACAGATGACGTTTTAACTAGTAGTTATACCGACGAGCTCCTGTAGAGCTGTGAATGTTCCGCAGTTCGCATTGGTCGGTAGCTTTGCACTGGTAACCTCGGCGAAGTGATACGCTCAATCGCTTCGCTCGTCCTGTCAACGCTTGAGCGACCGGCCATCGTGGAACCACGCCAGCTCCTAGCCAGCAAAAAGGAAAAAAAAAGACGTCGAAAATCGGCAAGCGTCGACTGGAGATGTATTCGGGTAGCGGCCCATTACCTACCTCGTTCCAAGAGCGTTTCGAGTGGTTCCACCAGGGGATGACCTCTGCACTTCCCCGTGGTTTGACCAAACCGAAAGAGGCAAAACAAGCCCACCGGCAGGGGCAGCGAGAAAGATTTATTGCTGCAGCGTACCGGCTACGCCGCTCCTGATATGTGCGCGTCCGGCGGATTTCGTGGCTTTAGCTAGCGATGCTTCATTCCTTAAGCGCTTCGCATCCCTGTATCTGAGTCTTGCGAGGAACAGAAACAGTTATCAAGAATCATTTGTTATTCTAATTGTGTTTATTCGCCGTCTTGACAAGAATGGAGAAAGAAAGACGGCATATTCAGCGGCATCTACGCTGCTTGAGCAGCCCGCAACCCCTGTCGGGTGCGTCCTTGCAGCAGCAAAATACGGTAGACCAACACTTGCGCTAAGAGCATGCAAGCTAGATATATGAATAGATTGAAATTGAGTCGTACCTGCCGTTCTGTTACATGAAGCAAACATATGATGTAGGGAATGGTACTTAACGGAAATAAATCGATACTGACACGTGTGCTTATTTATCTTTCTCCAGGGACCGCTTTTCGCCGGCTAACAGATGTTAAACGCAGTTGGTAGGCGCAGGACACGCCTGCATGTATCCGAAGTCCTTCGAATGTTATCCATAGTTACATTCGTTGTCACCGAACCTTGTGTTAATGTGCTTGTATGCGTGATGCTAATTGTACAATACTTTCTGGAAGGCACACGGGCACCTGTGATTATGCTGAAACGTATGAAGAGCCATGTATTAAAGACCGGGCGCTAGGCCCGCTGATCAGATTTCTCGACGATAGCCGAATGTGCTCGGCGCTATATCGTTGCGCTTCGAGTGTGACTTGCTTTTATGGGCACAGGTTCATTCGCTCAAAGAAAAAGCTAGTTTCCTGATTCACAGTTTTTCTATACCGTGCTCTTCGACGTCACTACAACGTGACAATATTGCTGTTTCGATATCTGCGACTAAGATAACACTGCGTAACACTCGCCACATGTTTGCCAGAATTGAGACGAGTTCTACGCCTTATCTACGCTTTTCAGGGTCTTGTTGGATAACGGATCATATCACGCCGTAACCTTGCGAGCGTATGCAAGGAAACATTTTTGCATATTTTATTTAGACGAGGCTTAACCAGCAATTGAATAAATCATGTATTCTCACTGTCCTGGATATATGGAAAAGCCTCTGCACGTAACGAACCATACGCTGCGTTTGAAGATCGAATCGTGTCATGTTAATGTGAATACATCAAGACATAAACATTTCGAAAGCGGCAATGTAGTTAAGAGGGTGTCATTGAAATAACGACGAAGGTGACAAGGACTAGTACAAACATGGAGAAAAATTTGCAAAACGAGCACATATGAAACATTTGGATACCACATAGCAAAAGTGATATCTTTAGGGTTCCTTTTAAAGAAGTTGAAAGAAGAAAGGCATCTGTTGATATAATTTGAGTCATTTCAACTCTAGTTTCCTATATATTTAGAGAGCAAGAATGATAATACACTGCGCACCAAAAAACGGTGCCCAGTGGATTCATTTTACTCACAGATTGACGAAGGATCTTGTCAGTAATTAAATACTCGACTGAATACACTCAACCATGGATGAAAATATGACTAACATAGTCTTCCATCACGTAAACGGATTATAGGTTAGACGGCATTCCAGTTTTTTATATAAGATCACAATATTTCATATGAAAAAAATAGCTGTTTTGATCCCGGAAAATGGCTGACGTCTCGTGCGGCCTGAATATTATTCATTTGGGTCAGTTTTAGCCAATAGTAATATCACTTGCAAAAATAATCACACAGGCGCTAATTCACTACGCTAAGCTACTTGACACAAAATGCGTTCGAACTTAACACTTTCATCCGTAATTTAGACTGTTTGCTTTCTACGGGACTGGCACGATTATAATAGTACAATAAAGCTTAACCAGCAATGCCGCACATTTGCACCTTTTCAATCAAAATATCGTTACGACGTGAAAGAAACGGGGCTTATTTATTCGGTCTCAAAGCGAACCTCAGACGGGAGAAAAAAACGTCCTTCTTTTCTTCCTCTTCCCCCCGCTCACACTTCGTCTTCCACTCATTAGGCTACGTTTACTCTAAAATTTCTCCCCTCCTAGACAAAGCGCGCTGGGTGAGTCGGTTAAAATCTCGGAGTGAAGGGCATCAGACGAGCGACGTTTACAACCTCAGTCTCGGCGGAGCGTCATCCAGTTGCGGTGAGACGCGCCAGTCGATAATTTACTTCGCTCAGCTGGTCAAGCATAACGTGTGCGCCAGTCTAGTTAGCGAGGAGTCTCTGTCACAGGCCACCTTTGCCCATCGGACACCACAGCAAGACTAGATACCCTGAAGAATAGGTGACATCCGTATAGTGGCTGTCGTAGCGTGCATTTGACCGCCTTTGCGAAGATAGAGTACGCATGCGGGCCAAGCGTCGAGCTTCTTCAGCGAGACACACAGTCTCGGAGATTGAGAGACCGTCGCGTGTGGGGAAAGAAAATATGGTGCCCAGCATGTGACGCGCCCGACGAGCGTAGAGGAGGAAAAACGGGCTGTAGCCAGTAGCTTCGTGCTTTGCAGTGTTAAAGGCGTATGTAATGAAGGGCAGAATGTCGCTCCTGTGTTTATGGTCCGCTGCGACGTATATGGACAACATGTTCACCAATGTGCGGTTGGTACGCTCGATCAGCCCCATCGTTTACAGGTGACACGGTGTTGAGAAGCGAAAGTGAAGCGCACGATCGAAGAAGCTCTTCTACGGCATCTGCAGTAAGCTGGCGGCCACGGTCGCTGGTGATTACTCGAGGAGGGCCGTAACGGAGAATGATCGAGTGCAGCAGAAAACGGGAAACTTGGCTGGCGGTGGCAGATGGTAAAGCAGCCGTCTCGCAGTACCGGATCAGATGGTCCGCACATACGATGATCCAACGGTTTCCTTTCGATGAGAAAAGGGACCCATGAGATCAATTCCAACTTGCTCAATAGGAGCGCTAGGAGGTGTCATTGGTTGTAGGAGTCCGCCTCGTGTCGTAGTTAGATGCTTGTGGGCGTGACAGATAGCGCAACTGGCCACATACACTTCAGTCGACCGATGCATTCTGGGCCAGTAAAACCGTTGTTGGGCACGATGCAATGTACGCGCTGTTCCTAGATGTCTGGAGGTAGGATCGTGGCGCTGGTATAGAAGAATAGCAAACATAGCTTCTCCGGAACTGCAAGAAGGAATAGGGCCCCAGTTGTTGCAAAATTCTTTTTGTAGAGGCCACCACGAACACAAAAGCCTCGGGTTGCCGTGGGGTAATGCGCAGCGTTGAGAAGCGGCTCTAAGCTAAAGTCTTCTCGCTGTGCTCCTTCTATAAAGTCTCTTTATAAGGAAATGCTCGTGCCAAAGAAGTAACCCGGTGGTCTAAGATATCCACGTCAAAAAATGTCGTGTTTAGCGGCATTCTCGAGAGGCAGTCTGCATCTGCGTGTCGGCGACCACTCTTGTTTGAAACTGTGAAGGTGTACTCCTGGAGGCATGGAGTCCAGTGCGCGAGACGACCACGGCTGGGATCACGAAGGTCAACATGCAAGGACAACGAATGATTATCTGTGACGATTGTGAATGGACGCCCATACATGTATGAGTGGAAACGATGCAGTGCAAAAAAATGGCCGCTAGGCTTGCTTGCTCCGTAACGGTGTAAATGCGCTCAGGCTTACTTAGCGTGCGACTTGCATAAGCAATGAGGTGCTCTTTCCGGTCGCATCGTCTAACGAGGACTCCACCGACGTCCATGCCACTTGCTTCAGTGTGGATATTCGTGGGTGCGGCTGGGTTAAAATGTTTAACGATGGGGCCCGTCGTCAGTAGGAACTTAAGCTGACGAAAAGAAGCGTTGTATTCAGGAGTCCAATCAAATACGGAGTTCTCACGCAGAAGACAAGTCAGGGAAGTCAGGCAAGGGAGCTCGAAACTCCAGTGCCTGCTCACCATAGGTCAACAAACATACATATTGTAAGATAAGCGTTTTCGATATATGTAACCGACAGTGTCAAACTAGGGAGATTTCTGCATCTCCTAGCGAGCGTGTCTCTGACAGCGCTATCCTCTATTGCACTGAAGAATTAATCCGTGCGTCCTTGGTCACCGTGGGTTGTTGCGCGAGTAATAGGGACAATTCGAGTGAGTACACTTCGCCTCACTGAGTGCCACTTTCACTGCGAAGTGCTGGACGGCAAAACGAAGTGTCTTTCGGGATTGATGACAATGACTGTCTTTCGAGCTTTGCAGCTTGATATGGTTCTCAGCATTCTGAGTTTTAGAAACGATTACCCTTTCGTTAGAAAGGAAACTGCGTTTTCACAACAACCTTTACCATAATAATAGAATGCTATAATCTGATTAACGGGTCTCTTCAGTTTGAACATATACATGCAAGTAACACATCCAAAATCCAGACAGCTAAACTGTCGGATTCCATGGACAATTTTCACTGAATACATGGGAGCGCTCATAACATTTTAAATCACAAAAAAATGTTGTCGGGGAATCAGTCTTGGCTCTACATCACGCATATTTTTATAAGCACTGCCATCGCGGCTACACAGTTTAGTGCAGCGACTGTTCATTCATGGAAGACACTCGCTGGCTACTGCGCTCCACGTCAAGCATGATCGTCATCACGCATCAAGCATGAGCATGATCGTGTCATCAAGCATGATCGTCGGACAGCCTGCAAATGGCTCTTAGTGATGCCAAATTTAACTGTCTGACTAGGGTATAAGACATTCGGAAGATAGCGGAAAATGACAAGCACCGTGGACGAGGGCAACGACGGAGGGGTCCAGAGCACGAGCCGGCATTTGGCATGCAGCCTCCACAGTGGCGGCTGAGTAGGAAATCTTACGCGAATACACCGTGCAGGAGGCGGACACGCAAGGGTTCAGAACAGTGTTCGTTTCCGCTTGATATATACAGCATCCTACGGCCGTGTTGGGCACGCAGGAGGTTCGCTAAAACGACGTTGCCGCATGCGGCATACACAAGTCAGTTTCTACAGAGTCTAGTAGGCAGTCACCTGTATTGACGGTACACGGTTGCGAACGACGTACCCATATAGTTCATACACAGCTGACTTGCTCTTTCATTCCCCGGAATTCTCACGTGAGTTATAAGCGAAACGATTCGGATCAACTCGAAGAAAAGACCGTGAATGTTTTGGTCTATCTTCGTCGGCAGACACGCATTAAACAAATGTTAGGTAAGGGTTAACGTCCCGACAGCGGCCTCTGAGGCACGCTGAAGGGGAGGGCTGCGCATCATATTTGACCACCCGCGGTTAATTAACGCGCACCCGATGTGCGTTAAACGAGCGTCTTGGCTTTCCGACCCCACGAGAATGCAGCAGCCGCCGCCGCCAGAATCGAACCCAGGACCTTGTGCTCAGCAGCGCAACGCCATTATCACTGAGATCCCGCGATGGATAAATATTCTCCAAGGAGTCATCTCCACGCTTTCGCAGAGCCTAACGAACGTAATCCTTTCTAACGCTTAGGACAAGTGAACCCGTGCGCGCATTGCAGGTATATATGAGGTTAAAGCTCGAAATGCGCAATGACAAAACTACGGTAGATCGAACTCTTCCTTTTTTTTTCCTGACTTCACGCGGTGTTTTGGTTTCACATAATCTGAAATTGCGGGCCCTAAGGTGAACTTTCCTCCGTGCACTATACTGCAATGCGTCGTGTGAAATATATAATTCGAAATTTTTGCGATAGCGCCGTGACATTTATGTGATAATGCAAAGTGAGCAAGGGCCCGCCGACATAGCAATGTTGTGTCGGGTACCGGAATCAAAAAAGGGGCGAACTGCGTTTCATCCGATCACAAAATTTGGTTTGCAGTCATCGAAACGGTTGTACCACGGATTCGACAAGAACTTCATCTTACCGGGAGATTTATGCATACCATTTCGCAACTTGAGACTGCGTTATAAATGAGCAGTTCTTTCGCAAGCCGTGTACACCTGCGCGAAAAATGCCTTCAGATTTGGGCGATTTCCATGGACGCGCATACTTCCGACTTTGCATGCATAATGTAGCAGGTTTTCCGCTGCAAAGAAGCAGTAGCTGTCATACCTGAAGTTATGAAATGCATGTAGCAACTCGTTTTTTTTTTTCGGGACATTTCTGGTACGTTTCTCTCGCGTGTTTATTATTCAGAATGAAGCATCGTTTTCCTGCTTAAACCACGCTCGCTTCCGCCTGACGGTCGCTAGGGGCGTTTTTTTTTAATTCCTCTGAGTTAAGCAACGCGTCGTAACTGTAAGCGCCAAATCAAACGTATGCGACTAAAACGAAAATGACTGATTGAAGATTTCATATGGAAGTGTGAAATTTAAGCGCCGCACCGAACTGCACGAGAAGTACAAAAGCACTAAGGAAAAGCAAAGATACTCCTATGCGAGCGGCTAAGGAACAAAGCAAACGCATTATTATTTGTTACTAAGGAAAGCTTCATGACAGATGCGGCACACCGTGGGTGGATATAAGCCACACTTATCAAAATTAGATTATGCGCTTCAAGCGTTTAACGATATAGGTCGCGAGGGACGTCCTGATACAGAGCTGCGACTTTTTTTTTTCTTTTGGCCGCCTGGGATTGCTTAAGCAGCAACAAAAGCATGGCACACGAGCGTTTTTGCATTCCGACGCCATCGACATGCGGTCGACGCGACTATGGTCATCGAGCCCACGACCTCGTGTTCCACAGGATCGAGAACCTTGTAGCTGCTGGGAATGTGCGGCAGGTTGCACTGACTGTGACACGGGGCTCTATAGGATATTTAGACGTTTGCTCGTCGGCTTCTACCTTTGTTTCGAAGTAGAATTCACTTTTACGCGGTAACTAACACTGTCAAACTTCGAACCACGTGCCGGAAGCTGGGAACTATCACTACAAGTTAAGCCGTTTTAATGCTAGCGTATGATACACTCCTATGAGACGCGCGGTATGCGGGTTCCATTATGTACCTATACAAACTGTCCATTTTATTACCTTAACTTTGATACAAACACACCAACCGCAGTGTCCGACAAAAAATTATGCTGATTCCACGTACACATTGAAATCTGCGTAATGCGAAGCATTGACGAAGCTGTTCATGCAATAGCGCTATATACGATGCGTCCATCTGTTTTATTTTAATGCGACGGAAAATATAATCTTACGCAATGTTTATGGTTAAGCATTGACATCGTTATCAAGGAAAGTAAAGTTTCAATCAAAAATGGCACGAAAAGAACCTGGCTCAAACAGGTGCTTTCATCGGATATCTTCAGCAAGCAATGATGGACGTTACATACACTTGTATTTAAATCGACTCCTGTGTTGCAGCGACCTCGCAGATTCTTATATTAGCATTGCTGGAGGTCTCTCTTTTCTTTTTGCAGAACATATGTATCGCATGAAAGAAGCTATTTTTAATAAACTTAAACTTAGTACAGTTGGTATTCAGGAAATTGCAGAACAAGATAGTCCTGGAACAGACATAACTACGTATAGTCAGTGCCAGTTACCAAATACAAGCTAAATGGGGACCCGCTTATGTGAAAGTATGTTGGTTTATTTGCATTCTACACATTTCGCATGAACCTTACTTAATTCTAAAAATCGAATAATTGTAGTTTCTGATGCGCTGTGCCCTCTTTATTCAAGTCGCACAACATGGTAGAAAATGGTCCATGAAATAGCTACACATCTCACTAAGGCGGAACGACTAATATCTCAGATTTATCTCAGAAATCTCCTCGGATGAAAGTATATTACGAGCGCAACGTGACCTTCACAGACAGCGTATGTCTTTACGCGACTTTCAGTTATCTATACGTCATTTCGGCTGGCGCCACATCAGACCGAGTGACTCGCGGCGCCAGAACACACACGCGCAGGCACATTGCCGGAAGCTGCAGTTTCGTCCGCGCAAAACCGCTCCATCATCCTGTTTGCTCCCTCCGTAGAAAGTCACTGTTTCTATACTTCTCGTTTCGCTTAGGTACACAGTATCGTTTTGCTTTTTCTTCTTCTTCTTGTCTCTCCTTTTGAATTGAGATGGTAGGATGTCTGCGTAACGGTCCTTTCAAGGTCTCGAGAAGCACAAGATACACGCTACGTACGAGGCCACCAGGGAGGCGGAGAAATGCGCAGAGCGCATCATTTTCTTTCACTCGGGCAGCCCGAGAGGCGTGCGCCCGTGTCCCGAGCCCACGGCGGAGAACAGGGGGAAAAAAAACGCTGACATCCCCGCGAATGCCCTTACGACTTCCTGGCGCCAACGTTGTACACATCCGACAAAGCATCATTTCTTTTCCCTGCCATCGCCATCGTGGGTCAACCTCTTCTTTTGTCCTTCACACGACCCTCCCTCTCTCTCTCTGCGATATCAAGAAGGGCGCTTGTTGGTGTCAATCTCATCAAGTAGCACGGCGCGTTCGCCGTCCGAGCTAAACGCCGGCAAACGCCCAACAGCGCCAACGACGGCAGTCTCAAACGCGTAACGACCAACACAATTGAAGGAATCGTCGCCGCCTTCTTCGCTTGTCATTTGGCCTGGCTCGGTTTACTCCATTTTTGTTTCTCTTTCGCTGCTTGGCCTTAAGCCCATCCTGCCTCCCACGTCGTCGCACCGCGAACCGTGTCGCCATCGACCGCTTCGGGCCAAAAAGAGTGTACTCTATATATATAAACACCGGAGTGCACGACCGGAGCCGCAATTTTCCTCAAATCGAACGCTGCTAGTTTTGCGAGTGTTTGTGTGTGTGCTCCGCCGCCGGGCTCCGTCCGGTCCATTTGCGCTAATGCAATAACCTAAAGTGTTCTCTTCTCCGAGTCCATCCTTTACAATTCGGGGTCAATGCAGCCGTGCGGTGCGGAGTGCGATCTACGCTTGTTCGCACAAAGAACCTCTTTGCTGCTGATACTCTTCGAAGCGGTGCGACAACCGTGTAAAGACAGGTTGTAAATTTGGCTCCACGCTGCATTTAGATCAACTGGGCAGCTTGAGTACTGCGCTTGGCAGCTGCCGGCATCAACGGCTTTCTGTCGCTGGGGCGAGCCCGTGGTTTGGTATGTTGTTCGAAGGAAACGTGGCTCCCTTTGTCGAAAGGAATGCAGGTCACGAGCCGGTCGCATACGGGGCGCAAGCAGCAGCCGCACGGCGTAACAGTGCCCTTCGTTTGATTGTATTGATTTTTTTTTCTCTCACTCCCTGCGTCGAGTGGTCCATCTCAGCCATGAGGCAGCCTGGGTGCGAGGCAGGGGCCAATGGTGAATAAGGAAAAAAAATTATTGGAAAACCTATGTCAGCGTTTCATATATTCAGAGCTCGCATTTTGCCCGATGCCCAGAGGCACTGCCGAGATAACTTTTATTGCTGTTCAACGAGTGACAGAAGCGCGAGTTCATTTCGATTTCATTGATTTCCTTCGAAATGTCGTTGGTTCTCCGCCTACTTGTTTGGGTAACGAATCGCCGTCGGCATCCTTCTGGGTAAGCTGTTATGATAAGCACGACCCACAGGCCGAAAGAAAGATTGTCGAAACAAGTGAAAGCTACGGATCCGTCTTCGTATGCGCTTTGGTCCTGTACAGTTAGCGCTTCATATGGCATATCAAGACAGCTGATACGGCTGCTTTGCACTAGGTCTCTTGGTATCCTGCCCTCAATTTTTTTAAATTTTATTACGCGCGCACTGCTCACTCTTAAGGCTGAAATTGCCTACCTCAGCAGTGAGGAACTGCTGCAAGAGCACGAATACATCCTGCGCTCCTTCGATCTACATGGAACACATATGCTCTATCCGCCAGTTCTTGAAATCGTGTCCTCGGTCGAAAAAGAAATAATAAAGAAGAATGAAAGAAGTACTGAGACAGGAACAACACACCTCGCTGTCTCGTTGTCTGCGTCCCTGTTCAAGGAAAAATTTAAGGGAAAACAAAGTGCTTGTCTCAGCGTATGTAGGACGCCGGCACACAGCGAACCTCAGCGAAAAATGTCCTTCCTTCTGGTTCGTCCCAGAGTTGGATCGCATCACAAGGTAAGAACCAATAATAATAATAATAAAATAAAACACAGCAGCCTATTTGCTCAGCTTCGAAGAATCTTGTCTTGTAAAGTGAAAAGGAAGGACATCTTTTTTGCCTACTGGGTGTGCCTGAAAGCAAAGCGGCCGCATCTGTTTGCACACCGTATTGGTCGGAAAAGAAGATTTTTGTTCGAACACCCTGGTCACAATTTCAGCTTGATCATAGTTACGTATTTAAAGAGAATAGTAAACGGGGCGAGTTATTTTTTATTCTTGTTTGAAGGGGACAGCACCAGCGCTGACACGCAACGAATAAAACACACTACGGCGGACAAAGGGCTGCCTTTCAACTGACAGATTTTACTAAGAAAACGTTTACATACGTTTCATTCTAACTGCACGACTAGCTATAACAGGGAGGGGGGGGGGGAAGACTAAAGGAGGAGAAAAAAGATTATTGCGATAACAAGCTATGCAAGGCGGTAGCACGTGATGTATATATGTAAAACACTTCCTTTTTTTTTACGGAAAAATATGCATTTCGAAAGTCAGCGCTTTGTCAGTGGTATGGTGTCTTTCTGTCACTGCGTGCCTCCTCTACGCTATACCTTCAAACATGCATATAAGACAGGGACCGACCGAGCTGCCAAGCGCTTTTTATTCACAAAAGGAAAAGGGCCAGCTCGTTCGCGCAGAAGAAGATCGGGCATGATGATGCCCATATGCATATGAAAAATATGACGTACGTTAATACTGTTTGCACTGACCCCTCCCCCCCACCCCCAACCTTGACGTGGAAGCGGCCAACCTGGTCACAACTCAGAGAACATCTGAACGGATAGTATATGGCTTCATCCGCGAGATGTGAACAATTTCTCAGGACCGAGAGTACAGCGGTAACGAGATAGTTTACTGCAGAAGTTTATTGTACAACGGTGTATGAATCAATGTATCGTTGAAGGAGCTTCCCACAAAGTCTAGAAGTTCGGACTGCAGCCCAAAAGAGTAATGCGGCTCCAGGGTGGAAATCGACATTCTGACCTTTGTTGTCACAGCGACGTTTCCGCTCAGCTTTGGTAGCTTGTCCTTTTCGCCGTGCAATTTGACGGCAATGTGCGCAACACAGGCAGAAAACTCTGCCGGAAAGGACGCGGTAGGCGTAAAAGGTGCTAAAACGAATGCTCTATCGAATATGGAAGTAGCAGATAGCACATGCGCGCGAAAAACGAAAGAAATTAAAGAAGCCTTGTAACCAGTACTTCGTTAAATAGCAGTAATATATGCGAATGTCACAAAAGAAAGAATTTAATCTCACTCAGTGTATTCAGGACGAACGGACGTACACGAAAATCTTGCCAGGGAAGCTTCGTGGAAGCATTAAGTAAGGCCGTTAGGTTACGGATTATACGTAGAAGTATAATTGTGCCTGGTATCAGTGGCCCAAAGAACTTCCTCGAGAATTTGCGAAATGAACGCCTTGCCGAGGTCACTGAAGCACAGACTCAGCGCATCTCGGCGAATGGACGACCGGTAAATTGGTCGGCCGAAGTGACAATCCAACGGCGACCGGCAGGAGTCAAAAGCAAGGGGCCATTGAATCAACACCAATAAGCTCAGAAGGCACGTCCGGGCAACGGAGAAGTTGTAGTGAAACTGGCAGAAGGAGACGCCAAATGTTTACGGTGCTGACATATAGCACAAAAGGCAACCTATTTGGCAACCGTTGTGGATAGGCCAGACCAGAAGCAACGGGTCTTGACGCGGTCCTACGTCTTGCGGAAGCCTAAGTGGTCAGCGGTGACGTCGTCATGAAAAGCCTCTTATACTCGAAGGCGATGGCAGCGAGGTGGAACTGCGACCTTCCGATTACCCACGGGGTGGTGAAAGTAGCGATGTAGCACATTATCTTGAAGACAGAATTGTCAAAGCAGTCGTCCCAAGCCGCCGTTGTGTGGTTGAGTGAATCCACTAAGGCGATCAACGGGAGTTCGGCAGTAGGATTACACATGTCTTCCATACACAATCGGCGCGTGATGAAAACGTAAGTTGGTCCAAGGAAGTCACTGAGAGCTGGCATGAAGCAGGCGTAGCGTCAGTGCGATGTAGTGGGGAAGACACGGACGTGTTACCGCGAAACAGCGAGAGTGTCGGCTACAGCGTCCTCGTGACCAGGACGCAGGATGAAGTCTGCAGCGACAACCAAGTTCAAGTACAAAGGTGAAGAGTCTGAAATGGGTGTAAGCGCTGTATACGTGATATGTGCAGCTTTCTCTCTCCGTGAAATGACGGCTGTAGCCGAGCGCAGGAAGTCCCAACCCACAATAAGTTCATGGATACACGTGATAAACGAAATTAACTCAATGTGGTGGTCAATGCTGTCGATGAGAAGAAGAGCAGTACACTGTCAATTGGGGAGAATGAATAAATTATTACCGCCGCGCAACATTGGTTGAAGATAAGACATTTTTACCTTCCGGGGCTGCGATCATAGATCACAACGCAGAACAGAAACGGTGGCAGCAGCATGAACAAGAGCTTGCACAGGAAGACATTTTAGAGTTAAAGGTTCTCCGCCGCGCAAACAGGAGGACGTTGTGATCTCCGATAGGAAGTACCCTTTTCTCCAGGGAACTGCAGCAGTGAGCTTTGTTAGTGTTGTTAAGCAAGATGGGAAGAGGGACGAAGCGGTGATGCATTGCGGTGGTAGGGGTAAAGAGAAGGACGTCTGGCCGAACGACAACTGTGAGATAGATTCACGGCAGCTGGACCAGACGCGGAACGCTGCTGAGGGAACGAGCACGGTCCGGAATGGGAGGTGTCGGGTCGGCGGGTGCAGTATCTCTCATAATGGGCATAGCCTCTTCTTGACGGCGGCAGCAGTAAGATACCTGGCGTTGTAGACTGCAGTTATGAAGACGATGAAGTATGTAACAGTGCTGACAATATTTATTTCATGACTCACAACATAAACAATAGGGATACGCTGAAACATTGGTCGTTTTAATTAGAGAGATATTTATTAATTGCGCACTAGATATAGCGGAGAGTTGGACGCCGACCAGAAAAAATAATTGTGCGCTGTCAGCACTAACGAATAGGACAGAAATATAGAGGCTAAGGACAAACTATCTAAATTAAATAACACAGAAACACTCGAGACAGGTAATGTAGCGCATAACACAAGTCGTAGATTTTCTAATCATTAATGACTTAAGAGGAAGCTTTAGCTCGGGTGCTTCTATCTAAATACATGTAAAAGGAGAATTCGTTTTTCTCGGCAACCACTGCACCAAATTTGACGAGGTTTGTTGCATTGAAAACAAAAACTTGTAATCTAGTGACTGTTCGTTTAAAATTTTCGGTTTAGACTGCCAATGTTTTATTAATAATTGGCAAAGTCGCAAACATTCAAAAAACGAAGCTATCAAGTTTACAGCTCTGCAACTCAGCAATCAAAGATGTTATCACAACTTTGTGAATTTGATCTGATAGTACATCTAAAGCGGACAAAATTGATATGTCGCACAGGAATCTAAAAAAATTAGTAATGTGGAAATACAGCTTTTCCAGAACCTTTGTACACAACGTAACAGATTCACGTAAGATATAAATTGACATATCGAATTTGTCCACTGTGATTGGTATAATGGACTCCGTTTACAGAACTGCGATATCTTTTTTTTAATGCAGAGCTATTAATTTGTAGACTTCGTGCTTTATATTTTTCAAACTTTCGGATGTTTGAAAATTCTTGTAACAAAATCCCGGCCTTAAGCCGAAATTACGCTTGCAAGAGTCACCAGAATTTAACTTTGCCTCTCAAGTACAACAAATTTAATCAAAGTCAGTCAAGGAGTTCTCTTAGAAAACGTTTCTTGAATTTTTAAAAACATGTATTTGAATAGGCCGCTTCGGAGTTGGGGCGGAGCTAAAGCTTCCACTTAAGTGCCAAGGGATGTAAGCAGAGCCGACAGCGACAAGAAATCACACTAATGACCCAATGAAATTCGCATTACAGTTTTTTCAGCTTAACACAGCCGTGGATTAGGTAAACGAAAGTCACTTGGAGGTGAGCAAATATGGAAAATGGTGTAATTCAGCTGCGCTCGATATTCATTTTTACTATTCAGTTTCAACGGAACCGGAGAGTTCTACAAGTGCTGTGTAAGGGAGCACAGAGGCTGCTTTTGTCACAGGTGCGAGCATTACACTTGACAGAAACAGTTGACTTCTATAAAGACTGGTCCGAACTGCCAGAAAACAGCCGTGGCACTACTGGATTGTTGGAAGTCAGTTTAGAAAGAGAGGGAAGAAAAAGATAAGAACAGCTGGTTTATTTTCTTCAGAGAAGAACTTCGGGGCCTTTTGTTTGCAGTAAACAAAAAAAAAGTTAAGCTTCTAGCTCTAGTGATCGCAATCACGTACCACGCGGTAACGATTCTGCCTGGCGAAGCTAGACATTTAAAGTAAGTACGGCCGGCCACCATTGCTCTGCGAGGAGCCAGGCTTGGCGCTGGCAGCCCCCGACGACGTCGCAGCTACTGCTTGCACCATTGCCACCAGTACCAGTACCAGCTACGGTTGCTCCCAGCTGCAGTCAGAAATCAGAATGCCACGCGGCGCGGAATTTCAAGCCTTGGCACGAGACACCAATGTGCACCACCTCTTGTGGAGTTGCCCAGACACTAGAGACATCCCGAAGTCCTTGCTCAGATGACGTCGCCTCGACAGTGACTGGCATAGTGGCCTCAGCAGAGGGGGTCCAGGTGACCATTGTGACAGAGTTTTGGTGCACTTCCTGGACTATGAAAGGTTACATCCTCATACTGATTTGTTTTTTACTATGCTGTAAGGGCAGCCCTCTCCATGATAACTATATTTACCAGCCAGTGGCGTACCGCAGGAGTTTCCGAATGGCGCAGGGCGTGGAAAACGGAAATGGCTGCACTCCCATCGTGACTGCGTCGCCCTGCGGGCGTGGCACCACCAAAAACGCTATATATGACGACGGATTGCTTTGCGGGGGGAGATATACGTGCACAAGCAGAGCGATCGCTCATCGCTTTAGAGCGATCCATCGGCTTCGCTGGAGCGCTGGAAACGTCACGTACAGGTCAATTGCGTAAATGTACTCAGGGGGAGTAAGCCCCTTATTGCAAAACTACCAAAACCAACTTCAAGTCGAGGCCCACATGTGGTGTAGTGGGAACGACAGCCAAGCACATCGCCGTCGCAGTACGAGTAGCACGATTTTGCGCAGTATCAGTTGCATAAAAGGCTTCTAATTCTGAGCTAAGGAACTATTTTCGTTTTCTTTGAAAAACCGTCAATTCTCATTTGCTTACCGTTTGCTCTTTCATAAGGTGGCTGAGCGTCTGCTGCAGGAAGTCTTAGATGTCGACCTTCAACGTTAAGGCGGCTTAACACGATGTCAAAATGAAAAATGACGTATGACTAATAAAAAAAAATACAGTGTATGTGTTCTTTTTTCTCTGTTGCAATGCTACACGCAAGGTAACTTTTATTTTAGAATCATTGAGCATTACGTTTCAAAGCAAAAACTGGGTCTCCAACAACTGTTGATTTGAATAACGTTAGATATTTACCACGCAGTCGTACTCTAGCCTTCCCCACAGCAAGAAAACCTCTGCGGAACATCCCTTAAAAACTTCGCAGTAAAAATTAGGCACACCCCGATCTGGTAGCAGTCACAAAAGAAAATTTTTGAGGTACTTACAAATTAAAAGTAGAACTACAAAAAAATTCTGCGGATCCGACGCACTGTGGAAATCGACGTAAGCGAAGCTTTCTATGCTGTTTCCTTTGATCGACGATAATTGGCGGTGATGTCGGCGGCCAATGTGCAATTTCTTCAACGTTTAGTCTGACACGAGAGTGGCGAGTTGATGTTAAACGTTGCCTTGCGTGCACCACTGGCGTTTGTCTGCGCAGTACACATAGCACACAATGAGACGTGTGTGCCTGAGGCGCTGTTGTGCGTCATTGTTCGTAATCTCTGTGATTTGAGCATTATCACTGCATCACATGGCACTTCGCCTCGTGGCAGAAGTGTTAAACTTTAATTAAATTGCGGGGTTGTACGTTGTTCAAATTATTATTATAAAATCATATATATTCAATGTATACATACGTTCGCGGTCTGCACCACGTTCCGCTGCGTAGCGAAGGCGCTGCTGTTCCGAACGACGTTTATTTCGGACATGGGTGTCCTCGACGCTGAACGCACGCTTTGGGGCCATTCGGCTGGCGTGTACGCGGCCAGCACGCTGGTGAGACGCTAGCTCGAAGCGCTCTCTTTAGGCTATGGACGATTGTGATAACACCAGCACGGCTCAGCACGCGACCTCCACAGCCGAGCACCTGTACTTCTGTCGCGTAGGAAAGCAGGCACAGCGCATGCAATACGCACAAACTGCGAAACGCTGTCGCGGCTGCGCCGGCTGGCTGGATGGATGGATGGATGTTGTGAGCGTCCCCTTTGGAACGGGGCGGTGGGTTGCGCCACCAAGGTCTTTCTACTATGCTGCCTGATATCCTACCTAGGTCAACAATGAAAAAAGAAACGAAAAAAAAACACTATGAACTAACACGTCCAAATTTTCTGATCCCCTATTGCGAACTGTATTTTTGTACGTCTCCGTCTTTTGTCGTTTCCGTACTTTTCTTCCACCAATCCTCCAATCGCCTCTTACTAATGTCTATTGCGGACCTGTTTGCTTTACCACTGCTCCCGCTGAACCCAAGGGCTTCAAGGAGGCCAGTGGTGCCTAAATCGACCGCTGGGTAGACGTCTTCACATTCTAATAAAATATGCTCCGTCGTTTCCCTAGCTTTACCGCAGCAAGCACATGCTTCTTCTTCCTTCTTATATCTGGCTTTATAGGTGCGTGTTCTAAGGCATCCCGATCTCGCTTCGAAAAGTAATGAGCTGCCCTCTGAGTTATCATAAATGGTTTCTTTCCAGATTTCGTTTTTTCCTCTTAAGTAGTTACTCATGGCAGGTTTCTTTTCCATTGCCGCCACCATGAGATTAACTCAGCCTCTCTAACTTTCCGCTTGACCTTCTTTGTTGCTGTGTTGCCCACCCCACAGGCCGCATACTTGCTGGTAAGCTTCCTAGTTCTTTTCCTCCACTGTGAATCAATGTTTTGCCTGTACAGATACCTGAACACTCTCCCAGACCATTTACTTTCTTCCATATTCCTCAGCCGTTCTTCATACTCAATTTTACTGCGAGCTTCCCTCACTTCAAATCTAGTCCAGCCCATATCCCCCTGCACAGCTTCATTTGTCACCCGCCTCCACATGCGCGGAGGCGGGCGCCATCTGGTGGTGTCGCAAGAAACCCAGCGGCGCGCGACAACCAGACCACAGCAGAAGCGTCCGGAAAGTCGGCACGAGATATAAAGAAAGCTTCGCGTTGAAAAATGACTACACAGAAAATGAACAAGAAAATCGGCTGAATTTAATACAGTACATCTGAGCGAACATGTCCGCATGTAAGTTGATACGCACTTTTGTGCATTAACATAAGGGCAAGAAATGCAGATAAGATCAATAGATAATTTTTAACCACTAATAATAACTAATATTTAACTCTAATTATATAAAATTATTTCGCACTTATTGGATAAGCGTACAAGGTTGAGAATCCTAGGTTGCCTTAAATCTACTTATCGCTCATGTTATAGCATCCTCCACAACTTTTTCTCTGACGTCTCGTCGATTAGGCAAGTTTATGAAGTTAGCTCATTATGCGTATTCGGGCACAATGAACAAGAAATACTGACTACGGCAACAAGTTACAGTAAACGCCTTTCCGGCAACGCCCTCAGGTATTTTCTAAATTCTCGGGGACATTCAGTTGGTATAGCTGATAAGCACATAATAAATGCTAGGTAACTTTGTTGGTCACCGTATGTTTGCCAGTATTAAACATAACCTGGCGAGCAGGGAGAAAAGATGCTCTGATACCCATGAAATGAACAAACATAAAAAAAGGTGTTCAGTGGTTTTTCTACAGGCGTCGCCGACAAATAACAGTTTGCGCAAGCTCGGTTTTCGGGTCTGCCCTCTAAAGTCATTGTAAAACAGCGACCAGTGTTTTCAAATTTTCAAACTTAGTCTGCGCAAGTCCCGTCATGAAGATCATTGCCACGAACACAATTTCTGTCGCTCGCGTATTGCCCGGCACCTTTATGACAGCCATTCGGCCCCTGTATACGGTAGACTAATACCAAAACTTCACAGCCTCAGTTTTTCTATTGCGGCCAAAAAAGTGACATTTTGTATGGTATGGTTAGCAGAATACGGAGTACCCAGAGTGCAAACTTCAGTGACAATGACGGTTGCCACTGAATGTTTCTGGTCAAGAAGTTTCAATCAAGAGCAAGCAGCTCGTTTGCAGCATGCCGCACTACCATCCCGGTAAAGGCCGATCCACACGACGGACCAAGCTGCTGTTTTGGACCGCGGTCCGCGCATCACGTGATAGGACGTCTCCAGTTAGGGCGCACCGCCGTTGGCCCGCCTAAGACCTCGGCCCTCGCGGTCCAACCAATCGCCGAGGCTTTTCCCGCTTCAGTTCTGGTGGCAGACCGCATGCAAACCACAGCGATTTTGGAGTAGCCAACGAATGTTGTCCGCCAACAGAGTGTATTCAGCCAAATCCAATCTAGTTTTCAGCTTAGCAAAAGCCAGTCGTTTCATGTCCGCCGTTGCGCCTACACGTGCGTGCAGCAGATATATTTTTTAAACACCATATCATCATGGAGTGACGAGGAAGTTCTTCATTTTGCATCCCTCGTTGAGCAGTTCCCAGCTTTGTGGAACTCGAGCCGGAACGTGTGGAGAGTGTAGCTGGTTGGTCTGCTCTGCCATCTGCTATGGCGGTCCACCGCGTGGATGTGCTCTGCGCCGGACCGGACCGCCGCTGGCCGTGACGTCGCATCACGTGACCGATCGGCCCGCAGACTTCGTCCATCGTGTGGATCGACCTTAACCGGACGTGGTGCACGTGCGGAATACATTTCGGCGTTAGACGCATGTTGTTCGCCATTAGTCGACGCAGATTTACCAGTA
Source organism: Dermacentor albipictus (assembly GCF_038994185.2). Classification (NCBI taxonomy): domain Eukaryota; kingdom Metazoa; phylum Arthropoda; class Arachnida; order Ixodida; family Ixodidae; genus Dermacentor; species Dermacentor albipictus. The sequence goes on from NC_091830.1 coordinate 77,816,739, forward strand.
GGACGTACAAGCGGGTGCTAAGTTTATTAGGACAGACCATGCGATTTATTCATTGAGCTGAGAGATAGGCTTTCTTTCCCGACTGACCAGTAAGAAGAAACTAAGTTGAAATCATATTTAACTGGTTCCAACATTACGCGAACGCCTGACAGCTATATAAAACACTCGCAATGCATTGTATTGTACAAATGATTTTCGTTTTCCGACGGCAGAGTTACAATGCGTCTACAAACGCCGGCTTCCAAAGACACTGGCTACAGTGCACTAGAATAATAGAATTCTAGAAAGTATTCTAGTACACTGTAACGTCGATGCTGAAACGGATTGCTTTAACTTGCCTTTTAGGGCTGAATTCTAGCCAACACTTGGCTAGAATTTGGCGCAGCTCGGTGGTTTGGAGCAAGACGGCGCAATTTGCGAATCACTTCACTCCCGGCAACTCATTAATTGCACTTAGGTGTCCTCGGGATTTGTTGTTCTTTTTGCCTCTCTCTCACGCGATTGACTGTGTTGTCGACACCACGGCAGCTGGCGGATGAAGGACATCCTCTGACACCGTAGGATTCACGTGTAATACTCATATTAGGTTTGGTAGGTATACTGCCAACATCGCTGCCATACTTAGGCTTCAGCTCAGCGGTGAAGACAGCTTTTTTTCTTTTTTTTGCGCTACAGCGATTATTATTATTGTTCTTCTTATTATTATTATTATTTGTTTTAAAAACAGATATACATTTAGCAGGGAAGGGAAAGCGAAAAGCAGGCAGGCAACTGCCACCGGAAGGGGCACAACGCCTGCTTACTCTTGAGAAGGGAGGTGACAGCAACACTGAAATGGAAGATAGGAAGGAGGGGAGGAAAGACAACAGGACAGGACAACTAAGAGCAACAGGACAAATGTAAAAGAATAAAGTAGAACACACTGTACATATACCGGTCACCGGTCACTGAAGGTCACGCAACTGCAGAATGGTAAATAGAAGATGGCGACGCCACTTAGCAACTATAAGAAATGGCACCTATGCGTTCTTGCCGGCACCAGCAGGCGCAGTATTCTAAGCTGTGCCGCCGAAGTTTCCATGGCAATCGTTTCTCGGAATTTGGCGAAAAGCAAAAGGCTCCGCGAGACAGGAAAACGGCGCAGCGCAATCTGGCTAAACATAACAGAAGACATCGTTGTGCGAGAAAAAAATAACCGTATCGATACCCTCAATAATGCATCATTGAAAAAATCATGAGCCATTCCACTCTGTGAAGGTGTATGACTAGCGAAGCAGCTTAGCACACGACAAAGAGGTGACGTAGAATTTCGGACAAAGGTACGAACGTGTTTATTCTCCTCATCGCTGGTCATCGTGCAGGCAGGTATACACAGACATACTCGTATCACCTCTGTTATTAGGTGCGTCCGTTTGTAAAACAATGAATGGGTCATACGGGGTCTAACCCCCGTATTCAGAAATGCAACTTAAGTTGCAGCCCATGCTTGACTTGATCCGAGTGACGCCTATCGGGAACGCGCCGAAGGAAACGCAGTGAGCGTCTTTGGGCACGTTAACTCCAGGCGTCATCTAAATCAAGTCAAGCATGTGCTTCGACTTAAGTTGCATTTCTGCATACGGGGGTTAAGCAATAGTTCATACCACCGTTAATAAAAAAAAACGTTTTAACGCGGCCGCCCCATTACGATAACAGAGAGAAATAAATTTCTAGGCTGGAATGACGAGCGGCAACGAAGCCAGCTACGGAAAAAGAAGACGACACTCGAGCCATTGCTGATGAAAAATGGTGATGATGACGACAGTAGTTTCCATTTACGAATGAATGCCTCATACACCCTTAAGCAATGAGCGCAACGGAGCCAGCTGCGGAAGAAGACGACGATACTCGAGCCATTGCTGGTGATAATTGATGAAGATGACGACGAGGGTAGCTTCCATCTACCGACGAATGCCTCTACACCCTTAAACAATGAGCGCAACGGAGCCAGCTGTGCAAGAAGATGACGATACTCGAGCCATTGCTGATGATAATTGATGATGATGACGACGACAGTAGTTTCCGTTTACCAATGAATGCCTGATACACCCTTAAGCAATGAGCGTAACGGAGCCAGCTGTGGCAGAAGATGACGATACTCGAGCCATTGCTGATGATAACTGATAATGATGACTACGACGGTAGCTTCCATTTACCAATGAATGCCCCTACACCCTTAAGCAATGAGCGCAACGGAGCCGGCTGTGCAAAAAGATGACGATGCTCAAGCCATTGCTGATGGTAATTGATGATGATGATGACGACGGTAGTTTCCATTTACCAATGAATGCCTCATACACCTTTAAGCAATGAGCGCAACGGAGCCAGCTGTGGCAGAAGATGACGATACTCGAGCCATTGCTGATGATAACTGATAATGATGACGACGACGGTAGCTTCCATTTACCAATGAATGCCTCATACACTCTTAAGCAGCGAGCGCAAGGGAGCCAGCTGTGGAAGAAGATAACGATACTCGAGCCATTGCTGATGATAATTTATGATGATGACAACGACGGTAGCTTCCATTTACCGACGAATGCCTCATACACCCTTAAGCAATGAGCGCAATGGAGCCAGCTGTGGAAGATGACGATACTCGAGCCATTACTGATGATAATTAATGATGATGACGACGACGGTAGTCTCCGTTTGCCAATGAATGCCTCATACACCCTTAAGCAATGAGCGTAACGGAGCCAGCTGTGGCAGAAGATGATGATACTAGAGCCATTGCTGTTGATAACTGATAATGATGACGACGACGGTAGCTTCCATTTACCAATGAATGCCCCTACACCCTTAAGCAATGAGCGCAACGGAGCCGGCTGTGCAAAAAGATGACGATACTCAAGCCATTGCTGATGGTAATTGATGATGATGATGACGACGGTAGTTTCCATTTACCAATGAATGCCTCATACACCCTTAAGCAATGAGCGTAACGGAGCCAGCTGTGGCAGAAGATGACGATATTCGAGCCATTGCTGATGATAACTGATAATGATGACGACGACGGTAGCTTCCATTTACCAATGAATGCCTCATACACTCTTAAGCAGCGAGCGCAAGGGAGGCAGCTGTGGAAGAAGATAACGATACTCGAGCCATTGCTGATGATAATTTATGATGATGACGACGACGGTAGCTTCCATTTACCGACGAATGCCTCAAACACCCTTAAGCAATGAGCGCAACGGAGCCAGCTGTGGAAGATGACGATACTCGAGCCATTGCTGATGATAATTTATGATGATGACAACGACGGTAGCTTCCATTTACCGACGAATGCCTCATACACCCTTAAGCAATGAGCGCAACGGAGCCAGCTGTGGCAGAAGATGATGATACTCGAGCCATTGCTGTTGATAACTGATAATGATGACGACGACGGCAGCTTCCATTTACCAATGAATGCCCCTACACCCTTAAGCAATGAGCGCAACGGAGCCGGCTGTGCAAAAAGATGACGATACTCAAGCCATTGCTGATGGTAATTGATGATGATGATGACAACGGTAGTTTCCATTTACCAATGAATGCCTCATACACCCTTAAGCAATGAGCGTAACGGAGCCAGCTGTGGCAGAAGATGACGATATTCGAGCCATTGCTGATGATAACTGATAATGATGACGACGACGGTAGCTTCCATTTACCAATGAATGCCTCATACACTCTTAAGCAGCGAGCGCAAGGGAGCCAGCTGTGGAAGAAGATAACGATACTCGAGCCATTGCTGATGATAATTTATGATGATGACGACGACGGTAGCTTCCATTTACCGACGAATGCCTCGAACACCCTTAAGCAATGAGCGCAACGGAGCCAGCTGTGGAAGATGACGATACTCGAGCCATTGCTGATGATAATTGGTGATGATGACGACGACGGTAGTTTCCATTTACCAATGAATGCCACATACACCCTTGAGCAATCAGCAAACATTTTAGAACACTCGTTGAAACAGTGCGCCCCGTATTCGAGACACGAAAACTCGCGAGTGGAAGCGACGATAAATTGCCGCACGTATGACGTTTCAATTCCTGAGACTCGCCGAAGCACAAAAATAAACAAAGAATGCAATCCTCAGAGGCCATTCAAACTTTACACCCCATTAACACCTTGTTCCTGCCTCCTTGGAGAGAAGACGACAATAATTTATAGCGCGAAGACGCCAAAAGGTCAAATAGAAAAAAATTGTTCTCGTTTTCTTTTTCGATGCTTTCCTCTAAGCAACTGGCAGTCACACGCGAGCGAACTGTACGTACAGCGTCCCGCTATGGCGCATTCTTCATTCGTTGGAGCTCACGCGTCGTGATAACTCGCCGATGTGGACGCTCTGCTCCGGCGATCAATCGCGTGCTCGCGCGATCGCCGCGCGTATGCAAATGAGGGCTCGCGCTCCTGCCGCGCATTGTGTCGTCGCCAGGCGACGGTGTTCCTCTCAAGTGCTCGTTCCACGTACTACTTCTTTGCGCGGCGCACGCTCTCCTCTAATCACCCGAGGCCCGCGTCACGCGCAGGGAAAAACACTCCAAACGGGGTCGCGCCTCCTGAGCTCCCTCTACTCGTCTGCAATGCTGCGAGAGTACGAGTTTCGGTCTAAGAGAGTGAAAAAGTTTGGGCTGTTTGGTGAACGATAATTACATGTATGCAGCTTGAGAAGAATGTGCAGATTACATCTTGTTTGGACTCTCAGCCGTCGTGGATAGCTCTGCCTCGGAGTAAATGTGTCGTAAAATAGGCGCACATATCATTTATAGGTTTTAACCATAGCCTTTGCAGAACCAAGATACATAATGCCGCAGGATATTCTGCAGGCATTATTGTACCATGGGCACTGAGGCCTAGTAATTGACGTGATAGCAGGAAAAGAGGCCCCCGAAGCCCCGGCGATAACAATCATTAAAAAGAAAGAAAGAAAACCTCCAGTGAGTAGGCAATGTGGGTAGATAGAAAATTCGCATAGAAACTTCTCTGGCGGTTGCCTAAGTATGAGTAAGCATTGTGCTACTTGCTCATCACCACGATGCCTGATGTCGTTACCAATTTATCAAACTTGATCAGACCAGTATAAACGGTTATGAACCTTTATCGATTGTTATCAACCTTATCAGACACGATCCCACTCTTGTCGTTACTTAAAACCTTATCATAATTTCTCCGACCATTAAACACCCTTCTCCTCTTTAGTACCTTATTCCGTGTGGAACCATCATCAACCGCGATGAGACCCATATAACCCCTCATCAATCCTTATCATCTTTATCAAATCCCTGACTGCTTATCTGTCTATATTGCGCGACAGGAAACGCATCAGCCCTCAGAGATCGCTGGCATTCCTGTTGGTGACAGATCGCCCCCAACGGAACGAGCATGTGGCGACCGTCGAAACGCATCGGGGACGCATGTGGCACATTTGGCCTCAATTTTCACAAAATAAGAATTTTCCTGATGTCTACAATGGTCCAAGTCGGCTCTACATGTGGTCCTAGAGATGACATTTAGTTCACCATTACCAAATCTTTCAACGGTGCCCTCATAGAAACAGTTGTTGTATAACACTTGTTTTGTACGACCCCTACAACACATTCATACGGTTCAGATATATTCGCCTTCTGCAGGCGTGGGGGTTTTCAGATCGAACTCCCCAAAGACCTTGATAATGTTCAGCAGAATTTTTTGTTTTGACTATTGCGACGTCTTCAGTGAGGGTATGTATTATACAATGGTATAATACTTTGTCATAAACATTGAACTGTAACGTTAACTGTCAACCGTACCCTCTCTGATATACAACAGGTGTAGTCATCCATCCCACGGGGTTGTCTGCTCTCGCCTTTACTCTTCGCTATATACTTGGAAACGCTATCCTTAAGCGTGCTTTGCGACTCAAGCATTAAAGGACACCAGTACGTAAATGACAAAATTAAAGTGTTAGCTTATGCGGATGACAATACCTCTTTCTTACGTTGATAACTCCAGTATTAACCATACCACAAACTCTACCCTGCGTTTCTGTGAACCTGCAGGAACTAAAGAAGTTTCGATAAAAAGCAGGGGTTTTGGGTTAGGCCTGTGGGCGCTAACTCCCGCTGTTATTCGCGAATATTCATTGGAATCAGTCTCCGTTGCGATATCTTGGTGTGGCCCTCAATAACGTCCGTAATAGTAGAACTTATTGGACGTCCACGATAACCACTATCGGTCGAAAGGTGACAACCTGGCAGGGATGTCACCTCACCATTTTTTTTTTCGGAAGCTTAGGCATGCAATATATTTCTTGCTTCTAAGCTTCTTTGCGTTCGGCTGGTCTTGCACTGCTCACGTATCCACGTTGAGGCATTTCATAGAATATTTGAATGTTTTATTTGACGTTCCATGTGGGAAGCCATGAGAAGGGACAACATTTTTCTTCCGCTTGAGAAGGGACGCTTTCCAATTGGGAAGGGAGGCATTTGTTTGTACGACAATTGGTCATGCGATTAGTTAGCTCAAAAACGTCCGTCATCCATTCCTTCTCGTAGTTATTTGAACACATCTTGGGCGCTATAACGTAAAGCTATACCAAACTTTTCTATTCCAATTCTGCAATCAGCCCTCAGCGATTGGCCAAAACTTGTTCGGACCACTCCCACTTCGCCTGTCTGTCACGCAACGTCACGAAAACCGCGATAGCTCCCCATCTGGGGTGCGATCGGAGACGGTTGTTCGGCGCGTTCGTTCGGTTACCGGCGCGCGCGATTGGCCTACTCCGCGCCGACGTCGCCAGCCGCGGGGCGCCGCCCCGTTTTTGGTGACGTCAAAATGACGACACGCTCCTGTCAATCATCCGCCCACCGAGCATTTCGTCCGAACGCGACGGGAGTTGAGAAGTTTGGAGCGATCATACGGCTTCGCATGGCGCGTCTGGTGGATTGGATTGGATCCAACAGGCGGCCTTTTCGGCTGCAGAATGGCACGTTTGCGAAACGCGTTTGAAGAAATGACAGAAAGTGAATTCCGGCGTCGTTTTTCTTTCTCGAAACAAATAATTCGTTGGTTGCACAGAGAAATCGACAACATCATCGGTGCCAGCGAGCCACTGGGATGTTGTCGCTGCCTCTTGAAAAGTGCGCCACTCTTCCCGTCGTTTTTTTTTTCTTTTTCCTTCTCGCTGTGCGCGACACCACCTAGGGACGACGCAAAGAACCTAATAGTTATAAATTGCAGTAGTCACACGTACTACTATTTGAAAACGTGTTTGGGCTTGAGAAGAAAAATACATTTTTTTTAGATAAAGATTTAATTCATTTGGAAGACGAGAAACATTTGGTTTTGTAGTATACTGCTTGCAAGCAGACGACAAACGACGGAAGTAAACTTCCGGGGAGGTCACCGCTTCCTGATTGGCTGCTCTCTCCGCCCCGCTGTCACAAATTTTGCATACTGCAACTTTGTGACGTTGCAGCAACTGAACAGAACGCGCAGCGAACAAAATATCTCCGATCGCGCCCCTGATATGACGTCCATACACTGATTATGCATGATTGGACCGAACATAAGAAAAGTACTTATTTCGGATTCGACGCCTTTTCCCCATTAGCCCTCGCCTATTGGTCAAGAGTTTTCGGGCCGTGCCCACTTCACCTGCCTGTCACGCGACGTGACAAAACCGCGAAAACTCACCGCGTCAAATGACGTGTACGCGTCAAAGATGCATTAATATGCCGAACAAAACTGAATTTTCTTCTGAATAACCGCAGGCTGCCCCGTTCCGAAAGGAATAAAACATGGCTGTCGTCGATCCCTCAGGCACTGGCTACTCGCACCTGCCGGAGAGCATGGGATTATTTGCTTGTAATAAAGCTTTCTGTGTGGCTGCGTAACATTTTCGAGCACTTTCGTTACGCTTACAACCTCATTCTGGCAACGCTTCTTTGCTAAGGATCCGTTTTAGTCTCATTCTTAAGCTTCCGTTGCATACCGCCACGATTTTAGACCAGCCACCGCAAGCTAAGTAAAGCAAAGCGGACCAATGGCAGACGCCGGCACCACCCTTTTCATCCGGTAATCAATTTTCAATGCACTGGCTCGGCCCCATCGAATCCCTCTCCACTTGAGCGTGCTCCTCGCCTTTTTTGTCAGCCAATTAGATAAGACAAGCCGGTCAATGTAAGCAATGTTATTCGTTCTTTAAGCAAACAAAAGGGAGCTTTTGTGTTTGAGAAAAGTGTTTGATTGGTCTGTTCTCACACCCCTGCTGGTCCCCGCCCGATGCTTGGGTCGGTGGTTATGCAAATTTGACGTCAGGAGATTAGAATAAAAATGTATTGGCATAGTTTTACGTTCCAGGGCCCCTTATTTCAAACCTCCCTTTTCATTTTGTCACGACAAACTTTCCTCAAGAATTTGCTTTATGGGGCTTCCTAAAAGAACTTAATTGTCGACAATATTTAATTTTCATAAGCCAAGTTGGCGCTAGAATATTTGTTTACGGTTGATCGAACGTCGCGAAATATAGCCCTTACACATAACCTTTTCCCTGAACCTACGTTACAAAAATCATATCTGCCTCTATTTGGATAAGATGTTCTTTGCGTGTGCGTACAGTGTATTTTTTTTCTTTAAGCTGCACACTTCCATCCTGCCAGTAAAAACATAGCTTTCAGGAAAAAGGGTTATATGTATCCTGGAATACCTACTGTAGACATTGCAATCAACCCGATACAATACAAGATTGCTTTTTTGTCATTTCATTTTTGGGACATTTTACAAAGAACTATAAAAAATACCTTCCTCTCGCATTTTACGGTATGCGGTTCCTTTCTTTCAAAAAGACAACCATTACTAAACCATATGGTTTGTTTATGTTATTAGGACTGTATTCATTACGGAGAAGCCGAATGATCGACAGACATGCCGAACCACCTCGCTCGACAAGGTCTGTTTTCCGAGAAGTGGCTGCTCAAGTAGGCAGGTAGCATGTGTGGGTTTATTGACCTGTTGCCTTCACCCAGAAAGATCACGCTCTCGTCACACCTGCGGCAAAAAGGACGTTCCACGTCCGCCGCCAAGGTATGTGAGTGGTGGCGCTGGCTAAGAAGACTCCCGGGTGCTACTAGGACACATAAATACCCAAGAAACTGGATGGGGAAACAGCGCCGTGGTATCTCAATTGGTAGAGCATCGCATGCGAAATGCGAAGGTTGTGGGTTCGGTTCCCACGTGCGGCAAGTTGTTTTTTCATCCACATTATTTTTATTATTTTTTATCATTTCTTTATTTCATTTATTAAGCACAAGAAATTTCCCCTATGTTGTCCCTAGTGTCAGTGGTTGTTGGCTTCTTATGATATGACTAATAAAAATCGGGACCCTCGGTTAACCCCCCTCTCTTCTCGCTTTCTCAAGAAGGCGGTTTGATTGCAACCTTTGACCCCGTTCCTAAATAAATTTAGCATCTCTATGCATGTGTTCGCGCGAATTTTGAATTTCATTGGATAGCGCAGCATGTGTGCATTTATTTTTCATCTCTGACGAAATGTAAAGCAACAGTTTTCGAATGACACTACTCATAATTCCATGCAACAGAGAGAAAAAAAGGAAGTAGGTGTTTATCCTAGTGGGTAGGACACTCGGCTTGTGAGCACGGGATCGTAGATTAAAAACTCACCACCGCTAACGTTTTTCCTAACGAATTTATTTTTGTATTATAAACTTATTTCTTTATAGCGATTCCTCTTATGTGACGGATGGACGGACAGGTTTCCTCGTTGGTTTGGCATAGACACGCATTTGTATTTTCAAACAAGAGCAATGGATTGGACAAAGGAAATATCGCCAAGGAATAGAGCATAGCTGTGCTCTGGCATAAACTGCTGTAAACAAGGCTTCGTCAAAACATGCTGTGTGCAGCCGGGCCACGGCGGCCGCATTTCGATGGGGGCGAAATGCGAAAACACCCGTGTACTTAGATTTAGGTGCACGTTAAAGAACCCCAGGTGGTCGGAATTTCCGGAGTCCTCCACTACGGCGTGCCTCATAATCAGAAAGTGGTTTGGCACGCAAAGCCCCATAATTTTTTTGTGCAGCCGAACGTCTAGTGACAAAGTGCGTTATCGGTGCAGTCGCTAGCGGTACATTCAACGCACGGACGCACGCACGCACGTACACACACACACACGCACACACACACACACAAACAGACACGCACACACACGCACAGAGAGAGAGAGAGACTAACAGACCCATGAGCGCGTCAATGAAACACCCATGTTAACAAAAGCACCAGCACTCAGCTAAGGATATGACACTGCGGCATATGTCTAAGAAAGCTAATTTCACTCATATATCGGGGTGTCAAGCTAGTTCCATCCAAACTTCAGTAGAGCAAAAGAAGGCGAAATTTTTGTGTTCACGCGTGCGCACTGATAGTTATTGGCGCTGTTGAACTCAATAAGTTAAATGAGGAAGCTCAACTTCCAACGCGGTAATGTTTTGTAGGCCCTTTCTGTATGTTTACAAGGTTACAAGAACTTTGAATAACACAGAAGAAAAGAAAAGCAGGCCACGAAGGCATTTATACGGGTATCAAGCCCGTCGCAGCGAATTCCAGACTTCACGGTTTAAGTTATATGTACCTATACGTGTGTATCTATAAATACATAGATTTTTTAAACTTCTCGCAGTTATTGTGACACCGCAGGAGGTTGTTCTTGAACGTCTCTCTACCCCAATATCTCTCTTTCTCTCTTCTTTCTATTGTTCTTCTCCCTTCCCCCAGCGCAGGGTAGCCAAACGGACTCTCCACTGGTTAACATCCCTGCCTTCCTTCCATCGCTCTCTCTCTCTCTCTCTCTCTCTCTCTCTCTCTATGTAGCAGAAGGTTATATGGCAACGCTCGCCCATAGCTAGTGCGTGCGGGGTGGCAGTTCAGTTATGTTACAGCGAACAGCTTAACAGCTTTCTTTGGCTGTTTCGACCGTTTTCGTAGTTCGCAGTAGGACTCTGCAAGAAAAACGTCAACGCTCTTTTTCGCTCGCTCCCTCGGATCAGCGATTTATCCAACAGAATCGAGAAAATATTGAGACACAAAAACGCGTCTCTCCGCACGCGATTTGCGACGGGTCTGAAGATGCAGCCGTCCGCGTCTGCACATAGAAGCTCAACACATTTTAAGCTCTCAGGACCGACGTGATTGTCTTGGTTGCAGCCAGCTCATATGCTTACTATACTCTTATCCGAAATATATGTTTTCGACTTTTTTTTTACCCTACTGCTATCACTATACCATTACAGTACTTTGAAATGCCTTATAGCGGCCAGACTGCCATGAAAAAAAGAAACTGGAGTTGATGTGTTTGCGTATTTTGCAAGAAATCGGCCCCAATCGCTTCTTTCTAATGCGAGTATCGCGTGCGCCCCGGTTTGCGAACTCACTCAATGTTTCCTGCCCGCCTACGAAATTCAGCTGAGAATAGCAAGTTGCGTGGTAAGGGGTGAAAAATTCGTGCGCGCGCCCTTGTTTACTACTTGAAAACTAACCGATGATAGCGCGAGGAAAAAATGCGTTCCTCTAGCATGCTGAAAGGGCATCAAGCATAAAGAGCTAACTGAAATGAACAAACGTGAAGCCTACGACCCCTGTTACACTGAGAGTCCGATGTTTTAGGCGAGTAAGAAAAGAACAGGTTCATTTTCAAACGATGCCACCGCTGACGATGGTGTTCGCCTTCTCTTTGTCCTTTCAAAAAGACAACAAGAAAACAAAAACGAGTTGAGCTGCATTCATATTCGAATTCTTACTAGAAGATTGGAAAACATAATCATTTCCCAGCCTGCATTATTTTTCGGACTACACTGGCCCCGGTTTCATATACCACAGGTGGTCTTCGTACGAACATTGCTTATCCTTTTAATTGTACGTATTTCGGAGGTGCCACGTATTTGTGATGTGCGAAAGAGTCTAAAATAATCGATAATGACATCTACCGTAACAATGCAAAATGTTTTTCTCGAAATATATTAAATGGACTATTGCAAGACCATTTATTGAGTTTAGCTATAGATGCAGTCATTGTAACAGAAGACTCAGAGTCTGGAAAAAAATCTGGAATTGGTATTTTCGCTTGTGCTCTAGACTGGTGATTCTCAATTAGGATTCCGGACAACTTAACCGCATCTCAGGCTGAATTTATAGCTGTAGTATTAGCCTTACGTGAGCTAAATTAATCAGTATCTACGGTAGCAATAATAACAGTTCTTTATCTTTGTGTTCATCGCTCACCACAAATAGTGGTGCTAGCCTTTTACGCAGAATTCATTTTCTAGTGCCTGAGCAGATAAATTTAATTCGATGACTTCGGGTGCCTGGTCATAGGGGATTATACATGAAAGAGATGGCTGACAGTCTAGCAACAGCGGCCCGCAATGGCCCTGTACTATCATCACTTCCGGCATCAGCTTACCTAAATTCTACTATATGCAGGAGATATGCAATTGCACCAGACTTTTTGAATCCAGCGATAACAAAATTTTTCCCACTATCGACACCTCCTATTTCCGTGGCACATAAATTCCCTTCACATCGGAAAAACTTAAGTAATGCTTACCCTGTTACGCTGTCCAACACCATTATCAAACTTTTGTCGTCACAGGGCTGGTCTGGCACCCTCCCCTCTGTGCCCATTCTGTGCGGTAGATTTTTTTTGCGATCATTTTTTTTCTTAATCTGCCACCGTTTTTTCCGCTTTAAGGGAAAAAAGACATTTTAGAACCAACGTTCACGCAAATTGGTTTAAATTTCTCCATTTTAGATATCCTTTCTCTAGGAGCCTCCTCTCTTGGCAACTACCAAAGGGACGTCTGCTCAGCCATGGAGGAATTCAAGGTTGCTTTAAGACGTCTTTCTTAAGTTCCTCAAAAATTATTTCTATCCGTTTCCACATGAAACTTTTTACCAGTTTTTGTACTACCAACGTCATCCTAATACCATCCAAATCTTGGTCGATGCCGCGCAGTGCGTACGCGCTATCGAAGAAGGAAATCCAATCCAATCCGATCATAAGCTGCCCCTTCTACAACACAATATAAAAACAGCATTTCACCTCGAGGTTAGGCTTCGTCAGTCAGAACGACACAAGAACAAAACGCGAGTGGCGATGCCATCTTAACATTTTCCAGAGAAACTCTCGGTGACGGCATAAATTTTAACGACGTCTATTCTGGCCCGGTTATTCTTCTCTCGCTATCTCTATCTCGCTTTCTCTCGTAAATCTTATATTCTGAAGGAGCCAAAGACTACTTGGGAAAATTTGGCAAATTTTTACATAACCTAAACGGCTCAATTAGGAGAAAATCCGTGGAGTCCCGCTGACGTACGAGAATTCGGGCGCGAAACTCAAATAATAGATCTATATGACTAATGTTTGCTTTCCAATGTGCAAGTGATAACGGTAAAATTCATTAAAAAAATGCCCAGATCTTCTCGAGATTTCGCGGTAGGTTCGTTACAGAAGTGCGCCAACAAATTTTTTTAACAAATTTAGGCCGGCCGATAGGTGCAATCCGTAAACTACTCAAAAGCAGCTGATTTATTACGGAACCGAAACAGTGTGATGGCACGGCCCGGCAGAACTGTTGGTTGCACGATGCACTGAAGAAAAGTGAAGCATTCACCAAGCTCACATTTAGAGGGAACATGGGACATACTGGGCACAACATACAGACACTTTTCGAAGTGTGCGCTTATTTCGAGACTAAATTATTATTGCTCGACTCTCGTATTGTGCCTGTTGAGAAGCTTTATGGAGACAATTTTATCGGCGAGGAGGAACATCGCCTACTTACGAAGGTACCTATGCAGATACGTTGATGATTGATAGAGTCATCCCAGCTCCCAAACAGGGGGATAGCAACGATCCAGGCAGTTACCGCGCAATCTCCGTTCTGAGTATCATTAATACTGTGTTCGAAAAACTTCTTCTCAAACAACTAACAGACCATTTGGAGGCTACCAAAATCATATCCAACTTCCAACAGGGTTTTTAGGAACCACACGTTTACATCTACAGCAGTAATGGCATTGTCGCAAGAGTTATGCACATCTTTACATAATGGTGAAAAAACTGTAGTCTTGTTGCTAACATAAAGAAAGCATTTGATACTGTTAATTGTACTACTTCAGTACAAAAGCTAGAGCACTATGGTTTCCTGAACTCCACCCTTGATTGCTTTGCAAGTCACCTTACTATGAGAAAACAATTAGTGCAACTGAAACACTTAAAATCATCCCAACAAACGTTATGTGCTGTATTTCCCCATGGATCCCTTCTGGGGGACGTTTTATTTTCCCTTTACATTAATGATTTCCCTCTCAGTTTAACTAATTGCGAAACCGTGACGTAGGCTCATAACAGTGCAATATTTTTTACATGGGACACACTAAATGAAATTGAGGCTAAGATAAACGACTTACCTCACACCCCCACATAGTATAAAGCTAATAAAGTCACAATAAATGCTGCCAAAACAAAGTAAGTTCTGTTTAGGTGAAAGCACAAACTTATCATAGACAATCAATTACATACTTGTCTTGATAACACATTGGTTCAACAATTTGACGCGGTTAAATATCTCGGTGTTAACTTAGACATCAAGCTTAACTGGAAGAAACATATTTATACCTTGTGCGCTAAGCTTGATTCAGCTTGTTACGTTCTGCTCAGCACTAAGGGGTTGTTGGGCGTATCTGTTGTGAAAATCCTTTATTTTTCTCTTTTTCACTGTCGCTTGACCTACTGCTGTGAGTCGTGGGCCCATATATACTGGTCCTACATTCAGCCAATAAATTATTTGCACAAAAGAGCACTACGTTAAATACCATACTCGAACAGGCATCAATCCAGTGCCCCTTTCTTCAACAGATTAATGATTTGGCATTCCTTTGGATATGAACTGAAAATTGGAATGGTAGTAAATATCATGAGACAAAATAATTATCCGCTTTCATTTAATGTATTTATGTTGCCTAACGGGAATAATAGAAATGCAACCAATATTAATTTTAATTACCCCGTAACCCGTAACACATATGTACAGCGCCTAATTTAATAGCGATAGTATGGAATAGTGCACCACTCAAAATCAAAATGGTTATCAACTTCCTCTTCTCTATCAGGCGTTTCGATTTTTTCATGATTGAGAGATATGTCTATTGATTTGTTATGTGTTGACTCTTGAGTGTTGATCGCCATGGGACTGATCATGTATAACCGAATTTTATGTACATTCTGTTGCTAAAGAGAGAGAGAGAGAGAATGCAGAGGAAGGCAGGGAGGTTAACCAGAGTTAGTTCCGGTTGGCTACCCTGCACGGGGGAAGGATTAAGGGGAACAAAGAGAGAGAGGGAGTGGAAGGGGGAGAAAGACAGAAAGCGAGACGAGCACTAACAAAGCGCCTACACTATAGAGCGGTAGGGGGCGGCGTTCTTAATGTCTATCGTTA
Organism: Dermacentor albipictus; assembly: GCF_038994185.2. Classification (NCBI taxonomy): domain Eukaryota; kingdom Metazoa; phylum Arthropoda; class Arachnida; order Ixodida; family Ixodidae; genus Dermacentor; species Dermacentor albipictus. The sequence goes on from NC_091830.1 coordinate 77,832,266, forward strand.
AGCCCCGTAGATCGCAGGAACCTTAATAACGCGAGTAAGGGCTTCGACGCGGATGTTCTTCAGAGCACTGGCCTAAAGCTTTCAGTTCTGAATTGTCCAACTGGTCCAGTACTCTGCACATCATTTGTCTCTGGGCACTATCGTGGGCAAACGCACATAATGTGTGTGAGCGTCTCTTCGCTGTTGCATGTGTCGCACGTGGGGCTGTTCGCCCTTCCTATAAGGAAAGCATATGAGTTCGTAAAGGCAACGCCTAGACACAGACGGTACGGCACGATCTGTTCGCGTCGTGGAAACCCAGGCGGGAGGTACATCCGTATGTCCGGAGACAACGAACGCAAACGACCCATGGTGAAAACGTTCGAGTCCCACAGGGGCAAAGTACAATCACGGGACATCAATCGCAGCCCAGCCGCACCGAGTCTTCATTCCGCTTTCGCAAACAGACGATGTTGCTAAAATGACCAATATGCACAATGGGCCTATACTAGTTTCGGCTATTGGCCCAAGAGATTTTGCAAATGTTTTTGTAGTTATTTTTTAGAAAAATGATAAAAAGAAACAGCATATCGCGGCGCTCTCTTCGTCGCACTGTCATGTGGGGTCGCCGTTTCTCTCAGCGGCAGCAGGGAACGGTAGCGGTGTCATTGCGCATTAGTGCGTTGTGTGATTAAATTAGTTCCGCCTGTGATTGCTGCGATGTCAGATGACTCAAAGCCGGCGGGCTACCACTGTGGTGTATTAGGCTGCAAAAAAAAAAAGAAAAATAACTTTCGGAAGCAAATGCGAAGCGCGTCGCCAGCCGAGGCGACTCCGTAGACTCTGCCACTGCGTTTGCACACAAGCGTCAGCTTTGGACTGCCAGCATAAACAAAAAGCAAGCTACGCTGTCAGCTTCGTCGCGTATACATTCACAATATTTTAGTTTTCAGTGTGCGCGCAGCGACGAACTCGGCACCAGTGATCGAACTGCGATATGCACGAAAGGTACGTATTCAAGTGGGCCACCTATTGCGAATGGACTAAGTCAACTACTTGTTGGTGAGGGCACATTAAAGTTATTCTTTATCGCGCTTGGCAACCAACGTTCTGGTGAAAGTTGACCGGGGACGTATTATACAGTACGAGCTCACGAAGCAAATGAAGGTACGTTGGTTTACATTCTGCAACCAAAGCCATCCTTACAGTGAGCCAACCACCCCTAGTAGACATGGACTATCCTGTGCTTCCGAATCTCGCCGGCAAGCTGTCTGGCCGGCGTCTCGAATCGCATGCTGCATTGTTTCATAAAACAAGGAAGGAAGGAAGGAAGGAAGGAAGGAAGGAAGGAAGGAAGGAAGGAAGGAAGGAAGGAAGGAAGGAAGGAAAGAGTGGAGAAGGAAAGGCAGGGAGGTTAACCAGTTTAGCTTAACCGGTTTGCTACCCTACACATGGGAGAGGGATGGGGGCGATGAAAGATGGGGAAGGGGAAGAATGAGAGAGAGCACATAGCACAACACACACACTTCGTCCGTTAGAGTCCATCAATCTGGCATGGTACGTGATATCACTGCCACAGCCGCTTGTCCAACCCCGTCTCTTTCAAAAACCGAAGTAGTCCCTTCGTCACCTTCACCTGCGATGTCTTCTCTCGGCGGCATGTGAAAATCGTGTCGAGGGACAATGGTCTAGTGTCAAGGTGCGCTAGAACGGATGCCAGGGACTGTCGCTGAACATTATATTCAGGACAGTCGCACAGAATGTGTTCCAGCGTCTCCTCGCAAAGACAGGCATTGCAGAGAGCGTTGTCGGCCATTCCAATGCGAAATGAGTACGATTTCGTGAAAGCCACCCCTAGTCATAAGCGATAAAACAGAGTCGCCTCTCTTCGGCGGAGTCCAGTTGGCGTATAGAGATGCATCAAAGAGGGCAGGTGGTATTGACGGTTGCTCTGGTTGGTCTGGCTGTTTGGTGTGCACCATAGAGAGAGCGTGATATCCTGTGCAAGCACTCGAAGTCTGCTAGCTGCATCGGATCGTGAAAGCGGTATGGCCTCTTCTTGTGCGTCTTCAAGAGCTGCCCGAGCGGCATTATCGGCGTCTTCGTTTTCAGTGACGCCGCAGTGACTTGGCAGCCACCGAAACGTCACGTGGTGTCCTTTTCTCCTGTGATATATGGAGTAGGCATCTAATATCGAATACGAGCTGTTCGAATGGCCCGCGACGCAGAGCTGATAGTGCAGATTGTAGGGCTGCTTTTGAGTCGCTGAAGATTGACCATTGTCGAGGTGGCTCCCGATTGACGAAACAAAGTAAGTGCAGCGCGAAGAGCAGCTAGTTCAGCAGATGTCGATGTTGTAGGGTGGTCAGCCCTAAAGCTGATGGTAATAGCTTTTGCTAGGACAACAACAGCACCGGACGAACACCGGATGTTTGTGGAACTATCAGTATAAATGTGTTCACTGTCCACGTACCTCTCGTGCAGAAGAAGCAGAAACAGTTGTTTCAGCACAGGCGACGACAGTTCAGACTTCTTCCCGATTCCTGGTACACTGAGAAGGACTGTGGGGCTGATAAGACACCGAGGGGGTATCGATGGTTTAGATGCAGCGGTGAAGCCCGAGGGAAGTTTGTCGTTGTACTTGATGATAGTTTTAGAGAATGATGATTGGTGCCTGTCTGAAGGTAGTGTTGCAAGGCGGTGATAGGGTCACGTGCAAAATGTCCGATGTGCGTACTCAGGGCTTCCACCGTAATGTGAGTTCGCATTGGATGGTCCCGAGCAATCGCAAGAGTTGCTTCTGTTGACGTGCATCTGGGCAAACCAAGGCAGACTGAGTGCTTGAGCTTGCGCTGCTTGCAGAAGACGAATATTTGTTTTGCAGGTGTTGGTCAGTACAGGTAGACTATATGCTAAAAAAACGAGAAAGAGAGCTCTGTAGAGTTTAAGCATTGCGTCTACTGACATCCCCCACGTCTTTCCTGTCAAATATTTTAAAAAACTGGGAAGTTGCTGTCAGGCGCCGTTTCATGTAGGCCACGTGCGGGCTCCAACAGAGGTCTCGGTCAATAATTACGCCAAGGAATATGTGGGTTGGGACATAGGAAATGGGCCGCCCATTGATTGAGATGACATAAGCCGTCATCGGTTTGCGAGTAGATGCTACTAGTGCGCATTTTCCTGGTGATATGCTGAGACCTTGTTTACACAAGTAGCTCCCTGTCATAGTTGCCGCACTTTGAAGCCGCGCACGTATCTCAGGAGGCGTAACTGCCGAATTCCAGACACAGATGTCGTCTGCGTATATTGAAATCTTGATGGCAGTTGGCAAGTATTCAGCAAGTCCAACAAGAGTGAGGTTGAATAGCGTCGGGCTGAGAGCACCGCCTTGAGGAACGCGCCTGCTGGTATAGCGTCGCTTAGTTGGGCCATGGTCACTTAACACATAGAATGATCTTGCAGATAGGTAACTTGCAATCCACAAAAAAAGTCGACCACCTAGGCCAACCGTAGCAAGAGCGTCGAGAATGGCCTCATGTAATAAGTTATCGTATGCCCCTTTCACAGCTAAGAATAAAGCTGCAGATAAACGCTTAAGGGACCTTTCGTGCTGGACATATGAAACGAGATCAACTACATTGTCGATGGAAGAGCGGTTGCTGTTGCTGTTGCAGGGTATAGCTGTTAGTTTTTCAGCTATCTCGAGTCGGCAAGCTGATCTGAGTCGGCGACGCATCACTCAAGACCTAAGAGTGTGCGTATGCTTTCAGCGCGTCGCTTCGTGTCTGCTTTGTCGCGGGATATTCGCGGCCACTCTCGTCAGGTCCGTTTATCAGGTACTCCGTGTAGATCACCGTTTTAGCCGAGTTATTTTACAGTTATTCCTTCTGTCAAGCTGGATGCCCTGGTGCCAGCTAAACATTGCATAGAAAATCCTACCTGCAAAATTTTAGGAGCACGAAAAGCTAGCCAAACGTGTCTCTTCGGAGCTTCGATAGTCACCTGAATCGGGATGTGCTGCCATCACATGAATCGGGATGGCACAAGGAGACCCCTCTGATTGTTGTCACCTGAGCGATACTTTGACAGAGTTCAAGGATAGACGTACAATGTTACCATGTTGCAAGCATGTTACGCATGGACAGTGTTACACTTCACTAGCCTCTTGTTTTCCTCGCAGCAGATCTGCAGCAGCGCCTCTGGACCGGTTGCCCTTCCGTATTGCGGCTATATCGAACATCAAAAGCTAAGTAACGACACGCTAAGAAATTCCCCTTTCGCAGAAACTTGTTGACTTCTCAGGAAAAAGAGACAACTTGCCAGTCATCGTCAACAGCACGTTCGTTCGGCACCCACCAGCGTGATCCCACATATCCCCGTGGCGACGGACAATAGACGGCGCTGGGATCGCAGACTGGCGGCGCCGTGGATAAAGCGGTCTATAAAACACCGATAAAGTTCCTCCTCAGCCCTGTGAGAACCAGGTGTCGCAGCAATTTTGTATTTCGAAGAATAGGCACCGCTTTATGATTGACAAGTATAGAAACTGAGAATAGTGCAATTAAGTTACTTTTAGCCTCGGCAGCAAATTACTGTTTGAAGCGCTCCAGAGCTTCACAAGTGTATTTCGCGAAGAAGCTTCGAAATTCACCCAATGTCTTTAAAACGTCCACGTGCCAAAAATCTGATATTTCAATAGAATAGGCGGCGATTTATGCGTAGGCTCCTTCGTTTTCGGGTAAAACCTAGTTGTTCTTGATTTTCGCATCATCAACAAAATTTATGAAAATGCAGTGAAAACTGATTTCCTTCCGAAATTGATTGCTCTTTTATGTTCTGATGCTATACTTGTCAAACCCACCGGAATTAGCCCTCGGCCTATATAAGATATGTGATCCACGGCTTGTGTAACACGGGATATTGCCGACAATGTAGTGATAATAAATACATCTAGGTTGTGCGTAAAGAATCAATAAAAAAGGACATAAGACATGCACGCATAATGCGGGCTCATACGAATCTAAACGACTCGTCGACGATCACGACACTCAGTAATGCGAATTTTTCTGTATTATTTTTATTTTGTATTCATTTAGCGATATGCTGTGGCATGTAGCAGAGTCGGCAATCGTTGAAAACATGACCTTCGGGTGGAGCGCGTCGGCGTTTATACATTACTCGTCGAAGTTTCCAGTGTAGCAGTTGGTGCCTGTTGGCTTCCAGAAAATACTACACAGTTTGCGTCGCGCATGCAATCAGATTACAAAACAATCACAAACCATGACAATCAAAACGAGCGCGAACGATACCAAACCAAGCATACAGAAAAAGCGCGATGGAGAGCGGAGGCGAGCAGACGATAGTAGGAAACTAGCGGTCCGGCTGAGACCAGATACAAATACGCATCGAGCGGTCAGGCGGGTCCGCATGAAACCAGTTTCCCGCGCGCAGGTCACAGAAGGGGCCGCTTTCATTGGTCTCCGCCATTCGGGGCTCGCGTCTTTCATTTGGACGCTCCGCGGTTGCCCTTTCCACTTGCGCTGCTGAGCTCGTTCGCTCGGTTACGCCGCCGCCGACGACGACGTTCGCCAAAGGAACGGGCCACTGAGAGCTGGGCTCTAAAAGCACAGACGCTTCTTATTAATGGAATAGAGCAAAATATTGAATGATCAACTTACTTTTCCGATATGGAGACTACCACTCTTCTGGTTAGATAGGCATATTACACTGGTTGCTTTCCGTAATATAGCAGGACATTCTGACCAGTGAGGTAGAGGTGAAGGCCATTTTGTTGCACCAAGTCACGCAACAAAATACGTCTTGAGACCTGTACATAGGATTTCTACTCAGTGGGTGAGGTAGGTGACCCGACCGGAATATCGTCAAGTAAACAAATGTAGATGGACGATTTGTAGCCAGAAACGAAGGAGCCCATCATTTTCCCGAACGTGGCCGGATCATTACAGCCGAATAGGCATAAACTTGAAATGCTTGAGACCATGCGCTGTCACGAAGGCCATCTCCCGGCAGCGTCGCTCCTGAACGGTAATACGCCGATAGCCGGACCGTGTTCGAAGCATATTTACCATACCGCAGATCGATGGACGAGAAATATTTCGCTCCAATGGGGCAGTCGAGAGCACCATCGATTTGAGACAGACGATAGACGTCTTTATATTTTATCTTTGTAATGTGCCGGTTGTCCACGCAGAAACGCCCAAATTCCCATCTTGTTTTTCACTAAGACAACAAAAGGCGCTCACAGGGTAAGATTTTTACATATAGTTGTACATGTATCAGACTAATGCTATGCAGAGCCCTCTGAGTGCACTTTGTCCTTCAGTTTGAATGATGTGGCTTTCTGTGTGAGACGGACGTGGGTGAGTAGGGCTGGCGTCACTGGTATTGATTCTTTGTGTTCCCACAGGCAGACGCTGAGGTACTTAGAGTCGATGGTACTGCGGCAGAATGCGAAGACACCGAAAATAGCATGAGCAGGAGAAGGTAAAAAGATACCGTCTTGCGAATTTTGTCGGCGGGTGAAGTGGTGCTGTCTTGCTAAGTGGAATTCAAAGACAGTTTCGCGTCAAGAACAGTGAGATGGTTTTCGTCGAGACGACAGATAGCGGCCATGGAACTTCTTCGCGGGGTAAGTTGAGCCGTTATGCTGCCGCTAAGAAGCGGAACAGTAGCTACATTGCCACAGATAGTGACGAGAAGGCAGCATTGCTAACGTATAAAAACACGTCTACTAGCGAACTAACCGCCTGTATGCATAAGCAGTAGGGACGTCAAAGTGACGTATGCCACAGCGATTTCGGGCAGGCGTCTGACATAATGGATGGAGCATTATCGCGGCGGTTTGAGTGGGGAAAATCGGCCATGTTACACGACTTCAAGCTGAGGATGGCAGGTTGCGCAGGCTGTCGGGCGGAGTCATTCGAGAAAAATGCAGGCGGAGAATAAATTTTATGGTGCGCAAACATGAATTACTGCACGGGAAAATGCCACGACATAACAAGCAACTTCCGAATCTGGATGGAGTCAATCCCGCGAATATGGACCGCCCGTCCCTTCCAATTAAACAAGAAGCACAAAGACGAATGTTTGCTACAGCGTTAAAGCAACAACCTCGCCAGCAGGCCCACTATCAGTGAAAGAAATATTCTTCGACAGTTACTAACGGTCAAACATCGGAGCGAAATCAGCCATCCTACCAACGCCATCCCCAACGATTACCTGAGTGCACATCTCAACGACCAACAAAGACGATGGAAGCAATACGGGCAGCCGTAAATGTTGCACAGCTGATACAATTCATCCCGTTTGCTGTTGTTCGAGCTATTATCTCTGATCTGGAATGACCTCCCAGAAGTAAACGCACAGTTATCGATGGAGCCCTTAGCTAATGTGTCAGCTACCTAGGACAGTGATATCGGATGTCGCAAATGAATACACGTTACGAAGACGTCGCGATATTGAAAATTTATCCGGTACAGCGCGGAATTCACCCAACCCCATTTATATACTGTTGTTGTTATTATTATTATTATTATTATTATTATTATTATTTGTTTTTGAAAACATATGTATGCTACAGAGCAAAGGGAAAACGAGGAGCAGGCCGGCAGCTGCCACCGGAAGGGGCAAAATGGCTGCCTACTCTTCAGAAAGGAGGAGACAGAAACAAAGAAATGGAAGATGGCAAGGAGCGGAAAGAAGAGGAAAGAAAGAGGAAGATGACAAAGGCCCAAACAGTTAAACACAACACACACACCATAGGTAACACACTATAGGACCGGTCACAGCAAGTAGTCACAGCAATAGTAACATGGAAATAAACATTTCCTTTCATTTCATTTCAAAAAGTCACGCCACAAAAGAATGTCAAAATAGAAGGAATTGCGTCTGAGGTCCCGTCACCCCAAACACAGAAATAGGCTACAAACTGGAAGACTGCCATCTTTACGGACTCCCGCGCTGCCCTTAACCGACTACAACGCAGTCAGATTGATTGTGCAGTTGTGCGCAGCGTTACTAGACTGCAAACAAAATAGCATCACATGGGGCATCTCTCGTTCGCTGAATGGATGCCTTCACACGCAGGAATCGCGGCAAATGAAGAGGCTCATCGGCTGGCTTCAGTTTGAGCTCATAACAGCTGCGTCTGGCCAGAAATCTTATACAACCTTAATGAAGCTCGTCTGCTGATTCGTCGACGCCTACTCAAGCAACATGCAGACCAACGCGTCACACATGCAACGTACCCGTCCCATGTTCGCGGTCGAGACTTGCCTCCTCGCTTTAGAGGAGAACTACTCAAGCTAATGGTTGGCTGTGCAAATGTGTGCGAACGTTTATACCGACGAGGACGTGTGGCCGGTCCATCGTGTGCATCCAGCGGCTGCTGCGAGACACTCTAGCACCTGATGTTGGTGTCTCCTGCTTACATCGCGCTGCGAATGTCGCTAGTGAGGGACCGTCACCGATTTGCCCTTCGGTGTTCGATACTCGACGAATGCTTGTACCCCGGTGGTTGTGCGCCTCGACGGGATCAGGCTCTTCGCACTCTTCTTACTTTGCTAAACTGAACTAATATATATGTGAACACATATTCAGACAAAAAGGTCTAGCAGACAAAAAGATTCATACCAATTGCGCAGAATTCGCAAAGTGTCCTGAGAAAAAAATTACCGACGATTACGTTACTTCCTAATGCGAAATTTGAGCGCAGCAAATAAGCTGTTTCACCTTTTCGATAGATTGAGGCAAAGAAATCGAGCAACACATGTATGCGCTATCACAGAATTTTTTTTTATTTTTCACACGTATTCCTTTAACAAAGACTTTCTCGGCGGCGGCGATGAGCTTCTGCTTCAGCCTCGCTTACTGCTGGTTGCTCTCGACGGCGGCGATGAGCCTCCGTTTCGGCGGCGCGAACTGCAGGGTCTTCTCGGCGGCGGCGATGAGCTTCTGCTTCAGCCTCGCTTACTGCTGGTTGCTCTCGACGGCGGCGATGAGCCTCCGCTTCGGCGGCGCGAACGGCAGGGTCTTCTCGGCGGCGGCGCTTTGCCTCTGCTTCGGCGACGCGCACTCCTGGATCATCTCGACGGCGGCGACGGTAAGCTTCTGCTTCGGCGGCACGCACCTCTGGATTCTGACAGCGACGGCGCTGGGCCTCTGCCTCTGGCAGCTCGTTTAGAAGCAGCAGCAGCAGCAGCAGACGGAGGACTTCCATCGGTCGTCTCGCTCATGGCTCAGAAAGAACTGGCAGATAATTTCGCAGTGGCGAACGGCAGCGGCAATTTCGGCTCGGGCGGTGCACATATACAGATCCGCCGCCACCGATCTGGCTCTCTGATTGCCACCGCACAGGGGTTGCATTGGAGGAGGAGCGAAGAAAGGAATTAAGTTCGAGCCGGCGCTTTGACAACCGGAGACTCGCAGGAAGAGGGGGGAGGGGGGCGGCGTGTACACCCAGCGGCAAACGATGGGGGCAGAAGCGCGCGCAGCAAGCGGACAACACGATAAAGGGAGGAGGGAAGAGATAGCAGCGACTGACTGATGCCGCTGACGCCGATAGTGAGTCAACCCCAGCTGCGGAGTTGGTTTCAGGGACAACGCCGCCGATGCCGACACAAACAATATGATACCCTCGCTTCCGCAGCGCTAAGAACCAGGTCTAGCCGTGGGAAGGTGGTCACGTATTCGTCGACGTGCCGGGGCCTACGTGAAATAACCGGCGCGTCGGCAACTGAAGAGCACCCTATCCGCCACACAAGAACAGGGGGGGGGGGGACCCTTTCCTCCTCTTTCTGCATGGCGGCGACGGTGTTCTATGCAGTCACGTTATCTTGACTCTCTAGCGGCGTCAGCGGCATCCAGCGGTATCAGTCGGTCGCTGCTAGCGCTGGGGGGATGAAAGGGGGGCGGAGCTGGTTACGAGGCCGACGACAACGCCGACGACGACGCGAAACCCAGGAACGGACGCCAAAGAGCTGCGCTCTAAAACAAGAAGAGCCCGGCTACATGCATACACCCCTCATACATTAGGTCATGAAATGTTACTCTCAGAACTAAGCATCTGTGGTTTCAGAGGCCCGTATTGCTCATTTTTTTACATTTTAGGTTAGTTGTTTTCGGCGTTTTATATGGATGCACAGAAAGAGACAACGGCCGAGCAGGGCAAGCACGAGAACGACCAACAACAGCCTTTCTCCTCTTCGTCTTCTTCTGGCGTCCGTACTTCACAATACAACTTATTTAATAGGCAGACAGCAATGTGTCTGTGTAACGGAGCGATGTAGCTCTTTGTTATGTTTTAAATCGGGAGTGCCACAAAGGCCTGTTTGGGACCATCGGACCAGTCGGACATGTTGTTTGTCGAGCAACAAGTTCTGCTATAAAAATTGTTTTATTACTAATTTCAAAAAACATGTACGTGAATTGTCGCTGCTTACGTCTAATAGAATAAAAAAATATGTTGTGCCTCAGAGGACTCGCGCTATCTACGTGCCAGCAAATTTCGATAGTTTGAAATATAATGCAATCACAGGATCACTTAAACAAAACCATTCTTAAGGTCACGGCTGACATGTAATGCCCATATTTGTCAAACTATACCTTAGAGACTTTCCAAGCATGTATACAGATGGCGGAGCACTTTAAGAACAGGTCTATATACCATGCGTCTTTTTTGCATCTTAATTACCGAAAGGTGTTCGTGCTAACCCTGACTGCGCAATTGTCTTTGCTGTCAGCGTCTTCTCTTTTTTTTAATCTACCATATAGGCATAGCATGTGCATGCCGATTCAATATCAGAGTAACCGCCAACAGACGGGAGGCCGCCAACAGACGGGAGCCACACGTCCTGCTGCATCTCTGTGCAACGCTTCTCCGAAGCTTGACGTCATGCGACGTGTAGCACTAGGCGTATACGCAAAGACAGCATACATGGAGCCACCAACCATCTCGGCTTGCTGAAGCTTAATAAAAATGGCAGTGGCTTAGCTCGGCTATGCCAGGATACACGTAGCGGAAGCTAAGGCATGGTTAGCCTTGGTTAATCTATAGATTGCAAGTCCAGGTTAGTCTCGTTGTCTAGCTATGTTGCGGCGTTTAGCCAGTCGTTCGGCGCGCTGTTCGTCTGTTTCCTGGTCGATTCGTTTCCTCTTCATCTCCTTCTGATGTCGATTCCAGGCCTCGTCCTGCTTGTCAGAGTTGTCGCCGTCCATACCGCCGCGTCAACTGTGGTTGCGGCGCACGCGAGCTCTCCTTTTCAATTTCCTCCGACATGTTATCAGGCAAGCGAAGCGGTTGGCGAGCGAGCGGAGGCGAGCGCAACGACGAGTAACGCGGTGTGACGAGGAACGCGGTGTGACGTCATGTGCCTCCTCGGAGCACGGCCACGGCGAAATCGCAAGTTCGCGGCCAGTAAAGCTTTCGCTTTAATACCCGCGGGAAGTTGCTTCCTACATGATGCGTGCGTGGGCGGCGCAAAGCCGAACTACAGGAGCAGATTCGCGCTCGAAGAAACGAGGGTTGTGTAGGTGATGCGACGTACATGGACGTACGCGTGATGTGCTAATCACCCCACGTCTTGAAAATAACATAAACAGCCAGAATTCACCCCTCTCACGAAGTGTAGACACTTGGACTGCTGACTCAGAAATTGACGTCATTAAAATGACGTCAATTTCGCGTGACAATTCGCGTGACACTTCGCGTGACAATGTTGTCGCACGTGAGCGCCGCCATTGCGTGTCACCGGTTTATAAATAATGGAGCTAGAAAAGATCGTAGCAGAAGCGTATTACGAAGTTCTGAAATTTTGATATATCAGAACACTAAAATTTACAATCCGCTAACTTTCTTAGCTCTAATTCTAGTAATGTACGTAGCAACGGCTGTTTGATAATCCAGAGCGATAAAATCCTTAGCAATGGGTACAAGAACACATTAACCTATGCCCTTCGTAGTATATCCCCGTACACCTATTTGACAAGCGAAGTACGGGACTTCGTGCGTATCAGACACTAACGCACGAGCATAACGAATAGCTCTTCAGTGTATTTTAAAGGAAAATTTCCTTTGTTTCTTCCCTAGACCTTTCTACTGCTGCAGTTGTCACGTCACGTCGAGGCTCCCTGGTCGTTGTCACAATGCCCTCCCGACGACTGTAAGTACGCTGTAGCTTTTTCCCCACCCCCGCCTCCGGCCCCGCAAAAGCATTGCAAAAGCTGGAGCGCTTACTTTTGTACTCCCCAGCAACAGCCCAGGGGTGGAAAGATGGGACGCTAGAAAGAGGAGAAATAGAATGCCCAAAGCCAACGCCCTGACGAAGCGGGCGAATAAGAGCCATGCTTCGCTCGTGTCACCTTGCGTGGGTGGGATAATCGCCGGAGAAGGTAAAGGCGCTGTCAGAAAGCATGCTCCGTTTGTGGCATCTTTCGTGAAAGAAACTCTGCTGTTGGACAAGGCGACACTTGCAGACAAGCTGTAAAAATCTTAAATCAACGTATAGGAAAGAGCAGCACTTGCGGACAAGGTGTAAAAATCTTAAATCAACGTATAATACGGCATGTTCCTGCTATCTGTAAAAAAAAAAAAATATCCGGTTACCATGTTTACGTGAAACCTGTATTGTTTGACGCTGTGCGAATTTTGTTGCCTAGTGTATTTCGTAAACCCCCTGCGAAAATCCGCAGAGAGGAGAGGAACATGCCGTAAAAGCCCTTTAAAATTTTTTAAACAATATTTGGATATCGGGGAAGATACCTGAAACATGGAAGAAAGCTATAATTGTTCCATTTTTGAAGCCCGGAAGACCACCAACCTGCCCCAGTAGCTATAGGCCTATAGCCCTTACCAGCTGCCTTACGAAGTCCTTCGAAAATGTCCTGAATATTAGATTAACCTTCGTGCTGGAAATCCGTGAGCTGCTCGATATCCATCAATGTGGTTTTAAAAAAGGATCATCTACTAATGACCATCTAGTCCGTCTTGAAAACACAGTACGAGCAGCATTTATACACAAACAACACTGCCTTGCTGTTTCTTTTCGATTTAGAGAAGGCATTTTGACACAACCTGGAGGTTCGGGATTCTTAAAGATCTGGCCGACCTTGGCATCCACGGCAGGATGTTAAACTGCATAAAAAATTTTTTGTCTAACCGTTCCTTCCATGTGCGCCTAGGCTCAACCCTGTCGAAAAATTTCGTTCAGGAAAATGGAATACCTCAGGGGTGTATTTTAAGCACAACATTTTTATTTATAAAACTGAATTCAGTTAGCAAAATAATCCCAAAGTCCATTATGTATTCAGTATACGTCGACGATCTTCAGATAGCCTGCCCATCATCAAACATATCAACATGCGAAAGACAGGTACAGCTTACAATAAATAAACTAGGAACATGGGCAGACAGAAATGGTTTCTGTTTTTCTCCACAGAAAACAGTGGTCCTTCTCTTTTTACCCAAACGAGGAGTACAGACAGACCCCACCCTACGCCTGAACGAATCCACATTACCTGTCCAAAACGAGCACAAATTTCTAGGCATAATTTTTCACAAAAAACTCACCTTCCTTCCGCACATCAACGCGCTGAAAAAGAAAGCATCTCGATCTCTGAACATACTTAAGGTCCTTTCACGCAAACACTGGGGTTCTGATAGGGTATGCCTCCTACACATTTACCGTTCTGTTATACGCTCCTGCTTAGACTATGGGTTCATAGAGTATGGCTCAGCAAGGAAGTCATATTTGAACCGCCTTGACCCAGTACATAATTTAGGTTTACGTCTTTCAACTGGTCAATACAGGAGGTCTCCTATACACAACCTATATGTATAAACAAATGAACCACCCCTTTCCGACAGAAGAACCATGCTTACATGCTCATACATCCTAAAAATTCGTTCACTGCCGAAACACATCTGCTACCCAATAGTTACAAGGTGCCCATCACGAATACTATTTACAAACAAACCCCAAGCAATAAGACCACTTCTTCTCCGCTTCGAGGAGAGATGCCAAGAACTAGATATAAGGGACACATTGCCTCAGATAGCCCGAAAACCCGATCCACTCCCACCTTGGTATTGCCAGCCTTAAATGTGTGACTTCACATTGAGACATTTTCAAAAAAAAAAAAAATAAACGCCACATGAACACATAATAAAAGAATTTTTAGCACTAAACGAAAAATACGTGGAATACACAGCGTTTTATACTGATGGCTCCAAATCGGCAGGATATGTTGGCAGTGCCGCGATACAAAACATTTCGGAAAAAACGGTACGCCTACCTCAGTGTGCATCCACTTTTACTGCAGAGTGCTACGCAATCTCTCTAGCTGTAGAAAAAATATTAAATGAGAACATTGAAAACAGCATAATTTACACAGATTCACTAAGCGTACTAACAGCACTTCACCCTAGAAATGCAATTACACCGTTAATCGGCAACATCTTACATAACACAAGAAAAATCACTAGAAAAGGACACAACATAAAATTTTTCTGGGTGCCCAGTCACGTCGGAATCAGTGGCAACGAAAAAGCAGATGAATGTGCAGCGAAAGCTCGACATAAAAAAATCATCCAAACAAGAATTCCTTACAAAGACTGTATGAAATTAGTGAACCATAAACTCAGGAATAAATGGCAGACTACATGGAATAATGAAGTAACCAATAAACTACACTTAGTAAAACTTCTAATAAAAGAATGGAAGAGATGCTCACACCAAGAACGCTTCATCGAAGTAATTTTATGTCGCCTTCGCTTAGGACACACGGACCTTACACACAACTTCCTCCTGACAAAACAAGACAAGCCTTGCTGTGAAAAAAGCGGATATGAACTAAGTGTAAACCACATCTTAATAACATGCGTAAAACTCGAAACACTAAGAAAAAAATATTTTACTTCATTTTACAATCAACAGATTCCCTTTCACCCAGCATTGATTTTAGGCGAAGATGCACTTGTGGATACCACACATGTTATTAGCTTTTTAAGAGCACCAGGTATCATAGAAAAACTATAAATAAACCTATCCCCAACTTCATCTTGGCATACACCTCAACCACCTTCTCATAGTTGAGAAGAAGACTGAGGTCTTTAGTTTGTTGGGATCCTCGGAGTCCTTGCCCAGACAAGGATCGTCGCTGAGGTGACCCAACTGTTTAAAAAGAAATTTGACCTTGCGTTTGGCGCGTGATAGCCGCAGTTGCTTATGCGCCATTAAACCCAACACAACACAACACACAGATAAATAAAAAAATAATAAATAAATAAACACCGTGCAAGTTTTACATGCGGAGAACTGACGCAGGCCGCGCTGACGCAAAGCCGCAATAAAGCGCTGCTGCGTCAAGACGACAACACGCCAGCGGCTGCCCGCAAGTCAACACTTCAGCCAGGCTGCGACGCACCCGCGTGAGGGAATGGCAGCGCTTTGTCGCAGCCTACAAACAATGGCGCACAACAAGGTCACGAGCAAACATGTCTCGCTGTGCGTTCCGTGTGCTACGTAGACAAACACAAGCGGTGCACGGAAGGTAACATCTAGAATCTCATCACGACTCCCGTAGGCCAACATCACCGCCAAATGACGTCAATGAACACAATCAGCACATTGAATTGGATATGCGTAATTTTTTTTCTCCTTTCACTTTGACTTAATCATTTGTCAGAAAGAATTTCAGTAGAAGACCTGATACAGCGAAATCTTTCTCTATGGAGAAATCTATGCGCAACCCGGCATCTTCAATATAAACAAAGACTACACCACGCTTCACTTTGACACCAGGGGCCGAATTCGTAAATGTTTTCACTCGTAAATGATCTTTGTCATTGGCTAGCCGCCTTCCCTAATATATGTCCTGCATCAGGTTTGGCTGTAATTTGCTCTTACGAGCGATGCTAGCGTAAGAGATTTTCGTGAACTTGGCCGCAGGGGTTCAACGGGCTAGAAATGGCCGGGCTGGGTCAGGCCAAGCCTAAATCTTTCGTGACCGCGTCGGATACACGTCAGCTTTGACAACCCCGGGACCGGTTCAAGGTGGGCGAGCGCACGTTACCCCCGGTTCTGGCTTAGCCTAGGCCGAAAACGTACAGTCCTCTAGTGCAAGTACGTCTTGTTCAATCAGGACAAGCGTTCTAGGCCGCTAAGCGTTTTCAGAACGACGTATATTTTCGACAAACATTTGCACAATTATTACCATCTGGCTAGGGAACAATAACACCAAATCGTTTGGAAAATAATAGCAGAATAAAAATAGTTATGCACAAGTCATTTCACGACGACTACCGAAGGTGATGCGTAATCATCGAATGAATGTAACGACACAACGTATTGCCATCGTCGAAACAAGATATGCATGAGCCGTGTACGGCAGGGGCATTCTCTCGCGCTCGCCGAAGAACAGTAGGCGCCATCTAGCGGCGCCACCTCGAAGACTGCGGGTGGCCTCCGAGATTCACGGCGCGCAGGTATGTGCCAACGCCGATGAATGCGTCATACGGCAGCCAGGCTCCACTCTCCCGTTTCACCCGGGATTCGCCATACTGTGGTACTGCCGAGAAGTCTGCGCGTGGCCTCCGTGATAAGAAGCGTGGCGCTCAGGTGCCTGCGAACATTGTGAATTGTTCTTTCGTCCCATGCCGGACGGTCAGTGGAACACACTAAGTGAACCAAGTTGGCAAGGGGTTCGTTGAAGAGTGGCACCCGCCCGGTGCATTCATGGCGCAGCTCGATAAAATAATGGCGTGGAAGGGGTTCATTGAAATGCGGCCCATACCCAGTGCATTTGTGACACAGCCTGATTTTTGCGTCGGCTTGTTGTCATTGAAAAGCCCTTGTGGTGTGCGTAAGATTACGCTGAGCATCGCACATTTTAAGGGATCTTTCTCGCATTTGTAGAGCAACACATTCCCAGTGGCACATACGGAGTTGTTCAAGTTGGCGTCAGAGACGTTCATTGAAGAGCGGTACAGAGCTACTTGCACATGCCCAGTGACCGAAGCCGGCGTCAAAGAGTTTCTTTGAACAGCCGTATCCAGCTTTTCTGGACACAAGGGTTTAGTTCGCGTGAATGCCACCACGTGGCGTACTCACCTTAAACTTTTCAAACTTCCCGCGGTGACGCGTGATGACGTCAACCAAACAAAAATAAAAAAAGTAAAAGCTATCCCTGCGCATTGAACTTCGCCACAATGCTTGTCCCGCCGGCGTTATCAGTGTTCTTGATCAAGCGTATTCGCTCGTCGCCTGGAAATTGCTTGTCATCCAGCGTTTACTCGCGACGAGCAATTGTTGATTCTGGGCTTTTGATTCGGTTCTTTTTTTTCTTCTCTTTTCCTTTTCTTTTTCATTTTTTTTTCATTCTACGGAGTAAAGAAGCTAGCCTAACCGTCAGAAGCACTTCGGGGCAGCCTTTCTTCAATCGGCATACATTGTTAACGTCCGAACATCGCACCGTGCCTACTAGAGACGCCGTCGTGGATGGATTTTGATTTTCCCTTATCGAATTCGTTAAGGTGCACACAATTTTTTCACTAGCGACTTTGCAATGCGCACTCATGGGCTATCGCTGCAGCTGCAAATCTAGATGTGCTTAAGTATTAAGACATATACATGAATATGTCGGTTTTTCCCCTTGACACAAAAGTCACGAAACAAGAGTTGAGCAAACTGTCCCTGTGTCGTCGCAGGGTGTGAGAGGGGGCTAGTTGGTATTCCATGCTAAAGTGACTAGCGCAAGAGTGGACACGGGACACTAAAGAGGCGACGAGGATAAGCGCAAACATCCAACTGGGCGCTTGCCCTTGTAGCGTCTCTCTATTGTCTACTCTTGCGCTAGTCACTTCAGTCTGTGCCGTCATCCTTTAGCATGCTATGGCCGAAGCTGCTCGCAATATTACGTCACATTTACTGGCCACCAGGACAGGTACACCCTTGGGTACGACATATACAGTACTTGCAGTTAGTTTCCAAAGTAGTCTCCTATGGCGGCTATCCACGTGCGTGAAGCAAGAACGCTATTTAAAATTATTGTGCAGCAATATATGCGGGATTTGTATGTTCTTCACATTGTCTACCATGTTGCCGTTCCGACTTTATTATATAGCCACAATGTAGACTAGCAGCTATCGAACGCCATAAAGGCTATCCACATATTCAATCCTTAATGACCATCCGTTACCTTCCCTCCTCATTACATGTCCTGCCCATGCCAATTTCTTTTTCTTGATTTCAACTAAGATGTCATTACCTCGCGTTTGTTCCCTCACCCAATCTGCTCTTTGCTTATCCCTTAACGTTACACCCATCATTCTTCTGTAATAAAGAAGAAGAGCACAGGAACAAGGCCAGCCAGATCGTCTCTTCCATGCCTGCTGTGCAACCAGTGGGTACCCGGCGGCGGTGGGAATCGAACCCTCAGCCTCCCGCAGCCGAGGCGGGCGCTCTGCAACTAGGCCATGGCTGCGGTAATGAAGAATTGTAATGAAGAAGAAGAGCACAGGAACAAGGCCAGCCAGATCGTCTCTTCCATGCCTGCTGTACAACTTCCTCCCGCACGAAAGCTTGGATTTGTGTGAGCAAGGAGGAACGATCAGAGAAGGCCGTCATGGAAGAGAGGGCCTCGTCAGCCACTGAGGGGCGCCTAGTCAACTAGCGCTGCCTCCTCAACTCGTCGTAGCTTTGGCACAAGATTATGAGCTCTGCTACGGTGCGTGTGCTCTTGGCTATCAACATTTGGAAAATGTCATCGGCGATGCCCTTCAAAATGTGCTTCAATTTGTCATTTTCCGGCATAGACGCATCCACACGTTTGCATAGGTCGAGAACCTCTTCAATATAACAGGTGAAGATTTCACCGGGTTGTTGCGCTCGCTCTCGTAACCGCTGCTCGGCGCGCAACTCGTGGACGGCAGGGCGACCGAAAACTGCAGCGAAACTGGTCTTGAACGCGGACCAGGACTGAAAGTCGGCTTCGTGATTGTTAAACCACAGGTGAGCCACTCCAAACTTCAAACGGCATTTAACTTGGCGGTATCATCCCATCGATTGTGCAAGCTCACCCGTTCGTACGTAGCCAACCAGTCATTGACGTCCTGTTCGTCCGTACCGTTGAAAACCACTGGATGGCGTTGCGGGACAGCGCCAGAGCAGGCAACGGGGGGTGGCGGCGGCGTCCGCTGGGGAGAGTCAGGCATGACGGGAGGCAGAGTCCGAGACCGGAGTTCCAGGGTGTAGATGTTCTTGAGTACCCCGAACCTCCACCAATTGTAATGGGTGCACTGAACAGGCAGGTGACGCAGAGCAGGAACAGCTGGTAGCTCGAACGGCTCACACTCGTGCCAAGCACTGGCGATCCGGCTGGCCCACTGGTTGCACAGCAGGCATGGAAGAGACGATCTGGCTGGCCTTGTTCCTGTGCTCTTCTTCTTCATTACACCTCTTTCAATAGCTCGTTGCCTCGTCCATAATTTAAGTAGAATCCTTTTCGTAAGCCTCCAAGTTTCTGCCCCGTAGGTGAGTACTGGTAAGACACAGCTATTATACACAGACTGGATTCCAAGGGAAGGGAAGTGTAGCAGGGGGCGGCAGAAAGTTAGGTGGGCGGATGAGATTAAGAAGTTTGCAGGGACGACATGGCCACAATTAGTAGGTGACCGGGGTTGATCGAGAAGTATGGGAGAGGTCTTTGCCCTGCAGTGGGCGTAACCAGGCTGATGATGATGATGATGATGATCATGATCATGACATATTCAAGGACCTCACGCGCAACTCCTGACACTTAATTGTATTCAAGAGTTGTGCGACTGCCCAGGACATGCTTAACGAATGTTACATAACGCATTATGAGGTTTTACTTGCCAAAACGACGATTTCATTATGAGGCACGCCGTAGTGGAGGATTCGGGAATAATTTAGACCACTTGGGATTTTTAACGCGCGCCTAACCCTAAGTACGCGGGTTTTCGCATTTCACACCCATTGAAATACGGCTGCCGTGGTTGGGATTCGATCCCGAGACCTCGTGATTAGCAGCCGAACCGAATACAAGCTAAGCAACTACGGAGGGAAAGGAATGTTGGCAGTAGGAGGAAGGTGACAGCCGGCCCGTGAGACAATTTTTTCCCATCCTCATTGCTGGAAAATGGGTACCATCTGTCCAAGAATGACCCCGTAGAATGCACTGTATTTAATGTGATGGAGTCCGCGTCCAATATTTCAGACCCGAATCATATTGTAATTACTGACGACCAGGCATCTCGCTAATACGTGCAGTCGTTTGACAGCTGCTGAGCGCTGGCGTCGGCCACAGGACCTACTTGACCTTTGTTCAACACTTGCCGACATTCTCGCCTTATTTCGCACCATTGCGTTTCAGCTGAACTGCTTCAACAGCCGATTTATTTGTGCCAGAATTTGGCCACCCTGTCAACGTTATGGTTTCCTATTTTTAAGTCATCTTTTATATTTAGGCTAAGGCTGTCGTGAAATTTCCAGTGGCTTCACCTTTCCCAAAATGCCCGCATTTTTGTCGGCCTCTGTTAATATTTTGGAGGATTTTTAATAGACGTGGAAACCATTGCATGGCCCCCTGACCAAGCTGCTCAAAAAGTCATTTTATATCCCTGAGGTCATGCGCAAGCTTCCGCTTCTTGCCGTTCATCAACCTCCTGATTTCCCTGTCCCCTGTATTCCATTTTGACGACTCCATTCCCACGGAAGTTGGCGACGATATGTCCATGGCATTAAAGCCATTTAAATCAATTCTACTGTGGATACGACAGCCGCTTATGCTCACTGTGGATGGAAATGTTGCGCTAATGAGCGCCATTCTGAAGCATCTAAATTGATAGCCACAAAATTATGCGGATCCCACGTATGTGCGAATCGATGTAAGCAAAGCTTTCTGTGTTTGTTATCATTCTTAAACGTAATCTCCACAGAGTAGTCAGGCACCCTCTAATGAAATGCTGTCAATGTTTGCCTGATTACGCCCACCATTGTGATGCAGATAAACGTAACTCCAACTCATTTTCTCAGAAATAAACGCTGAATGAAACGCTGACGTCATCCTGAACAAGATCAACAAGCGCCCTAGTGCTCGATTTTATGCCCCTATTCGTAAGCTTATATTCGTGATTTAGTTATTTGGAGGGGGGGGGGGGCGAGAGCGATGTATTCTTATACCGTAGAAACATCCCTCGGACGTCTCTGATGTGCTCGTTTTTATTCTCAAGTACCCAATGAAAACTGTAATCGCTGCAACTTCATGATGTCCTGGTGGCAGGCCACCATGGCATGTCGCGCAAGTATGACCGCGCTGATTCATTTGGGTTGGCATATACTATTTAGTGCGTCATACTTCGCCACATGCATTTTTCAAGCAGAGCTTGAAAAGGGCGGCCAACTCACTACGTCCCTTTCCCCTGTTTACTTCCGCAAAGTGTGTGTCTATCGCTATGGTTACCAAATACGCCCAGCGGTATGCTACCACTCAAGCCTTTCTGTCGGCTGAGCAACTGAAGTCGTAGGCTTTCTTCAACACTGCGTCGGCGTTCAATATGGCTATCCTCAATTACTTTTCGCGGACTTCGCTCACCGCCTTCTCTCCAGTGTCATCTCTTACACTACTCGCTCCTGCTAGACACAACACAGACACGCAACGACCTTAATGAAGTATCTATGACACGCTAGTTCACATGCTGTCGACGTATATTTCCGCTGAGCACCGGGATTGGAGCGTGGTCATGTCTATGGTGACATTATCGGTCTACAGCTTCGCTCAACAACACCGCTCGTTACTCATCACTTTTTTTTTTGCCGACAAGAGTATAGCGTATCTCCTCTGAATGTACTTTCGGCTTTAAGTGGGACCTTGCACGCCCGCTTATTCTGTTACGTTGACGGCGACCGTTGTCGTCAGGCTGCCGCCTACTTCTGAGCGTCGCAGTCACCAGAGTGCACAGAAAGCTGTCTTCCCAAACAAACCACCGGGATCCGAGCCCATCTCCCAAATGCAGCATCTTGCATTTGGGAGATGGGCACTCTAACCATTACGCTACCACCTGCCTCCACCAATTTCCGTTTATCTGCCTTCCCACTTCTCGTTTTTGCCGCAGACGCAGGAAGAACAGATGCAGAAACGAAAAAAAAGTGAAGATTGCTTGAGCCACCAGTGACGCATGGCTTTAACTTTGGCAGGTTACCCTCATTGGAGTGCATGTAGGCTTGCGGCTTCGTGCAGATGGTGGGTCGCCTTAGTTTTATTGTAAATTTGCTTTCACCAACTCTTTTCAGCTAGAACTGAAACGCCAGACAAAAATGAGACTTACCGTTGAATATTTTTCTTGTTTTCTAGGTTTAAAGCAAAAATGCTCATTAACACAAATAGTGATTTTTTTAAGAAATGGCATAAGGATACAATATTTCAAGGTCATGTTTTGTCAATACGGCCCGGCACCACGTATCGACGAAAGGGCATCACAGTGCCGATGCACGCGGCAGGTTACTGAATGAAGAAAACAGGAAACGACTGTTTTTCAGTTCTCGCAACATATTGTACACAGAACACAAGGCACCCACCACCATGACATTGTTTTTTTTTTTACAACAGCGACACACAATGCCGGACTGATATACTTCCTAAAGGGGTCTCATTTCATTTTTCATCGCAGAACCGCAAGCACAGTTGCGTCGCGCGTGCTTGCAGCCACGTACTGTAGCCGTGCTCCTTTTCCTCTAACAATATGGCCGCCGGCGGCTTCAAGCGCTCCCGTAGCTGGCAGATTGGACTGTCACTCGAGAAGTTTAAATACATAACCTCTTTACATAGAAACGACGGCATGATTGTTAAAATCATTGCTCTCCAGACTGATCTTGATGAGCTAACTCATTGGTGCGGTAGGGCAGATGGTAATTAACGCAGACACAACTATACATCTCAAGTTTACTTCCGCTGCTAAGACGATTCCTAATGCCCACACAGTTAATAATACTATCATTGAAACTTGAGCGTCCGTAAAATACCTCGGTGTAAATTTTAGCTCTTATTTATCCTGGAGGACTCATATTGAACTGATTACTACCAAAGACTTAAAAAAACTTGGTCTTCTTAAACGCCGACTACGCCAAGCCAACCTGGATACAAAACTACACGCATTCAAAGCGCTAATCAAGCCTGTGATAGAATACGCACCCGTGATCTGAAACCCTCATTATACCTATCTTGTTAACATGTTGGAATGTATACAAAACAAGGCTGCTCGATTCATCCTTTCCGTTACTCTCGGTATCAAAGTGTAATAGTACTGAAAATATCGCTCCGTCTCCCGCCTCTGATCATGCGCAGAAAACTCAGCCGTTTATCTTTTTTCCATACTCTCTACCACAGCAACCCACCATTCGCAAGTTCACATATTTTCCCGGTGCCGCACACACCGGCTCGTGTAGATCACATGAAGAAGACGAAACCCATTTTCGCTCGGACAGAACGATAGAAATACTCACCTCTGGTCCTGGCTATTGAAGAGTGGGATTCGCTTCCTTCTAGCATTGCGGCTATCGCTGGAACATCATCATTTCAAACAGCTCCTTGGTGCCCCCCCCCCCCAATACTTAGAAAATTCCACTGTAGAATGATGTGCGTTTTTTCTTTCGTTTTTTTTTTCAGTGTGTGCGTGTGGGCCGTAACGTTCCGTGGAATGTTAGATGACATGTTTTGTAACTTCTGAAGGTGCGATTTTTGTTTTGTTTTGTGGGATTTGCTACATGTGCATTTTTTCAGTACCTGTTCCTAGCCATTTCTTCCCCTGTCAACTTGTACCTGGCTTATTAACTTGTTTATTCCTGTCTTCAGCCGTTTATATTCTGTGTTATATATTGTTAAGTTTTCTTTGATGAATCCCCCCTACATAACGCCCGCATTGGGCCTTTAGGGTATTGAAATAAAATAAATATTGTTGGCTTGGATATGTTTGGCACGAGGCCCAAGTCGGTACCCTGTCTTCTAACGCGTTCTTTTGTTTTCGTCTGTCTTGAAGGGACGTGCACCGTAACATGCTGCAATGGTGATTGCGTTGCGCGTATGTAAGGTGAGAAACGCGGTTCTAAAATGTCTGTTCACTAACTTGTACAGTAAACCCATGTTTATAGTATTCGCGCAATATTAAGAGTCACGAGTATGGCAACCGTAACCGCAAGCGCCACGTTATAGTCGTAACTTGTCGTGACAGCGTAGTTGAAATCCACTGACCCTGCCACTAAGAAATACGTGGCGAGGTATGGCTGATGAATAATTATTGCGAAGATTGGTTTTCAGTAAACGTTTGTTACCAAGAACGCCGGGTGCTTATACTACCGCAAATGACGGATGCTTGGCGGTGACTCCAATCATTTACTCGCCACATCACAGATCTACACTAGAATTCAACTGGTTTCACCAACTCTTGCTTATATTCTCTCGCCCCTAAACTGCGACTTCGCCTGCCACCCGGCCTCCAGCTTTTCCTCTTTGTCCCCCGCTTCTTTCCCAATTTGCTGAGACGTGCTTCCACTGATGCTTGGTCTTCTTTTTTCTCAATAAATGAAGGCATTCATTCATGCTTTCCTATGTTACTGCAGAAAATAGCGTGTCTTTATCTACATAACCACCCTGTCTCTCACCTGGACTCTCCAATCGCAAAACAAAGTTACGGTGCTGCAAATGACTGGGCGTCACATATACAATTTTCTAGGAATGGCCAGTAGCACGGCGGGCAATTTTCGGTGGGTGACGAGACAGTATATAGAACACCTTCTCTGCAATATCCACACTTAGTGCTCTGCTTCGTGAGCTACTATTAGCCGCTACTACGAAGTACGAAATGAAAGAAACCTAGCTGGGCTGGTCAGGGACAGCTCTTTTTGGATTCGTGATGCGTCGATATAAAATATATATATTTCGTATATAAGCCTGAATGACAGCGATATAAGCGAGGTGAGTTACGCTAGCTCGTTGGTTTTGACTAACGACGCTCTTCATGCAGCACTTTCGTCTTATGCGTGTTTGCGAACGGGAATGAAAGACAGGAGGGTAACACGCCTTCCTGGAATTAAACATTCGGAATAACTCTTTGTTTGACGGTTAGACATATGTTGAGGGCCCCCGATACGAACCACCTGCAAGTCTGTATCAGCTTGCAAAGAGGAACTCAGATTAAACGTTGTCAGGAGGATAGGCTTTTAATTATCATAAAGATATCTTTATTGAAATTCCTTACCATGAGGTGAAAGCCGACTAATAAGCATTTATATTTTCTGTGTTATTAAAACGTCCTGTTAATAAAAGGTTGCTGTGCTTTACAGCCTCGTAAATTAGGTTATAAAAAATAAATTGATGCGGTAAGTGTGTAAACGCAGACGCAAGAAAAGGCCTAGTACGTTTCCAAGTAATCACTCAATGAAGATGGAGTGCCTCTATACTCTCACATTGTAGGGATGTCAAGAACAAAACACTTCCAAAGAGTGAGTCATGAATATAACTCATTATAAGGTGAGCTTGCGCTGGAAAAGAAAACGCTCAAAGCGCAACGATGGCTGCGCGCAAAGTGCTTCCTCTGATTCCGATCTACGGATCAAGGCGTCAGTTCGTCAGACTGAAATGGTCGTATACATTGCAGCGCAATCTCGGGTCCTCAAATGTGACGGCGAATGTAGGCCAGTATTCGCATCACGCGCGCAATCTGATAAGATAACGCTCTTTCGCTATTGAATCCGTGACAACGTACTGGATATTAGAAACACATGCAGGCGCATCTTGAGCTAACTGATAACTCTGGAACTGTGGTTAGACTCTAAAAAAAAAAAAGCCTCCCCCCTAAAAAAGGAATACAGTTGCTTTCAATATTAGCTGAAAAATAGTGCTTGTCGTTTAAAAAGGGGCTCCAACACTGCACAGCGGCGCCGACATACAGGAAATTCAAGCGCGAACTATCAAACCAGCGTATCGTGGTTCAATGTATCCCAATAGTCCAGGGGCCAGTTTCACCACGGCTACTGTGTCGGAGCTCATATTTTATGTCAGCATTATTTGTCACACAATCACAGTATTTTTTCTTTAGATCTTATCATTAGACAGCTAAAATACATACAGCGAAAGCCTCATCCTAATATTTCAGTACTTTTCGTTCTAAGGTACACATCCGTGCTGATTCATATGTTACAAAGTACTGAAAATGTACCCTATGCTTTCCTCCAGACAGCAGTTTTTATTCCATATGATGCCAGGAAACCGAGCCTGATGCCACCAACGCTCAGGAACCTAATCGGGAGCGCGCACAATGTTCTCGCACACCTTGTGGGATGTACCGTAGCGCTGAGGTGCTTCTTGTACAATATATGAGAATCGGTTGTAAAGGCAATCGTGCAAGGTTTGACACATGTGCTTAAGCTCGTGAAGTTGATTTGTGTCAAGATAACCTGTCCAAACTTTGACTTACTTTATAAGAAGTCTACAACACCATCAATATGCCGGCTGCTTTTAACTGCACGAAACAAAACTATTGAAATGATACAAACAATGCTAACATCATTTTATCATTCGAGTGTTCAGATTTCTAATCTCTAGATGCGGAGTAAGTTGAGAAGTTGTTTGCGTAATTAACAAAATCTACGTTAATTAAATTTTCAGTAATGGTTCTTACGTGGCTAAAGAAAATGAGAAGTTTGGAGCGCGTCCTCGAGATTATGCAGCCAATCGAAAAACTTTCGACTAAACATGCTTGTGTAAGAGCCATGCAAACAAACATTTTCCAAGTAAACACTCTTGGAAGGCGTAACTGACGCAGAAAAGAAACATCTGTGAAGCCACAGAAAGAACAGCAGTTCACGACGGGACACAAAGGAGGAACCACACACAAACTGCGCTAACAACTTCAAGCGCTGTTTATGTGATAATGAAGCAGCTAGAGCGTCAGTCATTCCTTCCAAACCTGTAAAGTCAACCTGACCACATCTAGCCTTTCGGGATGCTGTCATCAATAGTATGGCCCCGCGAACATATTCCCCGTGGTCTTATAGTCGCCTTCCATTTTTATTCATGCTGTTTTCTCGAAAGCAAGCAGTTTAAAGTTTTGGTGTCAACGCGGCAGTGTACGTGTGCCGCCGAAAGCTTGCTTGGTCGCAGAAGCGATGCATGACGGAATGATGATGCAGATTTAGCGCGCCGCTGGCATCAAGACAATGCGCGGCCGCCGAGGGAAGGAAGATAACGAAAGTGAACAGCTTGGTAGCTGCTCACGCAGCCGTGCCGATGGGGACGGTGCCATCATGACGAAATCTGAGCCGGCGATATTGATGGATGCAGCGTTTTTGTTTTCTTTTATTCTTTTATTCTTTTTTTACAGCGAAGTCGTTAAGAGGAAGCTTTAACACGGGCCCTACTCCGACTCGGCCTATTCAAATAGATGTAAAACGCCGAAACTCTTTTCTTAGATAACCCTTGGATCGATTTTAATGAAATTTGTTGGATTCGGGAGAGAAAGGTAAATTCTAGTGACTATTGGAAGCGGAATTTCTATTTAGGGCCTGAATTTTGGTAAAAGATATTCAACAATTCGAAAGTGCAAAAAGTACACAAGCACGAAGTTTACAAATTATGAACTCCAGATCAAGAACTGATATCGCGGTTCTGTAAACAGCATCCATTAGACAATTCCAATATGCCGATTTATATCTTACGTGAAGTCGTTACGTTGTGAACAAGGGTTGTAGAAAAGCTGTATTTCCATATTACTAAATTTTTTAAGATTCATGCGTAATATATCCATTTTATCTGCTTTAGATGTGCTGTTAGATGCAATGTACATAATTTTGATATCAGTTTTCTTTGCCGAAAGAGAGTTGTAAACTTGATGGTTTCGTTTTCTTAACATTTGCGATTTTGGACAATTTTGAATAAACAAATGATGACCTAATTCAAGAATTCGAAACCAACAGACACTAGATTTTAAGTTCTTGTTTTAAATGCAACAAACCTTGTCAAATTAGATGCAGTGGCTGTCGAGAAAAACGAATTCTCCTTTTACATTTATTTAGATAGGACCACCAGAGCTAAAGCTTCCTCTTAAGGGCTACTTTCTCCACTATCGCGTCCGCGTGTAGAGCCAAATCCTGAAGGCAGCGTAATACCGGCCCGACCCGCAGCGGTTGTGAAGCATGCGTTCAGCGCTCCCCATATGTGGGCTGATCCCGAATGTAACGCCATGCCGGGGAGACCCGCGGCGGAGATGAAGCAGGCGTTAAGCACGCCCCATACGTGGGCCGATCCCGAAGACAGTGCAATGCGGGGCCGACATACAGTGGAGGTGCAGTTCACCATTAAGGGACCCACATACACAGCTTTGCAGGTCATGCTTCTTCATAGAGTGTAACGGCACTGAGATTTTTTAGTTATCCGCATTTATCCTGCATGCGTCTGCGCTGAAAACAAGAAGCAGGTATGCCTGGAAAATCTAAGGTGGTGGAAGCAGGCGGTAACGGAGAGGTTAGCATACTCAGCCCCTGCACGTACATATATCTGCATTGACATGGGTTCGTGGTAGTGATAGCGACCAAAGCTCTACTTTTTGTGCGTACTCTAGTCATTGTGAAACTAAGGATGTGCTTAGCATGCCCAGTCACTGAATGCAAATTGCAGCAGTTACGAGTGGTGGAATCCCGCTGGGGCTGATTTTGAAGAAAGCTTCCTTTCTCTGTCCACTCTCGCGATGGTGAAGCTAAAAATGAGGAGGAGGCCTGACGGACACAACGTTGATCGTCACCATAACAGAATGGATGGACGACCTGCGGAAGGACAAGGCACACCAAGTTTTTAGCACTTAATTTGTCCTACAGTAAAGCGCTACAATGGCTAGTATGCCCTCATGGGAATGGCACACCGAACTGCTTCTCACTGCTAACACTGGACTGATACTAAGAAAATACTCCGTCCGCAGGCACCACGCTACACTGAAATTAGCAAAACAATGTCATTTTATAAACTGATATTGCCAATTATCTGGTGTCTTTCTTGTGTGTGTGGAGGACATAAAGGTCCTGGCAATGAAATGGTAGTATTTTCGTTTTTGCTGCAGTTGCACACAAACAAAATTCTTTGAAGTTATGCGACAGCGATCTACCAGCGGAGAAGACCAATCCACAATATAAAAATAATTGCTGGTTTCAGATCTTCCAATTTACTTTGCGCTTAGCTACCATCTGTTATGTTTTTCTTTTTGTGCTCTTATAAAGAAGAAAACTCCACATTACTACAATATCAACAACCGTACACAAAATAGACTGGCTTTGAAGCTGTGACCACGCACCGCACTTTTCTACATTTAGCACATGTAGTATTGGGCAACACGTTTGAGCAAAATGATTAGGTTTTCGGTCAAAGCACTGTGACAGGCGGGAAAAACTGGTTGTCATGCCCGGTCGAAACAATACCATCTGAAATCTTATTTACTTATATTCATTTTTGAAAAATCACTATAACCGTTTATACATTTGCTTCGTATGAGTTATATACTAGCTTGCCTCGTCAATCTAAAAAATCTATTCTCTTTTCGGGAGACGGCCTTCGTGAAAAACGACGCAACATGACAGTAAAACATCCAGCAAGGCTCTATCCAATGATTGGCGAAATAGTGCGCTGAGAGCGTGTCGACTAGCGTGCGAGTGAAAGTTGAATTACGATAGTTGTCAGCTTGTGTTGCCTCTAGCACGAGCGAGTAGTGTTAGCAATGACATTGGTGCGAAAATGGTCAGCTCAGTCTGCGATTTGTTCATGTGATCTCCGCATTGAACGTCGCAGTTGTCACGATAAGAGTACTTCTGTGACATTATCAGCCCAGTGTGCTGGGAAGGGTCGAGTGGTAGCTCACCTTGAGGAGTATTAGGTAACAATTATTAATATACATACTTTGCGATGATGAAAAAGATGCAGAAACACCACTAGTGTTGTCTAACTATTCGTAAACAGGCCCCCAAAATTTCAATTGGCCCACCCCCAAACATTAGATAGGCCCACCCCGAAATTTCAAGTTGGCACACCCTCAAATTAAAATTTGCCCACCCCCCAATTTTAAGCCGGCCACGCCCGATTTTTTTTCGCCCAGCCATAAACTTGGAGTTGGCCGATCCCCAATTTCAATTGGGCCAGCCCTAATTTTCAAGTTGGTCCACCCACGAATTTCCATAAATCGTCCCCCAAAATTCCAGTCGACGCACCCCAAATTTAGGTTGGTCCACCCCCATATCGCCCCCAAGTTCAGATTGACCGACCCCGAGATTGCCCCCACATTTAGGTAGGACCAACCTCATATCACCCCCAAATATAGATTGGCCCGCCTCCGCAACACCGCCGAATTTATATTGGCCCACTCCAATACCACCTGCAAATCGAGGTTGACCCACCCCCATATCAGCCCCAAACTAATGCTGGCCCACCCCTCGATCACCTCAAATTTAGGATGGCCCACCGCAAATCATACCCCAATATAGGTTAGTCCACCCATCACCTTCCCCCCCCCCCCCCAATTCAGCTTGGCCCAGCCAAACATCACCCCCATGGTTAGGTTAGCGCGTCCCCATGTTACCTTCAAATTTAGGTTGGCCCACCCCCATATCATCCTCAAATCCAGGTTGGCCCACCCCCATATCAGCCCCAAACTTAGCCTGGCCCACCCGTCTATCACCTCAAATTTGGGATGGTCCACCGCAAATCACTCCCAAATTTAGGTTAGCCTCCCTACCCACCCCCCTCCATTAACTTGGCCCAGCCCCATATCACGCTCATGGTTAGGGTGGCCCACCCCCCATATCACCCCCAAATTTAGGTTCTCCCACCCCCATATCATTCCCAAATCCAGGCTGGCCCACCCCCATATTCCCCCAAACTTAGGCTTACCCGCCCCTATATCACCTCAAATTTAGGTTGGGCCGCCCCCATATCAGCCTCAAATTCAACTTGGCTCACTACCATTTCACCCAAAATTTAGGTAGGGCCACTCCCATATCACTGCTAAATTCACCTTGGCCCAAATTTATGCTGATGCCACTTCCAATTTCAAGTTGGTCACCCCAACCCTTTTTATGAAGACCTATATATTTATATGGGAAATGCGTCAAGCTTTTGGCGTTACAGGTACGATATTGCACGATTTTGCTACCAAATTGCAGGGGTACTCGACAAAGAATGCTGCGCATTAAAAGCAAATGCACCGAACGAAGGACATTTATTCAAATGTTTTTTTTTTTTACGGCCACACCTACGGATTGATACCACTTGGCTGTCGGGAACACATTACCAGTAGCTACTAATCCAGACGCTGCACATCTCCTAGTTGGTGCATTTCTTATTTGGATGAATATTTAGAAATAATTAACGTTCGGGCAGCGACTCAGCCTAGCAGACCCTTTGTTCCACACGAATGTTGCATAGGAATGGCACTGGCCACCGGGTAACCTTGTGGCACAGCTGGACGTCATTCGCTCGGAGTGTGTGCCATTAAGGACAGCCGAAAGTCGAAGAAAACGGACCTTCCAGAAGAACGCAATAAGAATCGGCATCTTGTTCTTGCAGGTTCCACGCTACAAAGCACGAAAGTTTTTTTTTCATAACACAAAGCCATGCGCAAGCTTCTAGTTATGTTGTCCAATTAATAAAACCTTCATAAAAGCGATGACTTAACAAATGAACACGATACTGCTACGTTTTATGAACGAAAAACAGAAAGTATAATATTTCAAGAGCACCACTGGAAAACCAGAACCGAAAGCAATTCTTGAGTTTTGTGAATCTGCCATCTAGTGAGAGACTACAAAACTAGGTCCTATGCTGCTTAAAAAAAAAAAAAAAGAACGCTGTGAAGGGGGAATCGAACCACGGCCGCCGTGATGCGGGACGAAAGGTGCTCGCTATTCTACCACTTGGCCACGGGTACCGAGGCTTCGCCTGGGGGTATGTTGATGTTTTTATAGATACCACGGCAATTTTCACGACAGTGTTACAAAAATCGCTTTCGGGAACAATCTTACGCCATATGTGGAGAGTCGAAAGAGGCATCAATCGAAAGCTGAGTCTCCGGACTACATACGCTGCACTGCGTATTACGATAGACGGGATAGTTTTATTACAGTCATCGTTCTTGCCTCAAAAATCGAGCACAAATTTTCGTCGTTTCCATAGGCTTCCATTGCTAAAACTTTAAGTGCTGTGGGAACACAATTTTTACGTGCCATAGAGTGATCACTGCATTTGGCTCGTGTGGGCTGTCATCCAGAACACGTTTGCCACCTGCGTTTTTCAATAATCGGCCTGCAGCTTTTGTTATTCGCAAAAAACCCGCTCGTTCCATTGAAAACGCGCTAGCTTCGTACCGGGCCCGCTTGGGGCGCTAGTAGGTACGTGTCCAGAAAAGCTGGATATGGGTACGTGCCCAGTCCCACATCTACAGTTACCTATGTCGGTGTGAAAGAGGGTGGTTGAAGAGAGGCACGCAGGTACACATTGCCACATACGAGTGATTACGCTGGAAGAGTCATATGTGTGGAAGCCGACGCGCCTGTCCCTATGGTCAGATTTTTTCGGCGATAGACGAGTGTGCTCGCCGCTATCATTGGTCTAAGTGTTACTTGTTTAGCGGGGCATAGGTTCGCCCCATAAAGAGTTAGATTTGTAACTCAGTTTCGACATTGCATCTTTCTTCACCGCCACTACAACGTGACAATACGACGCCATGCACGTGTGTAGATGTACCGGCTGGCGAAGCGAACAGGCTTAGCGGCACAACATTTCTGCGCCTACATCTCCTTCTATCGTGCCGACAGAAACAAGAAATCCACGCTATGTAGAGAACCTATTTTTGTGGAATAGCCTAACTGTCGAGTTGCAGGGCTGAAGGGCAATGCGAGAGGCCATGGAAGTGTAAAGAGTTGCCTCTGTACACATTTCCAGAACGACACTGACAATTCAAGCCCGCCCGACGCATCCGCGTGTGACTCGATCCCACCGCACCCATATCGTCGTATATTCCAGCCGGCGCTTACTACACGCTTTCCAGTCGCCTGCGCTGATCCGCAAGGCCGGAGACCAACAGATTTCGAAAGTGCAGAGGCAAGAACACAACGCGGATACAGGAAAAAATAAATAGGTGAATAGAAAAACAAATCCCAAATTCGCCGCCGAGCTGAAGCGTGAAATACGCGAAACTGCGAGTGAAACGGTCCGACTGGGCTGAGCTTTCTCGGATGTCGGAGCTCGAGTTGGTGAAGATAGAAGCGGCAAAGGGGGAAAAAAAAGGAAAGAAGGAAGGGCCGTTATGAGGGAACAGCGCTTCATGGCAGATACGTACATTTCCCTCTTGAACGCTTATGCAAATCACGGGCGAGCTTGGGAAGCGATGCAGTGAACAGCACGGTAAAGGAAAGCAACAAGGGAAGCGAGTAAAGGGGACGCCTGGCGAACGAGTGCCACGGGACCAGCAATAGTTGTTTGCGTATTTTTTATTTCTACAGAAGGAAGAGGAACAAAGATGGACGCGGGTTTTTCTCGAGACAACGAATGAGCGCAAGCAAGTCGGTGTCAAGCTTTGCCGCTTTTGTTTTGTTCCTGGCTCTTGCCGCTGGGAGACTGACGCGCTTGCAGTCGACGTGCACAGATGTCAGGGGAGCGCGATTTGTCACGGGGCTTCTTTTCTCTCTCTCTCTCTCTCTCTCTCTATCCCGTTTTGGTATGGCGGGGAAACACAACGTCGGGTTTGCGCGCGCTACTTTTCGGTTTTTGCATACATCGGCGACAGTCGCTCGCATGGAGAGAATGTCAAACACAGCAGCAACGGCGCAGCCGGTAGGCGTGGTGTGAAGGCGTCTGGGAAAGCTCGGAAACGCGTTAATTAATGCATGGTTCATATATACACATGCAGGGCGGCGTCGTCATCGACGGATCCCCGCGTCGCGAGAAATTTGCATGTTTTATCGTTACGATTAGCAATTGCAATGAGAAACGCAAAAAAAAAATCGCCTCATCGCGTAAGACCGGGGCACGCCAGTCCGACTTTGAAGGGTGAAGAGGCGCGACACTTAGGGCCATCTGTTATAAGGGCGTGGCAGCTCAGTTTCCGCTGAGTTTCATTTTTCTGGGTGATATAAGTCAGCATTCGCTATATACGCTATCGAAAAATCTGCAGCGTCAGCTTTTACATCGAGAGCCCTGTTATGTGCTCGCTTCCCTCGTTCCGTTTACTGAGCTGTACTCTTCACACAAAGGACTGTAGGGACGGCCCACCGGGACAAGGCTCCTAACTCCACAACCTGACTGCCAGTCGTGTCGTGCTAGGTCGCACGCCACGAACGGGGCATCTTTATTCTTTGCTAACTCTTATGGTATCTAAGCTTATGGTATCTTAAGGGTTACGGACTGGATTCCAAGGGAAGGGAAGCGTAGCAGGGGACGGCAGAAAGCTAGGCGGGCGAATGAGATTAAGAAGTTTACAGGGACAACATGACACAATTAGTACATGACCGGGGTAGTTGGAGAAGTATGGGAGAGGCCTTTGCCCTGCAGTGGGCGTAACCAGGCTGCTGGTGATGATGATGATGATGATGATGATGATGATGATGACGACGACGATGGTGGTGGTATCTAAATCTGCACTACTACATAACCTGTCGGAAGAGGGCGCTCCAGGACTAAATAAATGACCCACATGAGCACATCTCCACTGATCGTTTTGATGTCTGCCGCTGAAAGCCCCAAATTGTTTGGAAAATATAAAAAATTAAGGCGCAATTTAGCGGGAAGTGCCAAAGAAATGTGTGAGCATTACCGCGCACCTCTTAGAAATCCCGGGTCGACGATTTACAGGTACGCTATAGAGTCAAACGTTACGTCAAAGCGGAATGTTAAAATACTATTCCAGAAACCTCTCGGCGCTTGTTTCGTACAAAAAAATAACATAAAATCTAGCTCGAGAGAAAATCGCGTTCGAGAGGTCCACGTACCTTTACCTTAGTTCAAATCGCCCGCCCTTGACTGCGGAGCGATGACGTTGCATACGCCATCACCGCCCTTTACAGCCATCAGGGAGAAAAACAGCGCCTCGCTACCATTACTTGCGCAAAAACAAAAACGCGCGGCCATGAAGAAACAGACCCAAGGCATTGGATTCGCAGCTGCCGCAGCTCTTGGTGAAGTGCCGTGGACTGCAAGCGACTGAAACGCGAAAGCGCAAGCGGCGCAGAGTCGAACGAAAACTAAACCTTTCGACCGCCCACGTCGGGTAACATGAATTAGCTCTTCAAAAAAATATCGAATAGAACTGGCTGATAAGGAAGGAGGGTTGTAATGGTTGAAAAGGGCATTTTTAATAGAAAATCGCTGCAGGCTGTGCTAAAAAACTTTGCACCTGTCTAATACGCGAGGCCCAAATAAAAACTAAGTTTATACAATTTTGTAGCAAATTGCAACTGACGCCGCTCGCTAAAGGTGTCAAGAAAAGTAGCGGCAGAAATTTATCAGTATTTTTTTTACTGCAAGGACGCGCAAGCCGGATAAACATTTCAGAACAATAATCAGTGAGTCCGGTTGCTGGCCGCACAGCGTAAGCCAATTCTTGCAAGAAAAATTATTGCTGCTAGCTGTGAACGACCCGCTCGTGACTAAGAAATCGGATGAAGTAGTGCAGTTATTGAATTGCAATGAAGATGTTGGTTATGCTTATTCGGTTGATATAGAATTATCGTTGTATTCAGTGCAGCAGCATCAACTTCAGATTTCGGTGAATTCATGCACTGAGGAAGACTACGAGTCCGTTCCCGAATGATGTCAAACGGTGCGTGGGAATTTTTTTAATCTTTTGGAATATTCCCTTAAATATACGTCTTATTGCTCTTAATGACCAGCCATTCTTACAGCGGAATGACATCTGTATTGGGTACTGTGCGTATTGGGTACTGAAGTTCTCTGCGATATCTTCTAGCTAGTGTAGACGGATCTTTAGACCCCGTTTTTATGAAAGATATAATTTAGAAGATTTGCGGTACGTCGATGACATTTTAGTGTTTTCAACTTTGAGTCTTCCTAAGGGGGCACAGTTAATAAGGTTTAAATTATTTTAAGCAGCGCGGACAAGGCCTTGTTTTTACCCATCAGTCACTTTGGAATAATATTTCTACAATCTTCACATCTGATCCTTCAAAAGTCTGCAGACGACACGCGTGTTCGGGTTACCAACCTGGCGCTCGCAAGGAACATTTGGCGTTGAAGTCACCTCAATCCAGAGTAGCAAAAAGAGGAATTGCGTCCTCAT
The DNA here is from genome assembly GCF_038994185.2 of Dermacentor albipictus. Lineage (NCBI taxonomy): Eukaryota > Metazoa > Arthropoda > Arachnida > Ixodida > Ixodidae > Dermacentor > Dermacentor albipictus. The sequence goes on from NC_091830.1 coordinate 77,868,603, forward strand.
GTATGGATTCGGCTCTCAAAAAAAAAGTCATGTGTGCATGAGACACAGGAAAGTTTTTACAATGAGGCACGCCGACTTCAGGCAACAGGTTTCCCTTTGTCGCTCCCGACAGCCGTCGCCGAGGTCCTGATACAGAAAAGCCAGAAAGAGGGCGGTGGCTAAACGTGAAAGGTTCCGGCCTGTGGCGGTGCCTTATCTTCGCAAGGTCACCCAAAACTCAAGAGAGTTTCTAGCAAGCACGGTGTCCCTCGGGCTGTGCTACCGCACTTGCAGTGACAGCAGGTGTGGATGCCAAATCGGGTGCGGAATCTCCTACATACCACGAACCACCGACGTGGTTCATGCCTTCCCCTCTCTCTTGTGGAAAGACTTGCATCGGACAAACATAAAGCCCCTGAAACTTAGTAAAGTAGCGACACTCTCCTCCTCCGCCTTCACTCCTCCTCGTTTCTCCTATCTTTCACGCTTCCTCCTCGACCGTGGCGCCACCTACACTGCTCGAGCGAAGCAACATCGCTAACATGCGCTCCTCGCCACCAAGTAGACGCTTCTCGAGCAAAAATGACGCTGATGCACGGCACGAGGGCCCACGTGATGCTATTAGGCCAATAGCGACGCGGCGTCGGCCTCGGCCAGAGCGCGCGAGGAGGAGGCGGCATTCTTCAATGCGTGGCACTACTTTACGAAGTTTAAGGGGCTTTAGGCAGACAGGGCGATGTATCGATGAGCGACTCTGAGAACTTGCGCAAGAAGTACCTAATAATGGAGACAAAAGTGCGCATATTGTTGTCCACATTCCTCTTGTAATTGCGCATCGCGACTTGATGAGACTCGGACCATCGGCAGAAGCAAAAATGAGCATGTGCGGCTGGCTGGCCTTGGAAGCTTAACCCATCAAGTGAAAAGAAAATGGCTGTAAGATGACTGTATCAGCTATACTCTGTCATACGTATACTCAGCCGAGTTTCTTGTGCTCGTGTCTTCGGTAACTGGCCATGATGTGGAATCCGTGTTTATGTCTCGTTTTCTTTTGGAATATATATATATATATATATATATATATATATATATATATATATATATATATATATATATATATATATATATGCACCAGTGCTTGTCTCGTCTCTGTAATTTGTCCTGGGTGTTTGCGCTGAGTTTTTCACATCATAATAACTAAACAGTTAAAGCATGAGGCAGATCGTAGTGGCGGCCTCCGGATTAATTTTGACCACCTGATGTTCTTTAACGTGCACCTCATCTTAGCACACCGGTGGTATTGCATTTCGCCACAACCGATATGCGGCAGCCATGACCTGGATTTGATCTCGTGACCTCGTGCTTAGCAGCGCAACACCAAAGCCACTAAGAAACCACGGCGAGTCACCTTATATTAAGATGTACCATGGAGTCCCAACCAAAGCGTTATTGAAGACCTGGACAAGCAGCGGTTTCTTTCATCTCATTATTTACTGCAATGATGTTTTTTTAGAGCGCAGCTCTGAGGCACCCGTTTCCGCGGCGAGCGTCGGCGTCCCTCGGCGTAATTGAGAGAACGAGCACAGCAAAATATGAAAGAGCGAACGCGGAGCGCAGTGGGGAGTGAAAGAAAGCGATAGCGAAAAGAGCGCGAGCAGGAAAGCGGAGGGGGGAGTGCAGCGGAACCAGGAGGCGGAAAGCGAAGGGTATGTGGAAAGCGTGAGAAGAAGAGTGTAGCGCCGCTCAAGACGGGCTCTGCAACGACGACGGCTACGAGATGGCGCCAGAGTAGCGCGCGTCGTCCTTTCAGCGATGACGCCCCCGATACCACGTACGAAAAGAAAGCACTGCATGAGCGGGGGTCGGTCTGCCGCGGCTGCTGTGAATCTCGCACACGCGTCACCCACGCGCTGCGTCTCGCGACCTCCCGGTTAGCGAGGCCGTCGCGCCACGCTTCGCTCCGTTTGCAACGTGCCGCACGAGGCAGAACGTCCTCGCCAGCCAATATACGGCGAAATGAAAACACGTAAAGAGCTGCTCTCATATTTCGGAATAGAGAGTATCATAATCGCCAGTGGCTTTTTTATTAGAGTGGTCATGTACTAGTGACAGAAATATAATGAGGAATGCCTACGTCATAGGGCTAGTCACTAATTGTCACGGGGGAGTCGAAAATCGTGTCCTGCATTAACGCTAATTTCTCGTTTACTAAAGTTCTGTTCGCCATAATATTGGCGCCTTGGACGTTTTGTAGCATTATGCTGTCCCTCAGCTTGGCTTCATATTTGGGTTTAGTGTCTCTTAAGCCGCGCTCATCGCATTGCAAAGCGTTGTGCAAACAGTGAATATACATTGCTATTTCTCCTGCAAGGAATTCCCATCACAGTAAAATCTGCTAAAGGATCAACACTGTGCTAACTGCCACAATCTTTGTAAAGCTTTGTGTACCTAGAAGAATAAAGCAATTAAAATATTACTGCTTCTTCAGCTATGCCATAGAACTTTCATAAATTGACAAAAATAACAAAACGAATTAGGTAAACGGGTATCATGCGCCACTTTCCTTCTACTACGAAAAAAAAATCAGGGCCCATTCCACTGCGTGAAGGTGGTTGGACAGCGACGCTGTGGGTGGACTACCACCTATACGATATGGCGACGAGACGAACAGCAAACTTTGGCCAACGTTCTTCGCTTGCACCGTTCCAAGGCCAGCACTCAAGGGCCAGACATTTTCGAGCTCTCTAAGCGCCGCCCTCCCCCCTCCCCTAAGGAGAAGAAGCCGCCATTGCGTTGGCCTATAGCTATACTATAACTATACAGGCCTCAACAGACGCCTGTATAGTTATCAGCGACTCCAACACTGCTATAAGAAACTTTGCGCGAGGACTAGTGGCACAGACCATACTAAAGCTGCTACAGTCACCATACAGACGTGAAGAACCAGGCTCAATAGACTTGGTATGGGCCCCGGCTCATGCGGGCGATCCAGGGAACGAAACGGCCCACCAATATGCTCTAGGATTCGTCAGCCGAGCCATGGGCCTGCCCAACCGGCAGAGCTCAAAGTCGTGCTCTCGGTCATGTCACGAAATAACCCAACACTACCGCCTTAAACGACACATCAGGCCCTAAACACACAGTAAACTAAACAAGCATCAGGAGATCACCTGGCGCAGGTTACAGACACACTCATACGCGAACCTCTACGTATACTATAGTCGGATACAACTTTAGAAAAAAGGGGAGGCCCCGCCCAGATGACCGAAGCGGCGAAGTCACCGGCCGTCCGGCGCATGACGTCGGTCCAGAGTGCGCGCCCATTGGTGGATCTGCCTCGGAGGAGTAAACGCCCCCTTTTTTCTAAAGTTGTATCCGACTATAGCACATTTACCCGGACAGAGTGAGTCCGTACTGCCACCTTTGCGGCGAGCTAGCTTCGCTAAGTCACATACTCTGGGACTGTGAGGAGGGCTCACTCCCCCGATCCCCTGGCCTCTCCCTCACCTTCATCGCGGGAGGAAGTGCTGCTTAGCTTCTGCACGGACGTCCAACTTCGAGCCGTGGAAAGAGCCGAAGCTGTCGCCGTCACGCATCGCCTGGCGGACATCTGGCCTCCCTGGCGAGCCCATGAATTAGCCCCCTACTCTGACGAATAAAGTCGTTTCTCTCACTCTCTTTCGTAGTGTGCGCCATTGATGATTACAGTTTTCGACTTGTTCTCTATAATGCAATTTTTGCTTGCTTAGAGGGGGGGGGGGGGTGCGTATAAGGCATTGCTGATGATTATAGCTTTCGCTGGAGCTTTTCTGTCCGCTGACAGGATTATGCCTTTGGGGGGTAGCGGTAAAGAGCTTCGCTGTAAAAATTGCATCTTCATCTTTTTCTCACAACGCGCCCCTTTCCCAATCATAGAACACATCCCCTTCGTGCCCTACGTCACCATTCAATAGGCTTAAATGCTCCAGTTCGAAGGATGAAGAAACGAAGTGGATAAGGCCGGAAGAAATTGTTTACTTAAAGCCAAAACGCAAACATCGAATAGCATTGCAAGGAATTACGGGCCTCGCGTTTGCTACGTCCCTTCCGTGTAAAACAAATGCCTGCACTGTACACGCAATTGTTCTATCAGGATAAAAAAAATTGCTATAAAATAACACCATGGTAGAAGACACAAACTTTATGTAAAAAGTGGCTGAGCATTCGGCGTCAATCACAACATATTTACTTTTAGCTCGGACCTGAACATACCATGGATCATAACGGCCTTATGGTGCTGCTATACTGCTGTTCGGCTTTCATTGGGGAGATTCTCTTAACCCTATTTAATCGCAAAATTCAAGTTTGCCAACTCCGCGATATCACAAAAAGATCATTATTTTTGTACCCGACCATGTGTGAACCATTAGCAGAACCCATATCAGCCAGGCTTTGTAGTCTTTTCTACAGTATTGTCATCGTCTCCTTCTCATGTATTTTCCTGCATGTGTGCATATATATATATATATATATATATATATATATATATATATATATATATATATATATATATATATATATATATATATATATTAGCAATAATGCAATCATACTGCAAGAAGGCTACAGAAGCGCGCAGAATGGATTCTTCGCTTTATCGAAGACAGCTACGAGAACGGTATTTTTCAGCGTGCGAGCTACATGCCATTGTTGTTTAGAGCCTAGCCTTTGAGTGTACATAGATTCTGCGTAAAGTTATTTAGATATTATTCTTTGTACAGTCATTTCTTTACAGTTACTTCGGCGTTATAAGAACACACAGTTTTCTTGTGCTGGCGTGAATAAAAGCGCTTTCCCACGACGTGTGCTGGGTTAAGGCATTCGACCCAGTTCCTTTGTCTGGCGGACAAACCGACACAATACCTGGGTTCTCTTTACGCATTATATAATGGCGCGGAAAAGAAAACACGCCGCCCTCTGTTGGACGACGCGACAAACATCCATAACCACGCCCACAGGAGAAAAACGACGGTGTTCGTACCAGAGGCGCACAACGGGGTTTCCAGCGATGCCGCGAGCAATGGTGTAAGGGAGAAGGATAAGGAGGGGGGGGGGGGGCATCACATCGAACGACTCGATCCCTGCCCCCCCCCCCCCCCTTTCTTGCCGTCCCGTTACGATGTCGCCGGGGGATAATCAAAAAGGAGGGACCCGCGTGTGTGTGTTATGCGTCGGCAGTCCGAGCCGTGAATCAATCACCCGGCGGCATCGGGTCGTGATGACGTTGGCCGGCGTGGGGTCAATCAGCAATGGACGCCCCAGCACCCTGTTTCGCTCGTCTGTACCGTATTGCTCCGCTCACAACCTCCCGCCGAAAGCTTAACTATGGTGACAACCGTAGAAAATGAATAAACACGTCTAGACGTGCAGTATGTTACTGAATTTCTTGAATCTATGATGTATCAGGACTACTACAATGAGAGCGTGTTTATATCATCATCATCATCATCGTCGTCACCATCATCATCATCATAATCAGCGTGCTTACGCCCACAGCAGGGCAAAGGCCTCTCCCATACTTCTCCAACTACCTTAGTCATGTACTAATTGTGGCCACGTTGTCCCTGCGAACTTCTTAATCTCATCCGCCCACCTTAATTCCTGCCGCCCCCTGCTACGCTCCCCTTCCCTTGGAATCCAGTCCGTAACCCTTAATGACAATCGGTTATCTTCCCTCTTCATTACATGTCCTGCCCATGCCCATTTCTTTTTCTTGAATTCAACTAAGATGTCATTAACTCGCGTTTTTTCCCTCACCCAATCTGCACTTTTCTTACCCCTTAACGTTACACCCATCATTCTTCTTTTCATAGCTGGTTGCGTCGTCCTCAATTTAAGTAGAACCATTTTGGTAAGCCTCCAAGTTTCTGCCCCGTACGCAAGTACTGGTAAGACACAGCTGTTATACACTTTTCTCTTGAGGGATAATGGCAATTAACCTGCTGTTCATGATCGGAGAACGCCTGCCAAACGCACGCCTGTCCATTCTTATTCTTCTGATTATCTCAGTTTCATGATCCGGATGCGCGGTCACTACCTGCCCTAAGTAGATGTATTGGCTTACCACTTCCAGTGCCTCGCTGCCTATCGCAAACTGCTGTTCTCTTCCGAGACTGTGAAACATAACTTTAGTTTTCTGCAGATTAATTTTTAGACCGATCCTTCTGCTTTGCCTCTCCAGGTCAGCGAGCATCCATTGCAATTCGTCCCCTGAGTTACTAAGCAAGGCAATATTATCAGCGAATTGCAAGTTACTAAGCTATTATCCATTAACTCTTATCCCCAGTTCTCCACAATCCAGGTCTCTGAATACATCCTGTAAACATGCTGTGAATAGCATTGGACAGATCGCACCTCCCTGCCTGACGCCTTTCTTTATTGGGATTTTGTTTCTTTCTTTATGGAGGACTACGGTGGCTCTGGAGACGCTATAGATGTATTTCAGTACTTTTACATACGGCTCGTCTACACCCTGATTCCGTAACCTTCCATGACTGCTGAGGTTTCGACTGAATCAAACACTTTCTCGTATTTAATGAAAGCTATATATAAGGGTTAAGATATATATATATATATATATATATATATATATATATATATATATATATATATATATATATATATATATATATATATACACGTTTGGCTGCGGAAATCACGCTGACCCCAGTAGTAAAATGAAGAAAAACATAGTACGACGTACGTTGACTTAGCAGAGTGTATTTCATTGACGTTTCGGATGGTGGACTGGTGGACAGGCATTTGTCAAAGTGTTTGAGACAGGCTGGTCCACCATCCGAAACGTCAGTGAAATGTACTATGCAAATTCAACGTACGTCGCACTATCTTTTCTTCGTTATACATACATACATACATACATACATACATACATACATACATACATACATACATACATACATACATACATACATACATACATACATACATACATACATACATACATACATACATACATACATACATACATACATACATACATACATACATACATACATACATACATACATACATACATACATACATACATGCGCGACCATTTACAACGACCGTTACACAGCAATTTCCATTGCCTAAATAAGCGGCTTGCATGGGTTGCAAACGTGCATGTTAATCTTGCACCCTGCTGCATGCCACCGGGAGCACAAATGTGTTGAAGCCAATCATGAAAATTACTTTTTTCGTCTGGGCTTCTAACATTAACATTGGCGTTTAGGCAACTTCATTGAACTGAATGCCATCCTCAAGGCTATTTTATAAAGCTAATTTAAATGAACGTCGTGGTTGTCGGTTTCTCAATTAAAGACGAACAATTGTCCTGATGACGTGGTAAGAAAATTACAGTTAGCTCCGAGCTCTTATGGGACTTGCGCAAGCACAACGAATGAGATGTGATTACGCCACTCACTGTCAATGCGAATGATCAGTGCTGTTCACACGTTCAAAACGGCCTCGACGTCGTATTCTGCAGAAGGCATTCCAACTTCACTTCAGAAAAAAAAAATAACGATAATGAGTACGCAGCGTACGGTTGAAGGTTGTGCGTTCCCACTACATCTGGTGCTCATCTCAAGGGCTGAGAGTGGTCAAATCAGGCAGAAGGGGGACGGGGGGGGGGGGAGGGGGGTTCCCTACAGCTGTAAATTGAAATTACTGGTATTTTGAATGAGTGACTTTATTGCTCACCTAAAAGAAAGTAAGAGATTTTATTGACACGAAAGAAACAGAGGTCGACTTGAACTGCGTTCTAGTCTGCTACTCTGCACTGGAAAGGAGGGAAGGGGAGCAAAATTACTAGTACTGGGATGGATGGTGATGACGAGATAGTTTATGGTGAAAATTCAGAAATAATCTTTGCTGGAAAGTACCTTGATTAGCCCAAAGGACAGGAATAGGTGATCGAACACCAAGAAAGGAACGAGAAAAGAGTTGACGTTTTAAAAACTAGCCGGAAAATATATATACTGTGCTTTCTACAAGGTACTAAAAGAACCAAGAATGAGCAGGGCACATGGAAGTAGAGTTTTGAGAAATATGAAACTGGACTTATATAAGAACACCCTTTAAGTCTCCATTATTGACATTGCCAGAAAGTTAGTTTCATATTGAATGAATAGCTTTTTGTTTCCCTTTTTCTTTCGTTCTGCAAATGATGCTTGCCTCAGCAGATAAATGGCCTCTGCCAACGTGATTCCAGCAACCTTCATAGTCTTTTTTCCCTCTTCTTTTTTACGTTCCTCAGGATAAAGTAAACAGAAAGGGAAACACTTTATTCTTATCGAGGTTACTACAGAGCGGAGTTGTGCAGGTGATGTACTGGGCAGAGGATTAGAACCGCCCGTCTGTTGCAGTAACTGAGCGGCTGAGCGCACGTCTCCTGCTTTAAGCCCGGCCAATTGAAGTGCCCGGTTGTCTTCGAGGCCGAGCGCAACGTGGCCCCGCGCTCCCTTATCTCGGAGGCCATCTGCGGAGGGTGCAAAGTTTGGTCGCCTAATGTGCGCTGTCTTCCCGGGCGCTTATTGATGCAGGTCTCGCAATTTGACGTTTCAGAGACGCGTGAATGCGAGAGGCCACGCGTAGCGTTCGCTACCCGCTGACGGCGTTCTCATCGCGCTAGCGTTGGGACAGCGAGAGTTCGTGGTCATCGACCGAGATCTCCTAATCTTTGCTTGTACGCGCGCGACATCATGCTTGTTAATTGAATTCTTAAGCGATTTCATACTGCGATTTATAAGGCCGATAAAGGTACGAATCTTAGTTTCTGCAGTTGTCTAATACCTTGTTCCTCGATCCATGCTACCCGCCTAGGTTGCTCAGTGGCTATGGTGTTGGGCTGATGAGCACGAGGTAGCGGGATCGAATCCCGCCACGGCGGCCGCATATCGATGGGGGCGAAATGCGAAAACATCCGTGTGCTTAGATTTAGGTGCACGTTAAAGAAACCCAGGTGGTCGAAATTTCCGGAGTCCTCCACTACGGCGTGTCTCATAATCAGAAAGTGGTTTTGGCACGTAAAACGCCATAATTAATTAATTAATTAATCCATGCTTCTGCTTCGAGGCGAAACTGCTTTTTTTTGTAAGGAGCGCTATTACTTGCAAATAGTTTTCCTCCTTAACTGCTCCTTTATTGGCCCAGAAAATTGTCCGCAAGTAAACCGCCTTTCTTCGTGCAAACGCCGTTAGTTCAGGTGACGCGCTGAGCTGTAAACCTGCTGCTGATTGATTTAGAAAACTGCACTACACTCACCCTCACTGCGGCGTGTCTTCTGTTGCGTCAACAAAGTTGAAGGCGACAGCTGGCCAGCTCTCCTGCATGGGATAACAAAGACCACCGTGAACCTGATGTGTAAAAATAAGTAAACAAATAAACAAAGCATACTTATAGATAAGTCGTTAATTATAGCTCCTCATGAAAACTATGCTGAGCGAAGTTGAGAAAGTGTTGTCACAGTGACCTCTAGGGAAGAGTTCACTAAACACAAGTGTATGTGCTGAGAAAATTACTTTGAGAAAACAAGTACTTCGTTCTAGTGTGGGGGTGACGAAGTACAAGTAGCCGTTGAAACCGAAAATGAAAATGAAGCTTTGCCTCGGAAGCTGCTATCTAAACACATGTAAACGGAACAATTATTCTTTTTTTTATTCCGAGCGTGCGCGAATCCTGTGGTTTGGCGAAGCTTCATTGTTAACGTTAAACTCCTATGTCTCTCGCTCCACCTTGCCACTTCCCTATCAAATCATTCAGTGTCTTCAAGCACAAGCCACGGACTACACGCGAAAAAATGCGGTAACAAACTCTTACTTCCCACGTCTCCCTCTATCCTAACAGGGATCAGACTATTTGTCCTCCGAGGACGAAGCCTCAGGTTCTCAACAAAGGTCAGACTGCGACCGTTGCTCCGGGCCCGGTCATCACGATCGCACCAGTGCCATGTGCGCGGACCATTTCTTTTCTTTTCGGCATGGCACTCGCAGTGTGTTCACCTCCCGAGAATTCTATTCCGTGTACTCGCACCTTGTGGACCGTCTCCTGGTTTCTTTCCTTGTCGTTTTCTTTGTGTGTGTTACAGCATTCCATAGTTTATTTTATTACATTACTGTTTCTAAATGAGCTTCGCATCGAACACCTTGTTTGCCGTAGCAGGCAAACACGTTCCGGTACTTGAATTCCGCTGGCAAACAGGGTCACAGTAAAGAAGGGAAAGAGAGAATTTATTAACGGCAAACACGGCCAGGCTCGGACCGAGCGGGCGCTTTCTGACCGTCTGCTCGAGACGTTATTGCGCAGGAATAATGGCTCCACTCACGCTGTAATACACTTATTTCAGCGCATCCGTAGTGTATACGGCAGCGACGCAACGCTCTATGGTAAGCAATCGAACAACCATACACACAGCGCACAATGTATAGTCCCTTTGACTAATCAATTCTTACGATAGGGTCCTCCCTTTTGCAAACACGATCGATGTGTTTATGAGGCACAGCTCGTTCATTGCGAGAGAAAAAGAAACATCAAGAAAGTCATATTCAAATTATTATTGCAGGACTTCAATAAAATGCTGTGTGCCATGTGCGCCCATCATATCTCGCACAGTGACTGCGAGTAGTGAAATGAAAAAGACGAAGGGAAATTCTCGCATGTACCATCTATCTATCTATCTATCTATCTATCTATCTATCTATCTATCTATCTATCTATCTATCTATCTATCTATCTATCTATCTATCTATCTATCTATCTATCTATCTATCTATCTATCTATCTATCTATCTATCTATCTATCTATCTATCTATCTATCTATCTATCTATCTATCTATCTATCTATCTATCTATCTATCTATCTATCTATCTATCTATCTATCTATCTATCTATCTATCTATCTATCTATCTATCTATCTATCTATCTGCATAAAGTTTTTTCTTCCGAAATAAAGTCATCTTGACACTGCGACAGACATCGAATGCTGTTAGTCGCCTCATGGCGTTCGCGATGCGAGAGTCCCTCTCTCAGGTACTCGTCATTCACTGTTCCCATTTGAGCATCAACGCCACATGAGATGTCCCATCAGGTAGAACACAACAACGTTTATTCGACAGAGTACAACGAACCAGCCGTGATGCCATCGCGGTCACCATCACATTATCGTCGTCCCCGTCATCGCCGCCTTGACGCTGTCGTCACGTAGACGCTTAGCGTCACGAACCCAGTTGCTTGCCTGAAGGAATAATCTTTGTGGCAAAGCTTTGCAGAAAGCTGAACGATGCTTGCTAACAAGCTACTTGCAAAGTACTTCGTATAACATCGACTCGCAAAATGCCTGGGATTTGAATAATTTTAACTGTGCTTAGAGGTTGTCTTTCCGGTGTTAATAAATTTTCCACACGCTAATTGCCCGGAAACAACCCGTGTGATTAATTAAGGGATTAACTTCGGCAAGGATGAGGCACAACACGTTTCTCCTCTTGAAACCATGCTCCGCGGGTGGTAATTTCCCGCCATCGTGTTAACACTGTCTGTCCTTTACACCTTTCGCTCTCTCGAGAAGGCCCGTGAGATAACATACTCATTTTGGTTGTTCCTCTCCTTCAGCACGGTGTTGATACGCGGCAAAGCAAACAGGACTTTCATATAGCGCCGTTACCATGCAGCTAGTGACAAAATATCCTCAATGTGTGAGGATTCGCAATAACCAAACTAAAAGCAACTGAATGCTGAAGTGAAATCATCTAATTGATAAACGTAGGTATTCTTAGTACAAAGTGAAATATGCACAAACGAAAAACTTCACCAACGATTACGATACTCCCTAATGCGAGTTATGAGCGCAGATCTTTAGCTGTTTTGAATTCGCGATATATTGTAGCAAATAAGTTTGTTCTGAGCGACATGGCCGTCTCGGCGGCGGCGCTGAGGCCCTGCTCGGGCAGCTCGTTTACCAGCCGCGGCAGAAGACGCAATTCCACCTGTTAAAAACAAATTATGGGGTTTTACGTGCCAAAACCACTTTCTGATTATGAGGCACGCCGTAGTGGAGGACTCCGGAAATTTCGACCACCTGGGTTCTTTAACGTGCACGTAAGTCTAAGTACACGGGTGTTTTCGGATTTCGCCCCCATCGAAATGCGGCCGCCGTGGCCGGGATTCAATCCCGCGACCTCGTGCTCAGCAGTCTAACACCATAGCCACTGAGCAACCACGGCGGGTATTCCACCGGTTGTGCCGCTCGTTGTTCAGAAAGAAAGCGTGAACACGCGAACGCGTGGCTCGCGCGGAGCGCATTCTCTAGCAGCGGCGACGCAGGCGAAGTAGCGCATGCGCAGTGGATCTGAAGCACTCGCAGCGCTCGCCCCATGCCTGGTCGCCGCCGCGGAGCCCCTCTCGTGCGGCGCTTAGCCTTCCTCCTCAGCCTTTCGTAGCACTCTCCTCCTCTGCTTTGCTCCGTACGCTCCCGCTGCACCCTCCTCCTCCGCTTTCCTCTTCGCGCTCTCTTCGTTATCGCCATCTTTCATCCCCTGCTGCGCTACGCTTTCGCTCCTCCATCCTGCGCTCTCCTCGTTTGCTCAATTAGGCCAAGGGGCGTTGTAGCGGGCGCTAAACGCAGGAACCGGCACCTAAGAGTTGCGCGCTTCAAAAGAAAAACCCCGAAATTCTTCGGGGAACTTTGCGGGTATTGTGCGAGTGCGCAGATGTGTTTGGCGTTGGTGTACGTGCGCAACTAAAGGCTACAATGACCACCTTTTGTCAATTTCAACGTGTGGCATAACTGTTCGCGACAAGTTTCTCTTTGACACTATATTAGTCCCTCTTTGACCAGCTTCTCTGAACAAAGTTGGCTAGTCAACTGAATCTACCGAAATTATTATTGCAGGAATGTGTGGAAACAACAAAAACAAGCTTCTGTACAATGAACTGCCATGTGTAAACTTTTTGTGCAGTTCATTCGAGACCTGTAGCCATGAGAAAGTTCTGCGTTGAAGGCAAGGAAACTGAGGTATGTTTTCTGTGTTGCGTGCAGGACTTACAAATTTACGAAGTTTTATAGCCATTCAAAGACGAAAAATGGTGTTGCAGTTAACATGCAGCACGCAACGCAAGACTCCTGCATATTAAGCGCTAATACAACACAGATATTTGACCACCGGCGAGCGGTACACACATCCGCGTAGCCAAAGACCTTGAAAAGAAAATAACTGCCTTGCAATACTACCACGCCGAGCGACAACGCAGTAGCAATTTTAATTTCATCCTCTGGAATTTTTGTTTCGTTGCTCCCAATAGTTGCTCTTGACGCCATTTTATATGCCTGCGTATGAAATGAAAGTGCACAGCAAGAGGTGTTTTTTGCCCATCCCTATCGAAACGCCGCCCTACTATCTATAAGAACTGCGCTATAAAGTTTGAGGTATAAGATTCGCCTCGTACTAAGCCCGTTTTATTTCTAAAATTTACGACTTTCGGTGCCTCTTATTTTGACTTGTAGTTAGCGATACCATAGAAAGTATCGCAATATTTCAACGGATTCATATTGTCCCTATCTGTAATCATATTTGAGCACACCGCAAATAAGAAAATCAGTCATGTGTGAACCAAAGGGCTCCAAATCAGTTATATGTTGGCATTCATGCCGACACCTACGGTAATTAGGAGTTTAAGTAACAAAGCTATATTGGAAAGCTGGTTGATACTGTTAACATCTGCGTCACTATTTTCGTCACAAGTACAAACGTTCTGCGAGAAGTGGAGCAGAATTTTACATTCCAAAGGCGTGCATAAGATTGTGAGGGATCCCACATATGGATTCGCGTTTCCTTGGCGCACACGCAACCTCTTTTCGTGCATAAATGTGCAGCAGGAATCGCGCCGTTCCTTTTTTAAATTTTAGCAAAAGCCAAAATCATGTCATCCGCTTCTAATTTGTCACGAACCTTTTTAAAGATTAGGAATGTGTTGAAGCAAAACAATTTGGCTTTTCTCTCTTTGTTGGCGTCCCTTCAACGCATTAGTTTAGACGTGTGCTTTTGTTTGATTTAAGTGATAGAATTCACTCGGTTCTACACATTCATCAAAAATAACCAGCGATTGTATTTCAAAAAAGAAAAAAATATCGTCAGCGTTGTTGCGTCTCACATATCAGACGACCTAATCGACTTAGGAAATTCAATCGTAAAAAATCAGCCCATAGAGTCCACGAATATAAAAGGGGTGTTTAATCGCATTTAAATGCCTTTTCCCTCCTATGCTTTTGGCAGACAACCATACGTTGTGTTACCGAGGTTATCTTCAGATGGTGTCTCGAACGTAACTATTAGCTCAACAAGGTGGCAAGGTGTTATCGTGTTCGCTAAGCAAGTGTACGAGTGGTGGTGTTTGCAACATCCTTTTTTTATGCGAAAGCATGAAATGGTCCGTTGGGCAAAAAAGTCAACGTCTGTCGTCTGTACACGCGAAAAACGGCAGTTAAATTCGCATTGGGTGCGACGCTACGTCACGAGCACGTCTCGACGGAGCAGAGTGGGCGAAAGGGAAAGCACGCTGTTTCAGTAGGGCGCCAGGTGCTGCGTCAGGGGAGAGGGTATCGCCGCGATGTCACCTCACCTTCCTTATCGCTCCCGGAAGCCTACGTTATCAGCGCCTTCCTAGTCGGCGCAAGCTCTCGCGTGCGTTCTAACTGCGCCACGGAAAGGCCAAATGAAAACGCGCCAAGCCAAGCACTCTGCGTTGTGACGTCTTGCTACTTGGACCAAAATTTTCATTGACAAGCCCGGCGTCACAATCTCCGTGACGTCATAATCACCGCGTCTTGTTTGGGAGCATCTCTATTACATTCTACGGCAGTCGGGTAGGTTAACATGACGTCTGGGATCGAAGTAAAGCGGTGTTCTGCCAAATAGGAAACGTTGGCCAATAGTGTCCACACGCTCGCCGGCCCGCGAGGAGTTCATAACTCGAAGGACCACTCAACATCCCCCAATTGCACATTAAGGCTTTCGCATTGACAACTCATAAGTTCTTAGGTGTGGTCGGATTTTTTAATCACTTTAGCATCTTAGTCTACTAATCCCACTTTGGTGTGCTGCAATCTAATCCCTATCGTGTGACATTAAAGAAATGCACGTCTGAGAGTGCGCGTAGTCGACCTTTTCTTTCCGTGTCAGTACGTTCTGCTGGAAACCAGCTGTGGTATGTGCAACCAACCAACCCAGGCAAACACGTTTGAGACTTCTGTTCTGCTCGCTCAGCAGCCCCATTAGCTGAGCAGCCCCTTAGGCCATGGACGCAAGCCTGAAAATTTCATTTAACACCCTTTCTAGATTCCCGTCGACATCACGCCGCCATAATCGTGCTGTCGTCATACAAGCGTGAACGTGCGTCATTGTCATGCCATGGTCTTCAGTGTGCCGTCGTCATATATTCGTCGTCATACAATTGTTGTGCGTTGGTAGTCCAACCATAGTGATGATGCGGTTGTCTTTCCGTCACCGTAGTTCTCGCTTCGTGATCAATTTCTCGTGGAGTCGTCATCTCCACATCATCATGCCATCACCGTCATACAGTCGTCGCCATAGCATTGCAGTAGTGCAGTATTCGCCACGCTGCCGTGGTCACGCCGCAATCATTATTTCAAAATGTTCATCCAACCACCTTCATGCCGCAGTCGTCACACCACCTTCGTGGTTACATCGACGTTATTCTTTCTCGGTAATTTCATCTTCTTCACTCCATCGTCGTCGTGCTGTAGTCCAAATGCCGTAATGGCCATGACTGACCCTGGATATAATTTGTCATAGAAAACACTCGGCATCAACTGTCCTGCACCTCCATCGCGTCCATCCTGTACCGCGGTGACACCATTTATGAGGACCAAGGCCCCCAGGCGAAATGGGACAATAAGCTGACGGTTTCGGCTAATAAGTACTGCTGAACTGGAGTCATTATTATCTGGTGCTCCGGGCGAGGCAAAACAGAAAAATGGAGTAACAACACGGGCAGTGACTTTCAAGTTATTTAATTGACGGGGGGATTGCATTCTATAAGGATGATATGATGGGCACATCAAGTAAAGATAAAATAACGAAGTGACACCAAGAAACATTATTTCGCGGAATAGAAAGGCATCAAAAGTTATCGGCGTTCGTGTTGTCCACTTCTCCACTCTTGTGTCCTGTCTGCACGCCTCACTTGTATTTTGCATAATTATCTGAGGAACACTGAAAAATGTTGCAGTGAAACGCTTAACTGAGGTCTTCTATTTAACTTTGATTTGATAAATCAACTATTTTGCATTTGCCTCAACAAATTATCTCCAAAGCTGTCAGGAAGGATGTCCCTGTACAGGAAAAGCAGTTAACAGGACAAATGGCTTTTATCTACCCAACCAATTTCATCGGCAATCTCGCTAAATGATACACGGCAACTGTCCCTCTATAAACACAAGACGCTAGCTCAAAGTCTCACATGTACTTACCCCTCTGGTATTCGTTTTGTTCAAAGCATGATGAAGTTTAATATACTGCTGCCACGCAGTTATGTTCAGCGACGGTTCTTTGAAAAGGCTGGCATCTTATTAAGATTTATTCTTCTGAGTTTTTCCTGCTTACGTAAGCCAGCACAATGCAAAAGAATAAAGCTTTCACGCATCTTCGCTTGCTTGTTTATTACTCCTTCAACTTTAACTCAAAATTTTTTTTCAAAATTGATGAGGTAGCCACAATGGAAGTTCCTCGGGTATGCAACAGCGCATCACAATTTCACGGACGCTTAGCTAGACGGCAGCTTGAGATGCATTTGTCCGTAAAGAAGCCAGAAACACACGCACAAGAAAAGAACATCAATGAATAAAAGCAAAAAGAAAACGAAAGAAGAACCTACGGAACCTATGGTATTCTGATAAAGGCTGAAGAACTTCCATTTTCGTCCCAACAAAGTTGCGGGCTCCTTTCGTCGACGGACTGATGGAAGTGGGGGAAATGAATTACGGACACCCTGCAATCTTTCATCCTATACGAGGCTCCGAAATGTGAATTTTCCGAGAGGCGCATCGGAGGGAAAGCCGCCTTGCACAGTGAAAATCGCTGATGTGAAACGAGAGAAAAGAACAAGGAGAAAATTTTCCGAGGAACACCGAATACCAAATACAAAAGAAAACGGACGATACCAAACTAGCTTTATGATTGTCCGCGGCATCTCGAGCATTGATCTCCTATATATGTGATCAGTCAGTTACAGTAACTATGAATCGAAAAATGTACTCACAGTAAAAAAGCTAAACGTTGTTCGTGTCTTGTAGTAGACGCTTTGAAATTACTTTGTCGAGTAGGGGCAAAGAAAGGGACGCTGTTAGATGAAGAGGCACTTCTGAGGTTTTTGGAAGGCTGCTTTTATGTGAACATTACGTTCTTGCATCACTGGTTAATAATCTTCTCGAAGGATCAATTTCCTTAGAAATCGGGACTGTTTGCCGTTCTTTATATGCTTTATATGAAGGTTTTGGTACAACACTTGTGATAGAATCTTCCGAGCCGTCTCTAGCGAAAATACCATAACCCTCCAGCGTTCGCGAACCATCCCCCCTTATTCAATAAAAAAAAACAAAAAAAACCTTGCATGTGCACAATGAGATGTCCTTCTAACAATAATAATGAAACTGTCTTTCGTTAAACGTCATTTTTAGTTGTGCGGCATATTCTGACACTGCGATCAAGGCTGTCTGGAGATAATGGATTGGAGTGTAGCGGGGGGGGGGGGGGGGGGGCTGTCCACGGTTCCCATCTGGAAAGTTTACAGCTTATGAGCTTTCCCAGTGTACGTACTGCTAGTGTACTTCTAGTGCACGACACTCAAAAATAATTATGCAGCTTCAAACCAACCGAGGTTAAAATTATTTATTGAGCGCATACGTAGAGCAAATTTAGAAACGCGCTTAGTGACTTGCAAAGAAATGTCACAATAATTTGCGTAAAGAAGCGCTTCAAACACTTTTTCATGATCTCTCCTTCAATGGCGAGCTCTGAAACAACAACGAATAACATTTTCATTTTGCTCTTCTGCTACAATCAGTCTGCGCAGTCAAGAACAGCAATCCATTGATGAAATTTGACGACCTTATCATTGCGTTATTGCGTCACCAGAGGTTTGCGACATGGACAAAATTATTTTTAGAGCACGGCTCGTAGGCCCCCGTTCCTACGGCGAGCATCGGCGTCGTCCGTAACCGAGCGAACGGGCACAGCGAAGGATGAAAGAGCGAAGGCAGAGCGCAGCGAGTGATGAAAGATGGCAATAGCAAAAAGCGTTCCAGGAGGAAAGTGGAGGAGGAGTGTGCGGCGGAGCCATGAGGCGGAAAGCGGAGGAGGAAGGTATGGCGAAAGCGTGAGAAGGAAAGCGTAGTGCCGCGCAAGACAGCCTCTGCGGCGATGATGGCTACGGGATGACGCCAGAGTAGCGCGCGTCATCTGTTCACCGGTGACGTAACCGATACCATATATGGAAACAACGCACTGCATGAACGGTCTGTCTGCGTCGGCTGCTGTGAATCGCGCTGGCCCCACGCGCTGCCTCCTCTGCGGTGTCTGTCGTAGCCCTTAATGTTGACACACTACTTTAAAGCCCAGTCACTAGTCCTATTTATCATTTAGACAAGTATTTCAGATCAGTGCAAAGCGAGCTGATGGTGGCCGCTGAGCACACTTTGTGGCGTGCGCTGTTACTATCACCTAGAACATAAGGTTTTTTAATAGATACTGATGATGCGTCTTGAATTCGCATCACACGTATGTGCAGCATACGAGAGTGCTGTTCGGAGTTTTTGCCATGCCAGCAAAATACGATGGTACGACGATGTAAATGTGCACAAAAAATGTGCACGAAAAATCTGCACAAACAAGGTACGATCAATTGCACGAGAAGATGTGATGAACAATGTAAGTTGCATGGACCACGAAGATGCCACCATCTTCCTTAAAATGATATAAACAGAAAAATTGTTGACTATCCGGTGGCGTCCACCGCTTTTCGCCCTTTTTCAGCGTCACCGTTTTTTTTATATAAAATATAAAAAAGGAATAAGAACTCTTTCATTAGCTGATACCTAAATAAGAAGAATGTGCAACAGTACTAAGAGTAAAAGTCTTTATCGAAAAGATCGAAAAGTTCTAGTTCTAACAAAGTACGCGGAAGTATAAGGTAGACAAGTTTCGGATGCAAGAATGAGACAGACACGATGCAGTAGAGCCAATATTCGTCGCAAATGCGTGCGTCTTCAAAGAAGCGTTCAAGCCTCGTGTACCACGGCCCCATCGAGTCCTTCGTAAATATGCATGCGCGCGCGGGTCGGTAAAGAAGTAGGTCACCGAGAAGCGTTTCGCTGCAAAAGCAAGAGCAAGCTGTCTCGGCTTCGATCGAACCTGCGGAGTTGACGACGCCGTTGTCGTGTTTACGTTTCCTTGTGCCAACGTGGCTGTCATGTAATACCTATTCTTTATTAGTGTCACAAATAGGCAAAAGTCTGTTTCTGCGGCCTGCGTCACCAATATTCACACTTCATGCGCACTTGTTTTTATAGAAACCGAAGTACGCATGTGCCCCATGCCTAAAGGCTTACAATGTGACACCTGCAATCTGGCGAGGGACGGAGCGCTAATATGACTGACACTGATACCAATTTGTAATCCCAATATTTTCATGCCTAAAAAAAGAAATCTAGTTTATTTTTATGAGCGTGATGACAAGGGCGAGGACATAAGAAGTTGCTGCGGCTAACATATCGACCAGGCCGAGGCACCGATCATGCTCGGGATGCCTTCGATGACATTGTGTACTTTCACAGAACTTTGATAATTCGTTCATTGGTGCATGGCATAGAAACCCGTAAATCTGCCACAGCGCTCTGAGAGATGCCGTCAAATTTCTGCTCATGCGCCTAAGTGCGCGAGCGTTTTCGTATTCCGCCAATATTATAATGCGGCGAAACTTAATCATCGCGCTTACCAATAACACGCTACAGACACTGCAACGTGTCTTTACCTATTGCTGTATTCTGAGTGCCTTCAAGGTGAACATTACAGCAATAAACAATACCGAAAGCGAAAGCAAATTCTGGCCTAACACTCGCGGAATGGCAAAGCGCCTGCAGCGTTCTCGTGTTGAACGCCAGGTAACGGCCTTTAATGCGAAAGAACTATGCGCCCATGAAGCCGAAAATCTGGCGAGCGTCCGGCGTTAACATACCACGGTGACAAAACCTACTCGAACAAGTGATGACGTCACGTTCCCAGCCCTGAAGCTGCTGCGGCTCCTACTGCGAAACCCCACGTTGAACAGCCACGGCGTTGGAAGGACGCTGTAGCCCACATAAAAAAAAAAAACAGACTTAGCCGAATTCCAAAACTGAGCTGACCCACGTTCAAAATCGGCCAGGCCCACTCGGAAAATATTGGCTCAGCCGCAAAGTTTGGACGGCCGACGCTCAAAATTGACTTTGCTCAATTCGAGCCCGTGACCGAGTGAAACGTGCCGCGTCGAAGAGCCTCAATGCTTCCGCGTGCAATGCACCTAAGGAGACGTAAGTGAATCTGCAAATGTTTATGCTGCTTCACGCCAACTAGCTTTAAATGCTGTCAGTGCGACAAACAGGGATGACAATTGCGTGTTCATTTAGGAAGAAAGAAGAAAAAAAGAAATTCCCTAACACTGCGGTGGCTGGGTAATTCCAATTGCCACGGTAGCACAGTGGCTATGACGTCGCGCTGCTAAGCTCGAGGTCACTGGTTCGATTTCGGTCGAGGCGGCTTAATTTCAGTGGCAGGAAAATGTGAGAAAGTTTTTGCGTCTAGAGTTATGTCCACATTAAAGAACCTTAGACGCCCTAACTTCGTGAAAAGTTGCCCACAACGGCATACGTAATTTTCGGATCGTGCGTTTCGCACCTGGAACCTCATATCCAAATTCTGTTTATGTTCAAGCAACACACACGGAATTTGAAACCACCAGCCATTTGCAACGATGTCAGGGCATCGATCGTGTGTACTAGTGATAGGTACACTTCGACGCGTAATTACAAATATGGCACCCCTTTCTGAACGGAAAACTCTGTAAATTTCACCCAATTGGAAGGATTCATTCTCTAACTCTTCATTCAGTCGAATTTTGACGAGACAGGTCTTTAAGATCGGCCAGAGGTGGTTGCTTGTAGAAACCCCAAGCAGCAAAAACATAGACTATTATAACTCACATCGTTTTTACCGCACTACCTGGCACTTTACTTTGGTATTGTTATGTAAGGGGAAAAAAAACTAATTACTCGATAATGCGTGCGTCACGCGAACTGACTGCGTCGTTGTTGTGCCTAGCATGACGCAAGTGGAGCTAAATTTAGCATCTCGCTCGCGGTTCAGAGACGCTTAGCTCCGCAGTACGTTTATTGATCCCAACGGGAGTGATCGCGCTCAAAGGAGCTTGCTATGCCATGGCAAGTGTAAATCACCAAACTTAAACATGTGTTAATCAGGAGTTATAATGCATAGAAGTGTATAGCTTTCTTTTTTCAGAAATTTCACGGTAGCTCGGTTATGGAGCGCGCGATACGCAGGGTCCATAAATGGCGTGAAGTTAATTAATTAATTAATATGTGGGGTTTTACGTGCCAAAACCACTTTTTGATTATGAGGCACGCCGTAGTGGGGGACTCCGGAAATTTTGACCACATGGGGTTCTTTAACGTGCAGCTATATCTAAGTACACGGGTGTTTTCGCATTTCGCCCCCATCGAAATTCGGCCGCCGTGGCCGGGATTTGATCCCGCGACCTCGTGCTCAGCAGCATAACACCATAGCCACTGAGCAACCACGGCGGGTAAATGGCGTGAAGTGACACGGGCAGCAACACAGCCAACGTGTCCATTGGCGCGCTGCAGCTTTGACCACAGCGGCCCCACAACCAATAAATAGGGAGCAAGCACGATCGCAAGATTAGATCGCAGGGGCCTTACTAGCAGTATCACAAGTTAAGCACACACGCTTTCTAATGAGTGGTTAAACGTAACTTGGTGCATTTAGTTACGGCATTTCTGTGGCCTAGTGCCAATACAACCTGAGTATCACTAACAAGATGCTTCATATACTGAACTGTTGCTGCATCCCTGATATATTATACCCAACTTTTTGTTTCGAAGAAAGGCGCGATGCGTAATTTGCTAAAATCTTCAAATTTACCAGTTTATTGTTTTTTCGTTTTATGTGACGTTACGGATTATTCCTTGCTAACGATGTGCGTAGATGCTTTCCTTCGCAAGCCATTTCTAGGTTTTCGATGGCCTGTCGCGGGCACTAATTTAAATGGACCAAAACGCGGCTCGGCAAAACAGAAGTGTCTTAATTAAAATCTATCGATCACCGCAGCACCACATCTGAAAAAAGAAAAGTGAGCCAAAGAAAGATAAAGATTAAATTACCGGTTATCTTGAAATTGATTCCGCTGGTATCTGCATAGTTTAATTAGAACCTTCTTTCACAATTCATGAATGCTCCAAAAAGCTCAGGCAAGTGTCCTTTATATTCCGGTATATTCTTCGGAGCATGAAAGGTACATAATACAATATACAGCGTGTACCAGCTAATTTATCTGGAGTTTAAAAATGCGCAAATGCCATGCAGGTGGACAGAACATAAGTAATGTTGCTTTCCGTCGCTAGGAGACACTCAAACGTTTTTCATTCCGCTTAATTAGATAATCAGTCTTACTTAATTTTTATTCAACTTCTTAAATATTACAGTTAGACGCAAACATTCACTGAGAAAATTGTAGAGCGGCATGAAAAGCTCCCGATACAGCTTTTTGTTACTCAATACGTGCTGCATAAGAGTGTTTTTCCGAGCGTGAAACAAGCCCACGAATACACGCAAAGTGGCTCGAGCGGCCAGTCGCGCTGAAACATTGCGTGCATTTGCGGGCTGCGTTCATGCTCGGAAAAACACTCTTATGTAGCACGTATTGAGTAACAAAAAGCTGTATCGGGAGCTTTTCATGCCGCCCTACAATTTTCCCACTGACACTTTTCATCCAATTATAATATTTGAGAAGTTGATTAATTCATTAGGACTAATTATCGAATTAGCCGCTGTGACAAGATTAATTTAAGTATCTCCAAGCGACGGAAATCACATTATCTTTGTTCTGTCCAGCTGAATGGCATTTTCATATTTTTAAACTCTGGCTAAATTTAGCGAGGACACCCTGTATATAGGCTTTGGTTTAAATAGAACAAGAGTGGCAAACATAAAATTATCCACCTTTTGGTGAGTTCGTTCAGATCCTCATCGGTAATCTTTGTTGTTCAATTAGGAAGGGCCTCTTCGTCTTCAGTGAATCTCCACTGGCTTTTTAAAATTGCGAATACGCAGCAAAGTAAAGAAGTTATTATCATCCACGATTTCAGTATAGCGCAGTAAACCATGTTAGACTGCAGCTTTAATTCTACGAGTGAATGGTTGAATCCAAGAGCCACCTCGATTGAAGAGGCTGCTTACAGGAGCCCCACTGAGCCACCTATATTTACAATTGGTGAACGCAATGCGCCGAGCTTGCGGTTCCAATGATTTGTGTGGCAAGATGTGGCGTCCTGCGACGGCCCGATCCCCAAGAATAATATGAAATGAAACAAATAAATAAATTCCCAGTTTCGACAGAAACGCGAAGCACTGATAGCAGTAACAATCAGAAAAGTGCACGAAGTACGGTTCGCAATTTTATCGGTCATACAAATCGCGGCAATCAGCAACTCAAATTGTGAATTAAGAAACATGGTCACACGCGCTCAACCGGCAGACACGAACAGATATCGCTCGATGACCACGAACACTGGCAGTCACAGCGTTCGCCTAATAAAGATTGCCGACCTCTGAGTGCGAACACTTCTTCGGGCTACGTCGAGGTTGAACGCACTTTCGAAACTTGATTTTACGCGGACTCCGACACTGGGCGCGAGCAGAGAGCGCACACATCAACCATTTAAGCTCACCGAACCATTGCAACCCCCGCAGATTACATCCAAGTACGGGCACAGGGGTTGCGTATGCTTTCAGCAGCGCGGACAGCAATGCGTAGCCAGGGCCGGGATAGAAGAGGAGACGCGCGCTCCACTGCCTCTTTTAGCTCGTACTTGATCATGCTACCGCGCCCCTGCGCGCGCTTACTGAGCGCGCGAGAGGATGGCACGAACCAAGCCATCATCCTGCAGGGTTCACTCTGGCACGCCTTCCCACGCGGCAAACAGCATTCGGTGCGCAGGCTCAATATGATCTTACCGCACATGGACTTTATACAGACGCCACGGGGACATCAACGAAAATTAGCCTGAAGTGCCTGTATAATTTCTAGCGCAATAATAAGCAAGAAGTTCGGCAGCAGGTTAGACTCCTGGAACACGTGAAAGTGAAATCCTGCTCCACACGTGGTAGTGTTCGTTGAGTTATACAATGGCAGCGTTCAGACTCCTTGCAAGAGATAACGAGCCGCAGTGTGACGTAAACGTATTGCGTCCTAGATCGACCTCCTCAACGACACATGCGAACGCCTAATGCGCTACCTAAACGTTCTTTCCTTCTTTCTTTGTTCTTTCAGTCTTTTTTCGTTCTTTCTTTCGTTTCTTCATTCACATTAGGCCATTGCATTTTTGCTTGTTTAGGTTGGTATGAGCTATTCCTAATGAAGGTTTTTTTTTTGTCTCACTTGACTACGCGCCGCTTTTCTCGGGTATCAGCCATTACAACGAGCCACTTAAGCCTCTCGGCTTAAAAATACCGACCTCGTGTCATCACTCATGCCAAATATGTTCCGCTTCGCCACACGTAGCTAGGTGGACTGCGATTGGGGTGAAGCGAGAGGGATCGTTTCAAAGTCTGTGTATTCTGCTGGCTTATTGGTCGATCGCAATTTCTGCAGGCGCCACGTATAAGCTTCGCTGTCACCAACTAGCAGACGCCACGACGCTGCTCGGTTGAGCAAGCAGTAAATCACCGATACAGACTGAAATTCTCGCTACTTTTAAGTATACACGTTTTGCTGGAAGTAGCGAGGAGGTGAGTGATCTTACTGAACGTTTGCGGGCTTAGACTAAGCTCGGCTATATCGCTTGATGCCAGGACGCATTTCACAATTAGGCTATCAATGAAGAGATAGCAGGAAATAGAGACGACAGTTGTGCATAGAGACCAGTGGGCCGTCAGCAGGACGCCTATTGCAATTGGTAGGGGTCTTGTCATACAGCATAACGAGCGCATAGAGAAAAAAATATAGACCCATAAAGGAGCCTGACGCTGTGAAGAAACATGGGTACGGGCGAAAGCAGAGTTGGCGCGAGTGATCCATTGTCAAATCAAGCCAAGTTGATTTCCGTTGACAGAAAAAAAAAAGACAGCAGACTTTAGCTACTCCTACGGCTCTGAAGGCAATTACTGCGACACCAACATTTTACAACAGTGAATAGCAGACGCTTAGTTGCTCGTTTATATTGCTTGCCTGATTATTTTTGAAATACTTCTGTCCACCCACGCAGATGAACTGGAAGAGACCCCAGCGGTTAGAGCAGTGTTTAATGGGGCAAGAGTGCGGTTTCATTAAAATATATTTTAATGTAACAATTAAAAATAATAATCTGTATTTTAACATTCGAAGTGTAATTAGAAGTTTTGATGGCACAGAAAGGGTTATGTGGACAGATAAGTTCTGACCTGTTCTTTTTGCGACGTACGCAACCTCTTTCTGTAATAGTAGCACGCATTAAACAATAATGCGTGCTGCGAAATTCGAACAACTAAATAGGCAAGATTAATCATTCAGGTACTCCACTTTTCTAAGCAGACTGCATAATTTAGTGAAAGTGCATAGGTTTATAAGAGCTCTTACTTCAAAGAAGGACACAGCGGGAAAAAGACACGGAGACGAGAGAGCGACACCCACACAGCGCTGACTTACAACAGTTTATTCATGAAGCCATGAAGGAATAAATATGTAGGGTGCTATCTTCTTCCAGTGAATCAACAACAAGCCCAAGCTTCCACGCTAAGTCGCTTTTATTTGCAATTGATCAGCTAAGTAATTATGCTACTTTTAGTTTGGCCGCTGCGGTTGAACATTCTATGATTGAAATGCATTTAAGTCAAAAAATCGCGGTAGAAATTGTTTGCACTTTGTTTTATCTTGCACGGCCACGTTTATTTGTTTCAATTGTGCAGGAAAACAACGTCCTATCCCATATATGCTAAGCGTGATTGTAAACTATAGCACTGTATTTCAGATAACCTTCAAATCTGAAGTCTCTGTACGGTTACATTTCTTTAGTCCACTCTTTTGTGTAAATCAATATCAGACCGCAGGCGAGGAGGCAGTTGTTCTGTTAAAAGCTTTATCCTTTTAATGCACGACAGCTCGTTTTCAACTTGAGTTCCAATAGACTTCGAGGCCAAAACTTCTAAAACTGATATCTCGAGCGAATGACGCAGTACCACCTACAACATATGAGCGTTTTCATTTTCTCTGTGCATTTGCAGGGCTACTGTATAGGTTGTAAATACTGTCATCTAATGCGTAAACCACGCGGCCTTGTCGTACCGACATCGCGGTTAGCATTGACGCTGTTGATGCTTTCAATGTTGTGTTCAACCGACAACCTCATTCTGAGCGCATGATTTATTGTGCGCATGCGCCATGCTCGAAGCATTCGAGCGAAGCATTCCTCGCAAACGCCGAGACTTCGTAAATAACAATTCCTATGCCATGCACGTAATTTCAGCCACGTCCGGTACAGCGTTTCTGTTTACAGTCTCCGAAATCCCTGCAGAGACGAAACTCATCTCAGAGTCCCAAGCTTCTGCGGCAGCAAACCCGCGAAACTAGGGAGCAGCACCATCTAGCCGCCCCAACTGCACCCAACAATGCTTTGGCCGACAAGCTCCCGGCCTGCCCCGCTGTAGACACCCGGTGGCGAGATACTTGCCCCGCCGCGAGTCTCGAACTCTGCTTGGGCGTCTTGCACCACAACCTCACTGCCAGAGCCCGAGATCCATTCCCCTGCATTTCAGTTAGCGACGCAAAGTCCATGCTCTACACACGAACCACACCTGATGACTTCAAAGCAGCCATTGGATGAATTCGGATGATTTCAAACCACGCTGAAGGGACACGAGGCGCAAAAAAACATTCGGTTTGTGCGCAGACAGAGGCTTCTACAGGTTCGAGCCTCAAAAAGCTCGCAACTCCTACTTTTGTAACGCAAACCACAGGCCGGTTATCTCCTTCAAACGGCATGGCTTCTGGCTAGGACAGTTGCGCTGCTCGCGACCTTTCGCCAGGACCAGCAAGGTCGAGCGCCTCGGAGATCCTCGACCCGGCCGATGCAACGCTGCGAAAGCGCAAGTCGCGTCGTGCGCCGAGAAGGACACTCGCTTAGTCGCTGCCTCAGAGACCCGGTCCACCAACCCCGACGGACTGCACACGACCACGACCAATGCAACCGTCCCCGTTTAGCGAGACAGGCGGCGGTTCTGTCTCCGAGGCCGCCTGCCGTGTTTTGCCAGCTGCGACGAGATGATCGTCGGCGAGACGTGCGACGCGAGCACAACACTGAGTGCCGATCCCGCGAAAAAGTGGTAGCGCAGAGGGCGGCCTTAACGACGACGCCCAGTGCCAAGTATTCACGAGTATGCATCTTCATCAGCAGCGCACCCTCACAACACAACGCACCCTCACAGCTATGCGCGCGGTCGATTGTAATGGAGAGAGACGCACTTAGGATAATATATTCATACATAACATAACATATATATATATATATATATATATATATATATACATAATCCATGAACAATATGCCTTCGATGATGCTTTTACCTAGCCGGAAAGAATTAGCATTTTGCGTAAATGTGTACCCTCTAACGTTCTGTAACAAACACCTCTGCAATTAGTATGTGTATACGTATCATGTTTCAGCGTATTGCGCTTAATCTTTTATCTGTGCAATGAATTCGCGACTAGGAAATGTGCCTACATGTAACACAGATCCTGTTCCATTTTTCACGAAAATAAAAAAGAACATCGTGTGATTGCGTGAAATACAGTCCCTGAAAAGCGTTCATGCTCCCAAAATTTGTCACAGTTTCGGCTTCTTGTCGTCTCATTAAACATGCACGAGTGAAGACATATTCATGCTCCATTCTGCCAAACGCTCAATTACAAACTGTCAGGAACTTTATCTTCTCTGTGTATACTTTACTTATTTGTTTATTTAGTACATACTGCAGACCTTTCGGTCCAAGCACAGGGACAATAGAATTCATACAAGCAAAAGAGAACGAGTTAGGAACAAGCGAATACAAATTTACACAATTTTTAGTCACACTGTGTCTGTAAACTGTCGCTCCAGTGTGATATTGTTCTGGAGAAAAAAGGAAAATAATATATAAACCAAATATAAAAAAATATATCTAAAAACAAGAACTCGCTCCGGCTTCATTTCGCGAGGAACCGACTCCTTCCTGAATACATAGATGCCACATGTACAGCCAGGCTTTTGTTCTCAAAGTTTAATATCGCACGAAACCGTAGACTGAAATGCTCGCTTACGGCGTGCCAGCTCGCAAGATGGTGGAGGCGGTTCTCTACGAAGCACCGATCTCCTCAATGCGGAATATATGTATATTGCATGGCGGAAGCAAATAAACGACATTCCGAAAAGGTTCTGAGCATTAAAAAATATGGCGGCGCGATATGGTGGTTCGAAATAGACGCAGGGGAAGAATACATTTGGCGACGACGGAGCTGACGGCAGTCACCGGAAAATGACGGAAAATAAAAACAGAAATAAACAGAAGTGCGAGGCAATCAGATCAAATCCGGATCGGGTCAAGAGGGAGGTGTGGAAATAGAATCGCAGTTTGCTAAAAAAGCTCCGCATACACTTCCGAGTGTCTCTCCATATTAAACGCCTCCGTTTCAGGAGCCGGTATGGTTTGGCGAAAGTATCAAGCACGGGGAATATTCCGCGCATTATTAAAAAGCAAACGAAAAAGCTCTTCTGTCTTATACCAGCGCATACCATCGCTTCCTCGGTTTAATCTTGTACTCACGGATATTTTACAAGCGGAGTGTCATTTGCATGTATTATATTTGATGTGAGTTCTGCGTGAAATTGGGGTGGCGCTACACAAAATATAGGAATAACATCCACTATCAAGAAATTGAGCTTCTCTGCCAGAGAATGTTGGGAGGTCCGATTTTGTGAGTCTCGATTTCTTCCTAATCGTGCCGCAGACATTCGGAGAATGTGAGCCACGGTTGCAATTTCTGCGACGCCCCCTCGCGCCACTACGCTGTGAAGTCGAAACTATGCGAAAGCCTACAATTACGCCTGAAATGCCTCAATTTCTCACACGACTAAGGTTAGCGGTAAAATTTAACGGGAGGAGCGGCAGCGATAAGATCCGTCCGTGCGGAGACGGCTGGATGCTTATACCATATGCCTTTCCTAAGGCTAACAGGAAATTTTAGAAATATATATATATATATATATATATATATATATATATATATATATATATATATATATATATATATATATATATATATATATATATATATAGCTCGTAAATAGCACCTTTCGAATACTTGAATAGTATTGATCGAAGGGCCGGGCATAAGATGCATACAACGCTGTCAGTAGGGGGCGGGTGCAGCGCTCTGGGGGGGGGGGGAGGAGGGGGGCTGCAGCTCTGCCTTGAAAGGCAGGGGGGTCGGGGGGGCAGGGAATGTAATGTGCTATGGCAAATAATTATTCACCGAAAGAGCGAAAAGGCGCCGGGCGCCCTCCGCTGAGTGGAACAGTGGTGCCCTACAGGGTGATAATTTTCGTGCTTTACGGAGTTTTTAAAGATCGCCTGCAGCAGATGGAAAAATCCTTGCCCTCGAGCTGGATTATTCCAAGAGGCGGACATTACTGGCACGACAAACGGCGACACATATTCGATCAATTAACAAAGAATAAGTAATTAACGTCTTCGTCAATTACATTACAACCAATATTGCAATTTATGAATTGTAGCCGCGGAGTTTGCGAGGCGTATCCACCTGGATTGAATTTCCAGAATCACACCAGTTTGCAGACATGCATTATCAAACTTGCAGTAAAAACGCACTGTTGTTGCACTTGCTCTTTCAACATAACGCTCTTTCATGCACAGTGGCGTAAAAGTAAGTGGAACGCGGATATATACTTCGTTCCACACCCTGGGAAATAATATCTCGAAATTGGTGTCGCCCTGGAAATTCATTTCAAGTGGACGCGTCTAGCAAGCTCACCGGCTACAATTCGTAAAGTGCAATATGCGCGGTAACGTAATTCACTGAAAAGATAATTAGTGGATTTATGTTAATTGGTTGAACATGTGTTTTGATTTCTCGTGCAAGGAATGTCGGCCCCTCTGAATAATTCAGCTCAAGGATTAGAATTATATTATCCGTAACAGGGTATTTAAAAAAAATTCTATAGAACTTAAAAAATGATCACCCTGTATATTCGCCGACTACTGAAATCAAGAGAGAATGGAAGTTCGTAGTAGAGTGCTCTTCGCAAGACATAAAGACTTAGGGTGCTTTCGAACGCGAATTTCGAACGATATGTACCGCTGAGGCACGTGAATTGTTTCGCCGATGCAACCACGCAGCACTCGCTGTAACTGATGCAGAAATACTTCGCCACCGGGGCCGACCATACGCTAACGGATAATGCGAGATTAGCAAAAATTTGTGCTTTCGTTTTTCTTACGATAGCTCCGTTAAAATGCCACGCGTTCTACTAAGACTGTATTACTCTTCGCCTAGCTGCCTACTAGTAGAAGCTCGGTCTTCGTTTTCCTCTCATTTCAAGTTTCCTTCTCCCGAGGTGCTTCTTCGGACTCTGAAAATGCGGATAATCTATTGTCGTATATACCTATGCCGCTACGTATGCAATGCGCACCGCACATGGCTATGCATACACTGTGCATACACTTCCATACGCGTGCATACGCCTATCGCCACAAGTCTTTCTACATGCTTAAATTTTGCATTCTTTCTTATTTAAGTTTCATGTGCACGTTTATTACTATAATGCCAGTCTGGGCACTCTGTGAGGAAAACTATTCGCTCTCTTTATCTTTTTTAGCAGTTTTCTTCTCTTAAATAAATAAATGCACAGTTCTGTTTTCTGCCTTTTAGTATAAGATAAACACGTAAATGTGCACTTTCGATATGATGTGCTGAATGGGGAGTTGTATGATACACTCGTTACCTAGGACGTTTTGAAACGAAATAAAAATAATTAGCCGTTAGATACAGAAAAGAAAACTCAACGCTGAAGCGTGCAACGCAGAAAAAATGTGCTTCGTTCCCTAAAACAAGAAGACAAGGAAGAGGCGGTGGGGCAGCGAGTCACGGGATTTCCACTTGCCTGCTAAAAGAGTTCAGCGTACCCCGCACAGAGTATTGAAAGCTAGTAAAGCGAAGCGCGTGTCCGTGTAATTCTTACAGATAGAAGTATTTCAAATGCTTATTAAGTAGATACCCAGTAATGTGAGATCTATGTAGGGTGTCACGCCATTGCGATCACCACGACAACAACGACGACTTGCTTACTATAATTAAAAAGACGACGGGCGACTTTGACGAATGACTATCCATCCCACCTTTGCGACTAATTTCATGATCACTGTAAAAAGGGGGGGGGGGGGTAGGGGGCTTTGTAGGTATATTTTCATTTATATCGCAAAGCGTAACAATGTATTTACGACAAGGCAAGGATTGATATAACGCGCACAAGGTTCTTTAAGGGACAGCTAAGATATGTTGAGATGCACTGGTCGACGGTGTTATGCCGAGTGTCGTATTCAAAAGACGAGCGGGCTAAGATGGTTGAAATACGAGATGCAGCCGTAAATCTCTCCAGATTGTGAAGTCGCGTTGCGGACACACGATTAACGACGCCAACTGTAGGTCCGCAGTTGGCCTTGTGTCCCAATTTGCGAAGTCCAGTCTAAGTGCCTCTTTCTTGAAAGTACTTAGGCAGTCGTTAGGTAAAAGAGTGCGGGGTTTATAACAAGCTAGAACCACGATTTGATTACGAGGCACGCCGTAGTGAGGGACTCCGGAATAATTTTAACCCTGTTGGGTTCTTTAACGAGCACCCAATTTGCAGTACACGGGTGTTCTTGAATTTTGCCACCATCGAAATGCGGCCGCCGCGACCACGATTTTATCCCACGTCCTTTAACTTGGGTAGCGAAGCGGCATAGCCACTAAACCACCATAGCGGGCCAGGAATTTATTCGTTTCATCGGTTGCAGATATCTATATCAGGTTCTTTAAGGGACAACGGTGTCACGTAACATGCTGGCTTTCACCATGCAGGTCAGTGCAAAATACAGTCTTTTCTGTAAGAAATGTAGCAATTACTGTTTGGTGCAGCTCCCGAGCCCTCAGTGCTGCCTCGCTATGCTTAGTGAATGTGTGCATGCTATCCAGTCATTGCTGTTGCTGTCAGGCGATGTTGAAACCAATCCGGGGCCTAGTATTGCTGACGTTTTCGCTGAGCTGCAGAAGCTGACCGTTGGACAAAACACGCTAATCACTGAGGTACAAGGTCTAAAGAATCAACTTTCGTGTACCGATGCAACACTAACAGATTTAAGTGAGCGAATTATGGAACTGGAACAACACTACCAGGCACTGATACCCCTGCGAAGCGAATTAGAAGCTGTGTACGCTACTACTTCTGAAACTGGTCGCCTGGTATCTAGCCTAGAGAGCCGCATAGAGGATGCTGACAACCGTTCACGCAGAAGCAACCTAATATTGTATGGCATTCCTGACCCCAACCCTCCTGAAACCTTTGCGCAATCGGAAAAACTATTTATTGACAACATTCAAGAGCACATGAACATAAGCCTCGACCCAAAAGAAATTGAGCGTGCACACCGGCTAGGACGCTATTCACCAGGCCGTAACCGCCCCATCATTGCCAAGTTTGCATTCTATAAAACAAAAGAATTGGTCTTGTCTAATGGTCGCAAGTTAAAGGGGAGTAACTGCAGTATTGGCGAGGACTTTTCACCCGCTGCTCGAAATGCCCGCAAACATCTTGTTCTTTTCGGCAAAAGCAAAGCAACACCTTTCAAGCTACGTTTCAAAACACTTGTCATAGGATCCAAACGCTACGAATATGATGAATCATCTAAAACCGTAAAGGAGATTCACTAGCAATCAAAGTGCAATAGAGGTTCGCTTAACCCTCGCCACATCACCACAACGAATAATCTTTCTTTATCTGCTATTTTCACTAACGCCCGTAGTTTTTTTCCCAAACGCGAAGACATATCAAGTCTCGTTTCTTCATCAGGCAGTAATTTACTTATTTTAACAGAAACATGGCTAACATCGGAGATCAGTGATAATGAGGTATTATCCGACTTGCCAAACTTCGAAGTTCATCGCTGTGACCGCCAAGGAAGGCGAGGAGGGGGGGTTCTTATAGCGTTTAGCAAGGAATTGCCCTGTACACCAATCGCGCCTCCTACTGGCCTTGAGATAGCCTGGCTACTTATCCGCTCTTTCCCACAGGCTGTCCTGCTGGGTGTTTGTTACCGACCACCTGTTAACAGCCCTGATTTCCCTGGAAAATTAAACAGCATTTTATGCCAGGTTACTGCCGCACATCCTAACGCTCATATTATTTTATTCGGTGACTTTAACTTTCCTGGTATTGACTGGCATGACCCATCTTCAGCAGCATCAACTAACACTGAAGCTAGAGATTTCACCGATGTCTGTTTGAACTTTAATCTTTCACAGCTTGTTTCTGAACCAACACGTGTATCGCTTGACTGTGCGAACATCTTAGATCTTATACTAACTAATCACCCCGACAGCTTATCATCATTAACCTTCCTTCCTGCTATCAGCGACCACAAAGTTCTTCACGCTACCTTTTTCTTTTCCGCACCACCTCGTGCAACATATCACAAAACTATCAGCCTGTACGATAAAGGAAACTTCGAAGCGATTAATGACGAACTGACTGCCTTTCTACCACACTTTCAATCAAGATTTTACGAGCGAACCACTCATACAAATTGGACGCTGTTTAAAACTAAAATTATTGAATTAGCTGACAAACATATACCGAAAATTACCTTCCGTCCAAACCGTCGAAACCCATGGTTCACTAACCATGTAAAGCGACTAGAAAATAAGAAAAAAAGACTTTTTCGATCTGCCAAGCAAAGTACAAACCCTAACTTATGGGAAAAGTATTATTCTGCCGAGAAAACGTACTTATCCGCTGTTCGCAGCGCCAAGCATACTTTTTTTAACATCGATCTAGCGAAAATACTTAGAGACAACCCCAAGAAATTCTGGGAAGTAATAAACCCCCCTCAAACTCGCGCCATAACTCTCGCTGACGATTCTGGAGATATCATGACTGATACCGACTGCGCCATTTCGTTCAACGATGCCTTCGCCTCAGTTTTTACTAAAGATACTAGTTCCCCCCTATCATTAATGTCTAGCAACATAGTATCCGTAATGCCGGCCATCGCGTTCTCTGTAGATGGTATCTCCAAAATAATTGATAACCTCAAACTATCTTCATCCACCGGTGTCGATGGTATTAACTCGAAACTGTTAAAAAATACTAAGCATATTTCAGCCGCATTTTTGTGTCTCTTATTTTCTCAGTCACTTTTAGCAGGTTACATCCCTTATGAGTGGAAAGTAGGAAAGGTCATTCCTATCTACAAGGGAGGCAATAGAAATAACCCACTAAATTATCGCCCCATCTCCTTAACAAGTCTTCCATGTAAGATAATGGAGCACGTCATTTACTCACTCATCATGGACCATTTAGACGCCAACAATTTTTTTCATCCTGCTCAGCATGGGTTTCGTAAGGGCTTTTCTTGCGAGACCCAGCTAGCTCTTTTCCTTCACGACCTTCATACGAATCTTGACTGTAATAAACAAACTGATGCTATCTTCCTCGACTACGAAAAAGCTTTTGACAAAGTCCCCCACCGTCACTTATTACATAAACTTTCTTTCTTGAATTTAGACATGGATGTACTAAAGTGGCTAGAAACGTTCCTCACTAACCGCGAGCAATTCGTTACTATCAACGACCAGTCCTCCGTCAACCTTCCGGTATCATCAGGTGTCCCTCAGGGGTCTGTTCTCGGACCACTTCTATTTTTGATATACATCAATGACTTACCCCTTCATGTAACTTGCAAAATTCGGATGTTCGCTGATGACTGCGTGCTTTATCATACCATTATCAATGACACTGATGGAGACATTTTGCAACAAAATCTCAACCATGTACAGTCTTGGTGTGCCCATTGGCTAATGACTCTTAATCCCAAAAAATGTAAACATATGTCATTTACCCCTAGTCGTACACCCTTCTTACCTTCTTACACAATAGCCAACAATCAGATTGAAACAGTAAAATCATTCAAGTACCTAGGCGTCATAATTTCCTGTGATCTTAACTGGGGCACGCATATCAACACCATAGTATCATCGGCGAACA
The DNA here is from genome assembly GCF_038994185.2 of Dermacentor albipictus. NCBI lineage: Eukaryota > Metazoa > Arthropoda > Arachnida > Ixodida > Ixodidae > Dermacentor > Dermacentor albipictus. The sequence goes on from NC_091830.1 coordinate 77,904,256, forward strand.
AAACACTCGGATTTATGAGGCGCCACTTGCGTCATGCGCCTCAGGATGTCAGACTTGCAGCGTACAAATCGCTTATCAGGCCTAAAGTCGAATATGCGTCGCCAATCTGGAACCCATATCAAAAATATCTCGTTAACGCACTTGAGCGCTTCCAAAATCGTGCGGTAAGATACATTCATTCATCCTATTCATATGACGTAAGCATATCATCTTTAAAAGAGAAATCTGAGTTACAGTCTCTCTCGCACCGCCGTAAGATAGCCAGCGTTGCTCTCTTTCATAAGTTTTTCTACAGTTCCCTTAATCGTGAGCCATACATCATTCCACCCGCAAGAATATCGCAACGCGCTCGTCATCCACTCCAAGTTTTAAAACCACGCTCACACACAACTACCTTCTCTGCTTCTTTTTTCTTGCGAACAGCAACTGATTGGAATGCCCTTCCCAACCATGTTGTATATACAAATAATCACCATGTGTTCATTGCTGAGGTTGCTTCTATTTTGTCAAATTAATTACCATTTTGTACAAATTCATCACCTACTGTACTTTTTTGATTGTATGCAATGTATCTACCTTTCTTCATATGTTACACTAGTTACTAAAATGATTTGTCCATTACCACTGTTTCTTCTCTTCGGCCAAATTTACTGTTGCTTCTTTATTCTAATTGACAATTTGACACGAGTAAGCACTTGTTTGTACAAAGTATGTATCACTTTTCAAATGTTTCGTTTGTTATCATGTTGAATTTTTTGTTACAAGATGTACCCCACCCCTTATGTAACACCCCTGATAAAGGGGCCTTTAAGGAAATAAACTGACCTGACCTGACCTGACCTGAGCAGTAACTGCCCTAGGTATGTTTACATCTATTGCAATGTGATTGTATGATAGTATCGCATCGCCAAGGTTTGGCCCCAGCACGACGATACTTGCTAAATATTAGGCGCACATAGAAGACAAATTTCCTATGCCAGAATTTTAACGCATGCGACATAACACGCGCACACTGAAGGGAAAACAAAGCGCCGCTCAAGACAGCGCGTAGCATGTGTTGTCTTTGACTTTGTTGTGGAATGAACGAATAATGAAGACGCGGTGCTGTGAGCTTCATTGATACGAATTGTCCTTCTCTTTCCAATATTCAGCACCAGTCACCCTAAACATAATGAGGTCTGTGTGTTTTCTAAAACGCCATGAAACAATATTCGAGGTAAAAGATTTCTGCAAGATTTAGTGCCTTATACACAACAGAGGTTCGATCTCTGGCACTATTTCAGCCAGTCATACCAAACTATTAGGCTCACTGTAAAAGGGAAGTCGCATGTTCGCGGTAATAATGCTGCACATAAAAACCACATGGTTTGTCGCTCTTGGTATAGAAAGGCATTCAAGATATTAAATTCAGCGTCGAAGCTTGCGTAGTTTCCACATGTTTTGGATTGTTTGTGTCAAACATTCTAGGTGTCCACGGGAAAGCGAGCGGGCCTTGTCTTGATTGTCTGCTTTGCTTGCTCCTGTCGCCATGTCTTTGCCCAACAGGGTATTTTTTATGCTTTGCAGATATCTATCCTCACAACACAGATATAAGCACCTATGCACCCCTCTAACACTACCGCAGTGGAGGCCTTGTGACTCGAGGCATGAGGTGCCACTGGCTAGGTGTCCAGTGGGTTGCAAACCATCCTGGCAGGTTATCATGAGGATGTCTCCGGAAGGCAGAATCGTGGTGGTTGTCAACGGTTGGCGCCACGTGTACCGATGGGATTTCACTGTATTCAGCGATGTCGACAGACGTAGTCGTCAGTATGGCCCCAGTTAAGTGAGGCCGAGACAACACGTCCCAGACTAGCTGAGGCCCGGCGTAGCGGCCCGGTCGGCACATCGGGTCAATGGAGAGTATGGAGCGGAGGACTAGTGCACTAGCACTAGTCCTCCGCACTAGTCCTCCGCACTAGTCCTCCTAGTTTAGTGCACTAGCAACCTTAGAGTACCTCACGCACATTCCTGTCTGTCTGTCTGTCTGTCTGTCTGTGCTTGTGTCTAACCATTTTCCCGCCTACCTGGGTCACTGCGTAGCCCGTTGTCAAATGGCCAGAGCATCGGGGTGCTGTGTTGACGGAACAGAGTTCAAAACCAAGCATCGGACCAACTTCGGTGACTGAATATGTGCCACTGTGTGCATACGTACCACTCGTCAGGGAACCTCTGTCTCACCGACACGGGTCATTGTAGATTCAGAGCTGTGTAGGCACCGCTGTTCGGGTTTTCACACCGACTTGGAGCACTAGGAATGTGCCACTAGTTCAGTGCCCGCTTTCAGGAATCGTCTTGATGCCAACTTTAGTCTCCGGGTCTGCGCCCGCAGGAGTGCGTCGCTCCTCAAGGAAACACCGTCTTTGACGCAAAGTTGGGTAACTAGGTCTGTGCCACTTGCTGCTGTAGAATGGCGAATAAGATGCGTTAAATTTTTTATCCGATGCTGAGACGAATCCAACGCTACGTCACAAGGCTTCCTTGATGACAGCGGCCCGATGATTAAGCAGGCTGTGCAAAAAAATGCGTACGGGTATGTGCCGTTTTCAAAGGACACCTTTGACGTCAGCGCTTTAGCGAGCTGTGCCACGAATGTACTGGGTATGGGCTGCTCTCTCAATGAATCTTTTGGCAACTTGGCTCAATGAGTATGACACTCAGTGTGCGTCAAACGAGGGTAGTAGATTCCGTGCGAGAACTCTCTAGAGGAACGTCGGATATGAGATAACCTACTTCAAGCTAGCAGTTATCGAGGCACTTGAAGAATGTGTACCAGATGCCAAACCTTGCGAAAAATTACGAAAGAGGTCATGCCAACGCATGTCCACGTACTGACAGCGAGACCACGCACAATATCCCCTGCCTTCCGACTAGTTCTATCAAAGCACTTTGCAAATATCATACTAATTTTCAGCAAAGGCCCAATTATGAGTGTTTTAATATGCACGCGACCTAGTTTAAATATTGATATTTCGATAATTATGTTTTCTTTAGGCACGCTATCTTGGCGTGCGCGATTGTGCACATAGCGCTTTAAGGAGCTCTAGGCGATGGCAGAGAGGACAAATAAAAGAGCAAAAGAAAAAGAAGAAAGTACGTATAAAAAAAAAAACACCGCTCCACGCTCTCACCCAGTCCAGCGTTCAGCGGGCTCAGTTCTTGCGATGACAATACATCGAGAAGCACATCGCTTGTCTGAAATTGTTTTTTACGTGGCTTCCATGAGACCCTGGAGTCGATCGATAGTCTTCCGTCCGCGGCGAAGGCGTTCGACCGTAATTGGTTCCGGTGGAGAGCTGCCAGCCCGGGCAAATGGGATCACCCTGAATTGGTCGAACGCTGAGCGCAGACGCGCGGTTAATTGCGTTATCATCGATGAAGCAGCTCTCAGCTGCCTCGTCACTGGAAGCGAGTGAAAGGTGAACGAAGCTCACGTGTGCATCCGGTGTTCGCGGAAACATTACGTGCTTCTTCATCTTCATTCGCGCTTTCTCGGAGCACACACGCGAAAAGGACCGAAGTCCTTTCTGGAAGGACGGCTGAAATCATGCGTCCGGCAATTCAGCGCAGAACGCACCCTAAAGTGCCTGGCATTAATAGGACTGCAGCATGAAGCAAGGCACGCAGAGCCCCGGGCAGGCATGTCTGCATAGCAGTGGAGCGGCTCCCGCCAGCGTGCTACAGTGCCCCGCCTAGTGCACGAGACTTGGTCAAGAGAAATGCTTTGTGATCCTCCCTTGCTGACAGGTGATCGCTAATCATGCTGCACTCTGCGCACCGACTGAACTCGTTGTATCGAACGATCGGTGACGTGATGCGATCAGGCACGCCCTCGCTTTGCACTCAGCCGAGTGTTGAGGCTCCCTTGTACGTGCTCCACTCGCTGAAGTCGAGGATTGCCTTCAAATCGAGGCGAGCTTGTGAATGAGGGGCTTTTGCTTGTATTGTTTTTAAGTGGCGTCCTTCAAAACGATCGATAGACCGTGGAAAGGGATTGGTGTTGGTTATTAATGCGAAGCTTGTAGGCCTCTTCCCGGTCTTTGGAAGCCGTGTTTCCTGCTCTGCAGTGTTTGCGCACAGTGCTATGTACAGTACGGAAAGCACGGAACAATATCACACCCTAGAATGTGAAATCTCTGTCGGGCCGCCAACGTCATGCGACATCTAAGGCGAAGTTATGCACGAACTGATGTTCGCCAACGATACGCGAACAGAGATGGAAGCCTCTCCCCCAAATATCTGCCCACGCTGCTGTGATGTGCGCTCACATGACTGCATTAAAGCCACTAAAAGCGAACTAGCAGAACAGACGTTACCGCAAACCCACTCTGACTCACACAAAACTATCCTTATTGTCGGCATCAGCGGCTTTGCCAACGTTAAACATTACATCATCCATGATCGAAACGCTGAGTTACTTTCTTTCAAGCTGTACTTTTTTTGCGAGAAGTAACCACTTAGAAATGCTGTCACTATAACCTAAGTCAAAACCGGAACTTAGAAGGGTTTCAACTGCTCAAAAGCTTAATGGAGGAAAACGCTGTGGGCTGTCCATTCATTTTGTTACTCGCATGTTTCATTCAACGCCGGCGCCCATACCCGCGGCGAAGCCATCTAGGATCTACTCGGATTAGGCAAAAGCCCCTCAAAAAACCAGCGGTGATTGACCGCCGCTCAAAGGCCGGTTGCGGAATCCTAGAGAACGTGTGGGTACCCTTTTGGGATTCACAACATATTTCCATCGCCCTCATAGGAACAGCACAGAAATGTAATTCCTCCCATCGTCCTGTAAATATATGTAGCTGCCTAACCATACTATTTACACTACTTTCCATTCGCTACGGTCTTATGGCGAATTGTTCAGGAAGTTTCTGCTAAAAACATAACGAGGACCTTTTTATAACCATTCGTGTTTATCGGAAAAGAAACGACTTTGCAAGCAAAGCAGTACTGACGAAATAACGAATAAAAGAAATAAGGAGAGCGACAAACAAGATTCTTAAAGGCAAGTTTTCTGAATGATAACGAATGTCCCATATTTCTGGCAGCTCTGGTAATGGTGTTTGAAACGTCAAAACCATGGAGTGCTGTACTTATTAAGAAACTAATCAGATGTGCCAAGTTTATGCACATGGATGCGTGCCAACGAAAGAAAAACTTTCAGAGAAGCACCCCGTTAACACAGAAATTACCTGCGTGTTATAAAAAAAATGGAACTCGGCCTTATGAATTACCGCAAAATCATTACACGCCGAGCATCGTGCAGCAGTAAATCACGACCCTGCCAATATATCCAGCCGATTAAGATTATTCCGTCTTAAGTCGAGTACACAAATTGCTATTGATCAGGCGTAGTTTGGCGGGCGTGATAGGAGAAGCGGGACGTATTGTGCGCGAAAGGATATTGTGTGGCATACACTGGTTGCCAGCAGTTAGGTTTTCTTCAAGATTATTGTTCCTTGAAAAAGAAACATTATGGAGATCTGCAGATTAATGTGCCACGTGCTTTGTGATTGTGCGTTATTATTATTATTATTATTATTATTATTATTATTATTATTATTATTATTATTATTATATTCGTTGTTTTTGTTGTAGTCGTCGTCGTCATATATAAATGGACTTCAAAAATACATGCAATAAGTTTTCTGTCTAACTAGCATATTGTTCATTTGCTCTGTTCTATACAAGTGTAAGAAATGCCTTTGTGTGACCATCAAGCCTTTACGCACGTCTATTCTTCTTTTTTCCTGTTTTTTCCTCTAAGTAGTAGTAAACATCTTTGCTTTGTCTCGCACGTTTGGCTTATCTGTACAATGCATTCTGCGTATTAGTTTTGAGAGCGGCGGTACAGAGGCTTATTCATAGCTGGGGCACTATATTAAGCGCTAATAAATCACAAGGCACTACACCAAACGTTTAATTATTCACAATCACCCACCACTGTCATGACTGGCTGTATGCTTCTGCGCACTGCCATCCAGAAAAATGTCGGGGTTAAAATTTTACGGTTACGGCAATCGGAATTTGATGAGGTAGGAGTGCCCCAAACACTCCAGATTATAGATTATCGTGCATTCTGAACGAGCCCAGCTGATTAAAACTGTTCACGGTGGATGAACAGTGCAAAAAGAAAAGAAAAGGGGCTGGACGCGAACACACAATCTTATATGCACACCACCATTTCGTCAACACGCACGAATCCTCGCGCGCCTTGTGGTTGTCCTCTATAATCGCAGTCGTCACTGCTACGAACGCAGTGCTCCACCTGCCATCGTCATCGTACTTCGCGACGCCCTAGACATCGTACCGTCATCGTGGCGCACTCTTATTTCCTCGTCATTGTTCAGGTGCCGTCGTTCTCGTTGTTGCTAATGCGTTAGCATTCTTTTAGGGTACATCACGCAGTTTCAAGGGGGCTCACTATCTTAGTTACGTTTGCCTCTAACCGTTTTATTGCCTACCTGGGTCATTGTGTAGTCCATGGTCGAATGGGTAGCGCATCGTGCTGCTGCGCTGAGGAAACAGGGTTCGATACCAACCGTCGCATCAAGTTGTGGCACAATACGTACGTGTGTGACCCATCTCCAACGAGCCTCTTTGGCACCCACATGGGTCACTGTGAGATGCCGAAATTGGTAGGCACCCTTGCTCAATGAAACTCATTGACGCCGACTTGGAGCACTTGATATGTGCGTCTCGGTCTGTGCAGGTTTTCCACGAACCATCTTCTGTTGGAAAATGAAGTGCTTTGAGCTCCATATGCTTGTCACCAAGCACACGTGTCGTATCTTCGAGTAGTATTTAAAGGCTGTTAAATAAGGATTTAATCACGCAATCACTAGACCTGCGCTTTGTCAAAATTGCTTGAGGGTGTAGATTACTTAGTTATAACAAAACTAGGGAAAGTGAAATCTCCTTGCATTTGACTTTAAGCAGAAACTCCACCGATTTTTTTTACCACGTCAAGGTAATTACATTTTTACGTTCCCGAGAACCCCCTGTCACGCATGTGATAGAGTAATTGTTCCGCAAACTCGGAAATAATTATAGGAAAGCGAAACAACGCGAAAACGAAACCGAAATCTAACAGAACGGGCCAGGGAAGATCTTTCTGTGACGTCACGAGTGGCACGTTAACCGAGAAGGCGCGCAAGGCATGCCGGACGCGCCAGCGCAGAGAACGAAAGCGGCTAAGAGAAGATGCTCAGATGATTCGTGACCGCGCCGGACCATTGGTACAATGTATTCTGGTGACAATGTGAGCTTCACCAAATCTTCAGACCCATAAAACCGTCACAGCTACGACTTCGACGAATTCAATAGCCAGGAATCGCCATTCGCATTCAGCCTACCGACACAAGAACCAGCGCCGTGCTCAACATACCTCGCTGCCAACTGAAAATCTAGGTTATTCCTAACCACATTTTTATATGTGCTGCTTGCTATTTCAGGTGTTTTACCCCTTCTCGAGGAAGGGCTTCGCATACTCCCTATAAGATGCTCTGGAGCGCTGCTTTCCGCGTTTGCATTTTGATTTAGAAACGCGGTTTCCCCGGAAGAAGGCCGCTGAATTTCCTAAACATTGACCGGTGCATCTGTTTACACCGGCATGATACAGCGAGCGCTCGTCGTTCGCTTAAAATATAATACAAGCCAGGCATCATTGACATCAAATAATATCAGAACATAGCATAACACGTACATTTCCTGCATGTAAGCAGTGCCGCATCACTATGAGTCGTGCTGGTATGAGCGACCGCACACCTAGCTTCGAAAATAGCGAGCGGGAGATCTCATAGTACGCGTTGGTTACACTGACTACTTATAATTCTTCGTACTCTTTTTCATGCACGAAATTCATGTGCCTCATGAAGTAGATATAGATGAACAATGTGGGCGTGTTATTTTTCATTTAGACAACGCGTAGTTTCTTTCGCGGGAACGCCTATGCCAGTACTGACACCATTGGCAGCTAAGCGAGGCGGTTGTTTAAGTTTTAAAGAATCTAGGGGCCTCCGCATGTTCGCCCTTTGGGATGAGAGGCAAACAATGCACCTCGGCAGCAAAATAATTAGTCAGCATAGCGATACGTAAGAACACACCCATGTGCGTAGTCACACTTAATTTAGGGAATTGTCGGCAAGCACGACTGGCTGCCTTCGACAACGTAAACGTACCGATGTGGATCGTGCGCCGTGTATTCGCTTTTCGCTTTCTGTGTTTGCACTACAGGAAATGAAGAATAGTTTATTTCAAGTCCCTATGGTCAAAGATCAATTAAAAAAGAAGTTTCCTCCATAATAATGACATAATGAGCTTCTGGTCAATCGCTCAGGTCCCTCTGTCGTAGACGCAGTAACTCGGCGACTGATAAGCCTTACTAGCGCAGAACGCGGTCGACATCGCATAAGACTGTGTGTGCGGCAGGCGAGGGCTCAAATTCGTGCAACCAGCAACGCAACGCCATATTACGCCCGACGCTTGGCCGTCCAGGCAGAGCGTAACTTCTCGTGACAGAAACTTTTCACGCCAAACACTATGCAGCTCACTATCGCCGGCTCCTCGACGCTGTCAGACTGCCATTAATTCCCAGCATGGTCAATGCTTATGCCGCGTTTTACGTCATAACACACACAATGTGGCCAATCGCCGAAGAGCAGGCTGGGCAGGTGGTTCGAGAAAATTAAAGTATTTCATTAAAAAAAATATGCGCAACTCTCAAGCCTGATTTTCTGAGGAAATGGCGGAACTGTGCAGAACTTATATCTGTTGACATCGAAAAATCGCCGGAGTCGCCCTTTGAGGTGGCTGCCTATGAATATACGGCAGCTTATTTTTACCATTTGCTAACTCTTCACAGGACGTAAACAGTTATTATAATACTTGGATCGATTCCGGCAACAATATTTCTTCTTTCAAAATATGTCGCCGTGTTTGTGATCATATCTTCGCCTGTCTTGTCGTGTCCTTTCCAATCGAAATCGCACTGCGGGTCTATTGCTCGCCTGTGTTACTCTGTCTTACAATATACAACTAAACATAGAGCTCCTGGTTGGCCACAAAAGGAAACAGTAAATTGAAGTAGCCGCTGAGATTACTCCCTTTAGCTTCAAAGTAACAAAGTTCACGCTCAAACCCCTTTCCTGATTGAAAACTGTCGAACACGTCCTCTAGCTTTCTTTTTTTTTAGACGCCGAAGTCTAACGTACGCTGCCTTTCCCGAAGAAAGCGACTTTCTAAGTTTGTTCTTAAGAAAATAATGTTGGCTCCACATCAAGCAGTAGAAGCGGTAACGCAGTGCTGCGGACCAGAGATTGCGCGAAGTAACATGAACTGTAGTTTCGATTGTGCCTTCCGTTATTTTTAACGTTCATACGGAACGGAAGCCTACTCTTGGAAGCTTTGTCTACAAAGACAGCTGTGCTCACGAGATACACGATCGCAGATGGTAAGGTAATAAATAAAGGCCCTCTTCGGAGCACGACTTCCAGGCGCAAGGAATGAGTGCACTTAGAGGAAATTGATTTACGACGCTCTCCATAGCCTACATCTCTTGATCCAAGTGACACATGCCTTCCGGCAGTTCGGCACTTTTATTTTTGCTGTTATTTTTTTCCCATTTAAGCCGGAAACGAAGAATCTGATTTGTCGAGAAAACTTGCACGACCGCTATACATATCTTTAGAGAAGTAGAAGAAAGAACAACAAATAAGTTTACCCCTTCCCACAAGTCGTAGCGCTCGTAAGGCTGCTTCAAAGAATCGGAATAATCAAGGAAGAAAGAGTTTCAAATGTGACAGGGCGCTATTCTCTGAAACAAACCAATATATGTTACGTGAGTTGAGCTGTTATTTGTCATACTTAGTGCACAGTACGCATACTCACCACTCTTGTACCAAAGTATGTCAAAAGTAGATTCCTTATGGGGGCAACTGCATACACGATGTCACAGTCCGTAATGTATACAGAAGAGGACACTGATGGTGGCCTTGGAGACGACGAAGCAGAGCTCAGGTTTTTCGGTGCTCTACGCATGTTGGGCTGCGCTATTAAAGGCTATCTGTGAATATGCATACGCCTCTTGCTTCCCGTAACATAATTTAGCTGCTGCAGCGTGGTAAGCCTATCGCATCCTTCTTTTGTTACATCCCAAAAATAACGAGGAGGTTGCGAATGCCCAGTGCACCGGAGACATACGCAAAGGTGAATGCGTTGAATGACCGGACTCTGTATTTAGCATCACTAGTTGCATCATTATCAGCCTCTTCAATTTCACTGAAGCACGAAGGCCCCCGCCACCAATCGTTATTAATCCCTATTTGCGTCATATAATTTTGAGTTTACTCCTGTTTGGCATCATCCACTGCTTGGTTTTGTCCTCGACTGGCTTTTTCTCTTAGTCCAATAGACCACGAGTTATCCGTTCTGCTGCATATCACAGTTATGCACAATATCGTGGATTATGGCCTGCTCAGCTTCGCTTGTTACTCTTCCGTAAATCTCAAGAAGATTATCAGCTGTCGAATCTATAAGCTGCGGTGCCGTCCTCATGAAGCTTAACGGTACCACAACCTGACAGTACACCGGCATCTTGAGTAGCCGTACTACTCAAGCATGCATTTGGGACTGTATGTATCGCACATTCAGCCACAAGGAGCGAAACTAAAGTGAACTTACCAAAGCTATCATTGTGATATAGGTAGAATAGGCACCCTGCAGGTGTAACTGTTGTGCTGACGAGGGCGTCTCTGCCGGCGGCATGTGCATTTTTCGGGGAGGGAATAATGGCGGTGGCAGCCGGTCGCGCGTGCGTTAAGGTTTCGCAGCCGGACGCGCTCCTCGCTTTGTAAATCGAAGCTTTCTTTTCCCCTTCCTTCGACTTTCCCACTGCTGCTGCTGCTGCTGCTGCTGCTGCTGCTGTCTGGCAGACTGCATCAGGGGGTGGTTGCGAGCGTGTACATACATGGACCGAGCGTGGCACAGAAGAAAGCAGACGCGAGAAACTCATTTGGACCTCACCGCTTCGAATGTGCACAATGCCCTCTGGAGCTCCCTGAGCGTCACCACATCAGCCTATTGACAGGCGTAATTATACGTGACCCCGCCAATACCCCCCCCCCCCCCCGAAAAGCACCGCAGAAATTGCATGGCTACTTTCCTACTAACGTGCTAGTCCAGAGGGAAGCTACATAGAAGTGTAGAGAGAAGGGGAAAGAGAGGTCAGATGAATGGGTAGAACCAAACGCGAAACGAGTGAATCACAGCCTTGTTACTCTTCACTCATAGTTCTCACACAAGTACACGAGGGATAAGGAAAAGGTGACGTAAGAACGCAAGGAAACGCTACTGCTGTAGATAGGGCAGCCGGTTACCGTAACACGTCAAATTAACACTGCTGTGTCCTGCTGCGGTAGCTTTGCGGCTATGACAGGGCTCGAGGTCACGAGCTTGATGCCGACCGCGGCTGCTGCATTTCGACGGGGGCGAAAAAAAAAAAGCTCGTGCCCTTAGATTTACGGACCCGTTAATTAACATCTCGGTGTCAAAATTAATAAGGAGTCCGCCACTATTGCGAGCCTCATAATACGATTACGGTTTTGGCACGTACAGCCCCATATTCCAAGTTTAATACTTCTGCCCCGATGCGATGTGCCATGTGAGGCAAAGCTTGACCCTCTCAGAGGTTATGGCGCACAACAACGCCCCAAGTAATGAGCTCTCCATGTGTGTCCTGCGTGCTAGGCAGGCAAACAACAGTGGTGCATGCGAGACAACGTTTAACATCAACTCGCCACTTTCGTGTTGGACTACGCGTTGAAGAAATTAAACACTCGCCGTCAACATCATCTCTAATTATCATCAATGAAACGAAACTGCACGGAAAGCGTTGCTTACATTGATTCCCACAGTGCATGGAATCTGCATAATTTTTTTGCGCTGGTTGTTTACACTCTACCCGAGAACCTAGGTCTTTGATGCTCACTGCAATAATTATTCGGCGTTCCAAAAAACTCCTGTGTTGAGGAGTGCGAACAGCGTGCACTTGTAGCAATTCTTTAAGGATACTTTAGAGTTTTGTCAAGCGGTCCTACACGACTGCTTTTCCTCTCTCTTACACCCAATTTGTACTGCACATTGTATTGCAAACTGAAATAGATAGTTCACTGATTGATTGATTGATTGATTGATTGATTGATTGATTGATTGATTGATTGATTGATTGATTGATTGATTGATTGATTTACAAAATTGTTTCGGAGCTCGGGGCAATGGAGCGGACGATCGACCCAGACGGTTCGTCGGCGAAAGTCAGCTATATTTCCCGCGTTTTGGTTGAACTGGTTCTGATGACAAGAGGGCGCATCGTCGAGTTACCTTTGACACGTCGTTTCAGTTCAGATGTTTTTGTTTCGTTCATAAAACTACGAGTTTTCTGCCTGCTGTTGATGGAAGCGAATTTGAATGCTAGCGACTGATGGGTGGCGCTCGGTCGTTAAAACCACGAGTTAGGACCGCAGACGCTTCCGCCACAACGCCAGAACGGCCGCTGACAGCACCAAATTATTTTACACTTTGAAACAAGAAAGCCCAGTGATGCGTCGCTGCACCGGCAGCGATATGGCGACGCATTGCAGGCTGCCGTCTAGTAGTACACATTTTAAAATGAAAATGAAATGCTTACTGACTATGCCAATTTTTCATTCCGAAAAACATGTCCTTTATTATTCTGTCAGGTTCACATGACGACCCACTGCGTTTTATTTATTTAGTTTATTTATTTGTAAAACACCTTACAAGGCCCCTACATAGGTCGTTGAGTAAGGGGGGCATATAATCAAGTGAGCACATACAATCTCGTAGCAATATGAATGTAAAGAAAGAAACAACAGCCAAGGGCACAGCCTAGAAATTAGATAAACACATTAGTTACATACAGGTGTGCATGAATACAATAAAAAGGTACTCCATAAGTTGATAACAAACGTATTACAGTGCAAGGAAAAAGTAGGAAAAAATAGAACCAAACAGTGAGTATGATAGCAACGGCAAACAGTCAAGTTCTTGGGATTCCCGAGGGGGCAAAGCGCACGTATGCGTTTCGATATTGGTGATGCGCTTTAATACATACCAATGTGTATCAAAGTGAAGAATATTAATAGTGGCAAGGGCTAATCTGGGACGCAAGGTTACAGCCGCCGACGGTTGTCAAAACCTCATGAAAACGAGAAAAAACCGACGAAACCATTAAAAGCTGCTTCGCTCTTGATAGGAACCTTCGGACTGGCCTTGGTGCCACTTCTTGGAGAATAAACGTTAAACTCTGTGTTTTTCTTTTCTCATTTTGACTGCCCGACTTTCTCATTAACAGCGGGAGCAGGCGATGGGGGGCTTTAAGCAAATACAGAAAGAAAGAAAGAAAGATGCGAGCTAATTTGAAAAGTCGTTCGTTTCGGCAAGGACCATGCGGGCTAGCGGGCATTTCACATCGCCCAATACTCTCAGCACATTAGGGACGCTAACACATTAGGCACACACTGCAAAGCAGAAAAAGTATACTGAAAGAAAAACTGAAACATACAAGTAGCATTCTTTCTTAACGCGAACCTATACCATCTCACAGCAGTGCGAACGATACTAGTTTTCTTAGAAAGCGCAGTCAGCTAAACAGCGAGTGCACTAGATTTACTTATTTCTGTTCTCATCTAAAGATATTGGAGAACCTTCGGCTACACTTTCCGCGCCGAAGTAACAACGTAGGCACGCCGAGTACCCATGCACGAATGACACTTCGAACTTCACCTCGGAACGCCGTAGTGGGTTTACGCTTTGTCACGACACGGGTGCGGCAGTTGTCGCAGCAGCCTGCTTAAGTTCTTCGGCTGCTGCCATGATAGAAAAAAGAAAAACGTATTTGCAGGCTGAAGCAGATAAGTTGCATACTAAACTATTGCTTAATTACAGGCTCTCGACCCTTGTCGCTACGTTGAGTTTGGCTTGGGGAACGCGTTTCCCCGCTGACATCGACGTCTGTATAAAACAACGACCACCATGACTTTGTAGACGTGGCGCGCTGTGGCCTCGAGGCTATAGCGCTGCGAAAGCGCGCGTCCAAGTCTCGCAGCTTAGGAGGAAGCTGTAGCTCGGGTGCTCCTATCTAAATACATGTAAAAGGAGAATTCGTTTTTGTCGGCAACCACTGCACCAAATTTGTTATTTATTTATTTATTTGTAAAATACCTTACAAGGCCCCCTACATGGCGATTGAGTAAGGGGGGCATGCAATCAAGTACATACAATCTAGTAACAACAATAATAAAAGAAAACAGCAGCCAAGTGCATAGCCTAAATGTCAGAGAAACAGATTAGCTACATAAAGCTGCATATGAGTACAATAAAAAGGAACTCTATAAGTTTGTAACAAACGTATAACAGTGCAAAAAAAAAGGTAGAAAGAATGACCCAGAACAGTGAGTGTGATAATAATGGTTAACAAGGGTTAAGCGAGTTCAGTGAGTGCTTGAATTTTTCGTGGTTAGTTTCCGCAACGATGTTGTCAGGAGGTTGTTCCAGAGCCGAATGGCCGAATGGCAATGTGACGATGTTTGTTGCATTTAAAAGCAAAACTTAAAATCAAAACTTAAAATCTAGTGAATGTTGGTTTCGAATTTCTGAGTGAGGTCGTCAATTCTCAATGAAAAATTAGCAAATATCGAAAATTTTAGAACAACGAAACTATCAAGTTTAGAACTCTGTAACTCAACAAAGAAAAATGATAATACAATCCTGTAAATATCATCTAATAGTAAATCTAAAGCGGAAGGAATTTATATGTTACGCATGAATATAAAAAAATTAGTATTATGGAAATACAGCTCTTGCAGAACCCTTGTACACAACGTAAGAAATTCACGTAAGATATAAAACCAGACATATAATTTGTCCGCTTTGAATGATCTAATGGATGCCGTTTAGAGAACCGCGACATCTGTTTTTGATGCAGAGCT
Source organism: Dermacentor albipictus (assembly GCF_038994185.2). Lineage (NCBI taxonomy): Eukaryota > Metazoa > Arthropoda > Arachnida > Ixodida > Ixodidae > Dermacentor > Dermacentor albipictus. The sequence goes on from NC_091830.1 coordinate 77,919,303, forward strand.
ACGAACTTATGAACTTCGTGCTTCAATTTTTTTCAAACCGAATTTTTGAAAATCGCTTTAACAAAATTCAAGACCTAAATCGAAATTCCGCTTCCAACAGTCACTAGAATTTAACTTTTTCTCTCAAATGCAACAAATTTCATTAAAATCGGTCCAGGGGTTATCTCAGAAAAACGTCTTTGCGTTTTACATGTATTTGAATAGGCCCCGTCGGAGTTGGGCCCGAGCCTGAAGCTTCCTCTTAAGGAATCCCGTCGTAATGATCCTACGCTCGTCGTAGCCATAACGAGCGCCGCGCCAAACGCACGCACCCATTTCCATTGTGCCGCCGGAGGCAGCCCGGGCGTCCCAACCACCCTCTGCTTTCCCAACGAATGATAATGCGACCGCGTGGTGGTACTTTTTGTAAGTCTGCGTTATGAAGCGCCAAGGTGATTCACCTATAACAATGACGGTACCGAACGTGTACTTTCGCTGGGATTCAAAGCAGATGGACGCATTAACTGCTCAGCAATCGAGATAAGCAAAACACGTTTAGTATACTTGAGCAAAAAATAAATAAATAAAAAAGGCAGCGAAGAGATCGATGAAGCCGTCGTCGCTACATGCATGGGTAACAGCAAGGAGACGTAGGCAAAATGCTAGACTGCGATAGATGCATATTAATACCTGATTAGCAGAAGGAGGCCTGCTGACTGTTTGTCGGCACTTCGTTTCGAAGTGAGTGCCAACTGAAATCATCATCGCCATCACCGGTGGCAGAGCCTGGCGAAGCGTACGGTGCTTGTTTCTTTGTGTAAAGAAGACTATCAGCAAAATAGTTGACACGTATTAGATGCAGTAAAGCTGCCTGCCAATCTCTTCGCCAGAGTCCTTATGTGCGGAAATTACTACTAGTCGCAAAAATTATTACTAGTTATTATTACTAGTTGCAAAAAAAAAAGCCACTGAAAGAAAAACAGGAACCACTAAATCAAACGTCTGTGACAATGCATGCATACACATGACGAACAATTCGTCACTCTCCAAAGTAATTTCTCAGTCAAAGCTCACAACTGCTTATCTCCTCCTCGTCTTGTCGTGCGGTGTATTCGGAGTCAGATCACACAATGCAAATAAATCAAATGTCTAAAATAATTAAAACAGGCCCATTCTTCGTTAGCGTGATCGAATACATGCGTACTAAATGAACAACTTCTGTTTTACTATTCTGCGATTCACGGAGCGGTAAAAATTTCACGCGATGTCAACGCTCGAACACTGACCCATGTAATCTCAAACCATGCTCGATTGGAAGTTCTTCCTCCGCTCCACCGAATTACCAACAACGGCATCCCTCCACCGAAACAGGTGCTACGTTTGTCAGGAAGTGACGCGGCGAGTTAATGAAGCGCAGTGACCATTTTTTGTCGAGGGGTTACGCTGCTATCAACTTTGTTGATATCTAGATGACTCCACCGTTTCAGCCGTGTCACTGGTGTTTGAAACGGTGTCCCCACCCCGTTTCGAAGCGGGTGCAAATAAATCATCACGATAATTGAGTCGAGTTGAAATTTTTGAGTGGTGAACCTTTTAAAATACTGGGGTGAGTTTGCTTCAAGCATACCACCTCCGCATTTAAAGAGAGAGACGGAAGAACTAAACGGCGTTTCATTAATCGCATTAACACCAAATGCAAGAAGTCACTTGAAACTACGGGCGAACCTTTCCGTTCAAGAAAATGAATATGCTCATAGCCTACACATACTATCAAGTAGAAGTACGAAATGTGGCAACAAAGAACTCACGAAGTCTGCCTTTTGTTTACTTCTGCACCGCTGGCTGGCCACAGTGAACGACAAAAGTCTCCCCGCTTGCTTTTTCCTGCTGTTTGCTTGCGGAACGCCTGCATTGTAATTTGTTTCGTAAACTGGATTTTGAACAACACGCGCACACACGCGTATGTAATGAAATCAGGCTGTGCGGTGCACACATTCCATTAAAATATCGCACTCAAGGCTTTCACTCCTAACTGTTCTCACATTTATTTGTGTTCCATGCTGCATTTTCTATACCTGTCGTCCCCCTTTCTCTCCCCCAAGAAAAAAGTACATTAACGAACGCGTGAATATCCAAATCACATCTGCGAGGGGAATATGAGATTTTCCTTCGGAAAGCTGTAAGTGCATTCCCTTAGCACAGTTCTAAGCGCTGTAGCTGCATTTTCTTCCCCCTTGTAGTGTTTATGTAGCTTGTACAGAACGCTTCCCTTCGCGGACAAAAAGTCCAGTTTGGGAGCAATTTGCGCTGACGTCAGCCTCCAATCGTGCAGTGACAGCTCTCTAACCAGTTTTGTTCCTCACTCCGGAGTGAACGCGCTTTCGTGCGACAAGGCAGCAATGCAGAACCCGCGATTAGCACCCATGTGTGTAGTCGGGAAATAAGAAAGAAAACCAAACGAGAGCGCGCCTTTGAACATAAAGGAGGCGTTCAATGGACTGCGGCTGACGGTGAGCGTGTTTCGCCTCCCCCCCCCCCCCACCTTTGTTCTTCGGGGACATGAAATATTCAAACCGAGCATGACGAGCCCGTGACGTGAATACACTCGACGCGAGCTTCGTCGATCGCCGCACAAGTGGTCGTAACGACGGTACGAATAAACTCGTTGGCGACGTTTTTTTTTTATGGTCATTTTTTGAGCAGCACGTTTATACATCACGGTTTACTTCTGAATGAGCAAAGGCGTCACGGCACCGACCGGTTGCGGAAGCAAGAAGTGAGGCAGCGATGACTGAGTGGATGACGTGAAACTACGTAGGTAGGCGGGGGAAGATGGGGGGGGGGGGGGTGTAGTCAAATATCTCAGGGAATGTGCGTTGCTCATAGCGCGCGTTTTGTCGACATTATATATATATATATATATATATATATATATATATATATATATATATATATATATATATATATATATATATATATGCAATCGCCACTAATTCTGGATGGAGAAGCCGTCTTGTAAGCAGAAGGAAAGCATATCCAGGTAAGTACGTATACGTTGGCTTAAGATAAAGCTGAGCAGCTTTGGAAAGGAGAAATCGGAGAAATCGAGAAGGGAACGCAGAAACTGTTTTTCGCTGCATCCACTGCAGCACGTCTGGTGAGGTTTTGGTCTCCATTAAAAAAAGAACTTACAATTTAGTGACTGTAGCAAGCGGATTTTATGCTTTGGTCAAATAATACTGCCTAGTTACAAGGGAGGAGGAGGGGGGGGGGCGTATTAGAGAAGAATCAAAATAGATGAAATAATTATTTATAGAGTGCACTTGCTCACCATGCCACCCGATTATTCAGGTTCTCGAATTTTTATTAAAAACTGTTGAGAACCTGCTTAGTAGGTACTGATGGGCTAGTTGGTGAGCCGTGGTATTGAAGCAGCGTACTTAAATCTGACACATTCACGCACGCATACAAAGCACTTACACGCGCACAATACACACAGACATACACATACACAAGGGAAAAAAATTTATAAAACGACGGTATTGGGTTTGCAACCCTTACTCAGCAATGAATAATTTTGTGCCACCTTTTTCTGAACTGCATCTGAGAGTACGCCTAAAGCGGACCAGATTTATTTATCATCCGCAACTAATTTGTCCGCAGCACTTTTAAAACAGCTTTTGAACAATGGAACAATTTCGCGCAGGCTGCAAGCCCACGTAACAGCTTTGTCCGACTTAAGTGCTCCGACAGATGCAGTTGACAGAACCGCGATGCCTGTATTTGGTGCATAGCTACAGATCCGTAAACTTGGTGCTTCTATTTAAACAAAAGCTAATACTGATGTCTTGACAATTCTACTAAAATGTGTAAAGCCATATAAGAAAATGGCTGTTGCCTACGGTTGCCACATTTCAAATTTCGACATTTGATTTCAACAAATTTCACTCAACTGGATAGGGCGCTTTTCTCACGACACGCTCTCAGCTGCTTACACACATTTAAAAAGAGAATTTGGAGTTGACCCCCAGCTAAAGCTTCAAAGAAAATTATTCGAAAGTAGACACCTCAAAGGGGAAGCATATTATCGAAATTTTCCCAACCAAATCAGACTGACGTCTTTGCTAGTCATTTATTTTGCTTCGACCGAACAATTGGGCGGAATAAGGAGCAATCGCAATCTATAAATTACGATCTCTTCTATTTTCATTCTTCTCTATTACCCCACCCCCCCTGTGTTGTAACTAGGCAGTAATATTTGACCAAAGTATAAAAAATAAAATATTTCATCATGTTCTGTTCCACTACGTTTTAGCTGTCCTACCAAATAAACGATTCGAATAGGAAAAAAGAAATAGAAATGTATGTGAAATAAAATTGACAGCTCTGCTCCAATCTCGCCGTTAGGGCCACAATTTCCGTTCGTTCATGTGTAACCTTTAATCTTAGGCTCCGCACTTTCATGCTGAAGTAACAAGGACGTTCCAATTCCGTACCGCGCAAAAGAGCGGATCCTGAAAACACCGCCAGGAGAACGGTAATGGAAAAACATTTCCGAGAACGTTCTTTGATTTCCCATGCGGTCCCAATCGCGAAGTACCCTTTTACACGTAAATGACATAAAAAAAAAGAACACCGAGTAAGAAGCGGCGTGCCGACAAATGCGATCAATATATGGATCCGTTCTGCTTTACCGGCAAGCAGGCGGAGGCATGCGCTATTTTGGAGCGTTGAGTCGTCTTCATTTAAGTTCCTGTTTCGACGAGCGGCTGCCCAACGATTTTCGCTTTGCCGCCGAACAATTCCTCCTTTCTTCTCGATAACGCAGTCGCTGCGGTCGCCCAAATGCGAAATAAATGAGGAGCGTTGAACTCCAAGACGGACTGATTACGAACTGACGACGAGGTACGCATTAGGCGCAAAGAAAACGAGCACAGTACCGTATTTGCTCTTGTGACCCACCTTCGTTTTTTTGGGGGGGAGCAATATTCGCTCCTGCATGTTGTTGTCCTCGGACTGACAGGTCGGACCTCAAAGAGGGTTAGTCTTACCGTGAAAGCTCTCTCTCTCTCTCTCTCTCTCTCTCTTAAATTTTCACTTGTAATCTTTGTGAATGTTCAAGGGCGTTCTTGTATTCATTTTTGCGCTCAGTTGACCAAGTCCCTTTTACGCACCCTTAGTTTATTTGTTTATTAGTGTTTATTTTGCAGTTTTGTGCGCATACGCCGTGTACAGCGCCCCATTTGAGCAGACACATAAAGCTTCTTCACGCCGGAAATGAAGAGACAGCGAGCGACCATCGCGTGACCGGCATTCGCCTCGCTCCCCAGGAGTCCCCAAACAGGAGGTATATGGTCGATAGCGGGGACAAGGGTCAAACATGTAGGACGCATTCTGTGGTTTACCCTCGTGTTTGCTTCTTGTTATTGTAGTTGTTGTTTTTTGTCGTTCTTTTCATCACGCGGAATGAAACCGTTTCCAGCTGATGGAGCACACGGTTGCCGCGCCGTAGCTCGTCGCAAGCATTTCGGCGTGTCTTCCGTTCATCGAGGCATAGAGACTCCTACTGAAATTGATAGGATGGATGGATGGATGTTATGAGCGTCCCCTTTGAAACGGGGCGGTGGGTGGCGCCACCAAGATCTTGCCTAATCTCCTACCTAGGTTACAGAAAAACAAAGAAAAACTACGATGAACTACCACAACCAAATTTTCCAACCCCCTATTGTGAATTTTGCTTTTGTACGTCTCCGTTTTTTTGACGTTCCCCTGCTTTTCTTCCACTAACCTTCCAATCGCCTGTTACTAATCTCTATTGCGGACATGTTTGCTTTTCCGCTGCTTTGGCTGAACTCAAGGGCCTGGAGGAGACCAGTGGTGCCTAAATCAACCGCTGCGCAGATGTCTTCACATTGTAATAAAACATCCTCCATCGTTGCCCTAACAATGGAACTGCGATAGAGGGAACTGTGGCATTGACATTTTTTGGCCAATGTGGAAGTGGAAGTTAGAACAAGGGTTTGCTTTGCGTATTGAATGGAACCTGTATCGAAGGAGATGAATGAGAAAACAGTGAGAAACACCACAGTATTTTAGACTGATAAACTAGTCTCTGAAAAGTTATTTCATAACTTTTGCGACAGTCGGTTGATTATGGGTAGGGAAATGGAATACGAGAGTCACGTTTACTTCAGTTAAGCGCAGAAGCGCCAACGCCGGTACGTCAGTGTGACGTCGCAAATTTAGCAGTGTGTTCGTATATATATATATATATATATATATATATATATATATATATATATATATATATATATATATATATATATATATATATATATATATATATATATATATATATATATATATCCTGTGCGGGCGCCGCGTTCACCTACTAAATTTGCCTGAAGCTTGCGATATTCCAGGTTCAGCTGCATAAAAAGACACACAGCGAATTTTTACAGATTGACAAATAACTAGGCCTATAGCACGCCGTCAGAGCCCGCGGCTTCAGAGCGAGCAGTAGCGAATACGTTGTTGCCGTGTCGCGAACCACCTTTTTCTTTCTTTTCGAGCCTTTTCAGGCTAACGCAAAGCCACTTCACGCGATAAGAGTGACGTTTTTGATATTGTACAAAGGTAACTTGCTAATGCAGGTTAAATCAACCTTTTCCTTAGTATCCCTCCAGGAGGGCACGATGGTTGAACCTGCATGCGTGATGCTCCCGCAGACATTACAGCTGGAGCGCCCTCTAGGGGTTTTGGCATAAAGCTCCATGCATCGAGGCACAGGTAATAAAAGCACTGCAAGGTTGGGACACGCGCATCAATAATTCTCTGTCAAGGTACGCACGGTCATAAATAGAGCGCCCGGAAACCGGTCGATCCGGCTATTATTGAAAACTGAGACGACGTTTTCAAGGAACTGACAGCCGGTCAGAACATGAATCGAGATAGACCCGTTGATGGAACGATTGCCTAAAACGAACCACGTTTTCGCCTTAAACGTGGGCTTATATCTGAAACTCTTCATTAGTAGTCAGGAAAAATTACCTTTGGCTTCCGACATGGCACTCATATGAAGGCGCACAAGTGGCCTGTAACATGACCTTCTACTGCACTACGTGGTTTCTGGTCCGTGCTTGGTTTGTAGAGCGAAGAGAAACGCACGAAGACTAGACAGGACGAGCGTTAAACTAGCCAAACTGTCCGTCCTTTTGCGTTATATTTCCTGGTCTCTCTATTAGTGCTGAAATTTAATACGCTTTTTTTATTGTGTTTTCTGAAATTACATTAGGCAGATAGGCCTTCTTTTGTCATCATCATCATGATTTTCAACTTTTTTTATGTCCACTGCAGGACGAAGACCCCTCCCTGCAATCTCCCATTACCCTTGTCCTGCACCAACCGTTTCCAACCAGCGCCTGCGAATTTCTTAATTTCATCTCCCCACCTTGTCTTCTACCGTCCTCGACTGCGTTTCCCTTCACTTGGTCCCCATTCCCTTACCATAATGGTCCACCGGTTATCTAAGCTACGCAGTACATGACCTGCCCAGCTCCATTTATTTCTCCTAATATCAAAGAAAATATCGGCTATCCCTGTCTGCTCTCTACTCGACACCGCTCTCTTCCTGTCTCTTGACAATACGCCTAACACTCTTCGTTGTATCGCTCTTTGGACGGTCCAGAACTTGTTCTCAAGCTTCTTTGTCAGTCTCCAAGTTTCAGCCCCATGTGCTAGCACCCGTAGAATCCATTGGTTGTACACGGTTTTTTTTTTCAACGATAATGGTAAGCTTCCAGGCAGGATTTGACAATGTCTGCCGAATGAGCTGCAACCCGTTCTTATTCTTCTGTAAATTTCCTTCTCGGGATCAGGGTCCCCTGTGAATAATTGACCTAGGCAAACGTACTCCTTCACAGACTCCAGAGGCTGACTGGCGATTCTGAATTCTTGTTTCCCTATCCGGCTATTGATCATCATGTTTTGTCATCTGCATATGAAACTTCAACTCCACGCTTATACTTTCTCAGTTAAGGTCTTCAATCATTTACTGTAACTCATCCCAACTGTTTCTGAGCAGGACAATGTCATCTGCAGATTCAAGGTTGCTGAGATACTCGCCACTGATCCTTACTCCTAAGCTTTCCCAGTTTACCAGCTTGAATACTTCTTCCAATCACGCAGCGAATAGCATTGGCGAGATAGTGTCTTTTTGTCTGACCCCTTCTTTTATAGGTATACTCCTACTTTCCTAGCGTAAAGTAAGGGTAGCTGCGCAATCTTTATAGCTATTTCCTAAGATATTCACGCATGCCTCCTGTACTCCTTGATTACGTAATGCCTTAATCACCCCTGGTATCTCTACTGAATCGAACGCCTTTTTCTAATCTATGAACGCCATATAGAGACGCTGATTGTAGTCCGCGTATTTCTGGATTACCTGACTGATGACATGCATGTGATCCATGGTAGGGTACGCCTTTCTGAAACCAGCCTGTTGCCCTGGCTAACTAAAGTCCAGTGTTGCCCATATTCTATTCGAGATTACCTTGGTGAGTATTTAATATAATAGTGGAAGTAAGCTAATCGGCCTGTAATTTTTCAATTCTTTAAAATCTCCCTTTTGTTGATTAGTATAATGTTTGCAATCTTCCAGTTTTCTCTGGCCCTTGCAGTCGATAGAGACTTCTTATACACAGCCGCCAGTTTTTCAAGCATTATGTCTCCAGCATCTTTGATTAAATCGACTGGTAGTCCATCTTCTCATAGCGCTTTCCCTGGTTTGATGTCTTGTATGGCCCTTCTTAACTTCATCTCTTGTTATAGAAGGAGCCTCTTTAACCTGTTCATTACTACTTCAAATGGAGGTATTGTGGCTGCTTTGGGTACTGTACAGGTAAGTATAGAATTCTCCCGGAACTTTTGCAATATCTTTGAGGTTGCTGATCTTTCAGTGCATACATCTTGGTTTGTCCTATGCTAGGTTTTGTTCTCACTGATTTCAGGCTGCGTCCATTTTTTACGGCTTCTTCAGTCTTTCCCACGTTATAAGTTCTAATATTCCTTATTTTCGCATTGCTGAAAAGTTTTCACAGTTCCGCGAATTCTATCTGATCTCATGAGTTGGACACTTGCCTTCTTTGTCATTTCTTTATTAGGTCCTTTCTTACTTGGGAGAGCTTACCTACTGGTTGCCTTGGTGCCTTATCTGCCACTTTAATTGCTGTTTCTGACGCCAGCCTAGTTACGTTTGTAAGTCAAGTTTGTACGTTGTACTTCGTTTGTAATGAATAGAACAGTGGCGCTGCCTCCGCCTTCGTTTTCGATTAATTGGCATGGCTCGTCTACCGACAGAATAACGACGGCAAAGCTAGCCAGCCATGTCGTAGTCGTGTACTTGGGGAAAAGACGCGATACAAATATGATAACGGTGGACAGGACTAGTTTTTTTTTACTCAAAATGGCTGAAAAATATCAAAATGTACGTGGTTAGCCACAGTTGCAATCACTCCTGTGAGAGCAGAGCTATAGGCGGCTATTACCATTTTCGAGGCGGGCTATCGGCATCACTCTCACTTCTCAGCGCTGCTGGAGAAGGAACTCGTTCTTTTTTTAGAGGCTGCTCAAATCGAAAAATACCGCTTACAAAATATCCACGCGCTTCTGAATGCAAGCGCCACAGGCGTAAGCACTACCGAGGGTGAGCTTTGCACTGCGCCATAAAAAATTGGGTCCTGAAAAATGGGTTGTTAGTCCCTTCGACCACAGTAGCAACGCAAGAAGAAATCCAAAGGAAGAACTTAGGGAAAGAAAGACAAAACTACTCGGCGGAAGGCACCTCGGGATGACGGCCTATTGTAAGCGGGCTACCGGGTCTGCGCCGCTTTTCAATGAGCCTCTTTGATGTCAACGCTGGTCCCGGACTATGTGCTACTGGATATGTGCCGTTCTTAAGGGACAAATATTTGGGCAGAGGCACTTAAGACTGCTTACGTGTGGGAATGCGAATGCATTGTAGTTGCCGTCAAATGTGTTCTTTTTTTCTGCGTGTCCCTTGTCCGCGCCTCGGTAAAGCCAAATGAAAGCGCGCCAAGCGTCTCAACGTGCTCGCTTGCACGCGATGCGTTCATATTTCTAAGGACCGTTGCACCGAATTTAATCGAACAGTAACGCTTTTTACTTGATAGACCCACTTCATACGCTCATGACGTGGCGCCACCTCCTGTCCACTGGCTGCACCACCACGTGACCAGCGACGAACGCTCCAGGCCGCACCTTTAGTCAGCCAGATGGCTGCGACGTGACGCGTGCACTGGGCCCACATTTATTCAGCCAAAAAACACTGGAGCCGCCATGGCATCCGGGAAACGTGCTTGTCAGGCACCCCGGAAGCCTGGGCTCGATTACCACCGAGACCGAAATTTACCTAATATTCTTTGCAAATGGATTAATTTTCTTCGTTTAGAAGAAGCTCCCGGATAAATTTGACGTCGATTCGAGCATTTTTTGCTGTGGTTTTATTCGCCGCCGTCGGCCATTTTTGGTACCACTATTCGGTCGCGCCGCAGAATACAACACCGAAATTTCGCGTAATGGGGCATATAATGTTATCGAACTAAAACAGCCACGGAACACATCTTGCGATGAGTGCCGGTTGCAAGCACTGAATCAATATCGCGACACAACGTACTGCCACTGTCGGAACGAGTTATGTGTGACGCACGTACTGCTGCGAGATTTCTCCTTCGCGCTTGCCTAAGAACTAGGGGTGTGCGAATATTGAAATTTTCGAATACGAATCGAATACGAATAAGGCAAAAAACTGTCTTCGAATATCGAATCGAATATCGAATATGTACGTACGTAGTATTAAAAAGTTGCAAAATGTGGTAACAATAGCTTTATAACGCTTGTTAAAAATATTGCATTTTACAACGCTGCTGCAGGTTAAAAAGACACTCATTACAGATAATGCACACAGGTAATGACAGGTAATTCTCTCAGTCAAGTAATGCACTCTTTAGTGATTATCATGAAGGAAAACTAACTGCTCATCATGTTCAGAAAGTAAACGCGCTGTATGCACTGTGACAACAATTCAAACGGTAGAAAAGACTTTCACTTGGAACTGAGGTGGCAGCGATGGCGAAGTACTTGTGGGCGAGTACGTGAAGCGGCCAATGGACTGCTACCACTCGCAAGGATCCTTGCCCCTTTCGAGAAGATGTTTTTCCGTATAGTCTGTAACTTCCCTCTGAGAGGCAGATACCAAATGTGCGTTCTCCTTGTTCACCACTAGACCGTCAAAAGCTTTCCATACAGTGGACACCAGGACACGACGCTGGCATGGCAGTGTCCTCACTGGGTTCTACGCGAGCTGCACGGAGCTCCCTTGTTGCAATGCCAGATAATCTAACCAGACGCCCGATGAACTTAAAGCTTGGATCAAGAAACAGGTTGACCACTTCGTCAAATTCTCACTCAGCGAAACGAGTCTTGACAGATTTTGCGAGATTGTTAGCAAACGCCGAGTTGCCTTTGCAATCTTCGAGGCAATGCAGCATTACAAAAATAATTGGAATTTGACAAGACAATGAGGGGTACTTTCTAGCACTTAAGATCACAGTTGCGTCAAATAAGGTCTTCGATGCCTCCAAGAACTCCACTGCATCTCTTCACTTTGCAGAGTTAAAGGTATCTAAGCTCGTGTCCGAAAAGGTGAGTTCAAGTCTGATAGACTCTTAGAGTTCAAGGAGCCCTGAGAGGATGAGGTACTGACTGTTCCATCTTGTGTCAACATCCTACACAACATAGAGCACGTCTTTGTTCAGCTACGTCTGCAGATCGATCAGTCTTTTGTGTGCACTAGGGCTATGCTTGCAGCTCCCTACAATCGCTTTAGCCTTATTGCAGAGTGTGTTGATTGTCGGAGTACACGACATTTCATTGCTGATCACTAGGTGCAGAGTGTGCGCAAAGCAGGCTCGCTGGAGCTAAGGCAGTCTCCTGGCAGCCGCTCAGATATTGCAGCCGCTCGGATATTGCGGCCGCTTGGATATTGCGGCCGCTGTTCGTCACGATGTACTTCACGCAGTCGATTGGTATCTCCCAGTCGGTGCATAGCTGCTCCAATGACGCAGCTATGTTCACAGCCGTGTGACTCTCCGGCATGTGTCGCGTGTTCAAAGTCAACTTTTTCATGTCGAACTTCACCGCAGGAAAATGACACGTGAGGCTTACAAACCCCTCGTTGGCACGCGACGTCCAGATATCGCTCGTAATAGCGAGAGTGCTTGTTCCAAGTTCAAGTAATTTTAGCAGCTCGTGTCGTACCTTTGCTGTTGTGTCGTTGTACATGCGCGGGACGAGCACACGCGACAATTTTGTTCGAGGTGGCCGACTGTAGCACGACTCTACAGCTGCTTCGACCAGTGCTTTGAACTGATGTGGCAGAAATGGTGAAGAAATGAATGGCTGCCACATTCTGGTGAAGTGCGTTTTCTTTCTTCTGAGACAATGACTGCTGTCTCTGCTGAAGTATGTCATCCAGTGTCGGTTGATTCTTCAATGGAGGATTTGCAATGGCCTCTTTTTGGTACTCTTCCATCACCAAAGGGTGCTGCTTCATCTGATTTTGAATAGTAGTGGTCATTCCCGCTGGTATTTCAAGAGTATGTTCGCACGACTTGCAACGAGCTGTCGACGGCGAGAGCTTTGTGTAGTGCCGCCAAAGGAGACTTCGTCCGGCTTTCTTTTCTTGCTTGCTCGGTGGCTCGTCACCTGCAGTTGATGCCATTCTTGTAGAACACGCCTGATCGAGGGCTGTATCAGCACTGAGATAGTTGCAAATAGCGCAGTGGCGAAGTTGGCGTGTTTTGCGTTTGTCTCGAGAAGAAGCAGCGCAGCAGGTAGAAGAGAGCCGCGATTACAGGGGAAAAACGGGAACGCAAGGCGGGAGTCGTCGATGGCGATGCAACGTTCTCCTCGGACATATTTATTTCTGTTTAATTTACAAACATCTAAAGATTGTCCTGGTAACGCTTTGGGGGTACATATTTCATCGCATATAGTTACAGAGCTTTAAAGGACATCATATATGGTTATGAAAGAGCCATAGAATAAAGGTTGGTAAAAATAAACTGAAACTGATCGTGTCTCACGGGCGTCATGCAGATAGACTGAAACAGAGCATACAAATAATGAGCCGGTCATGCGAAGTTCTCAGTGAATAAACATGTTCTGAGGAGAACGCGGAGCAAGCATATAATTCGTTACTTGTTCAATTATTCCGCCTGTCAGAATATTCGCCGTTTCTACCGTTATTGGGCCGTCTTCGAATATTCGGGAATTTCCGAATATGCATTTCTCGAATCGAATATGCTTCGAATAAGAAAAATATTCGATTCGTATTCGAAATTTCGAATATTCGCACACCCCTACTAAGAACACTAGGCGACATATATAGAGCGCCCACCACGGACCCTGCGCGCGGTATCTAATATGCATCAGCACCGGTGCGTGCGAACGCTGACAAAACGGGTTATGCGGCGGCCGGGCTCCTCTCTCGCCGCTTTTTTCCGCACATGCTGCGACATCTGGTGGCGCCGCCGAGAAGTGCGCGCGCGGCCTTCGAGACAAGCGTGGTGCGTCGGTGCCTGCGAACGCTGAGAATTTCTATTTTCGCTTTCGGCTCACTCAGTGGCACACACTCTGTGACCCAAGTTGGCGAGAGGTTCAGAGAGGAGCGACACACACGTAGTGCATTCGTGGCGCAGCTCGGTAGAGCGTTCGCCTTGCAGGCACTCGTTGAAAAGAGGCGCATACGCTGTGCATTTGTGTAGCAGCCTGCTGATTCGTTGGGTTTCGGTCCTTCAGGAACTCTTGTGATGTGAATTCGACTCCACTAAGCATCGGAGCAATTTAGGGGTCTTCTTTTTCATTGTAGAGCGGCGTATTCCCAGTGGCACATCGCTAGTTACCAAGTTGGTATCAAACAGGTGTATTGAAGACCGGCATCGAAGACGAGCAAATATAAGGCTAGGAGAACGGTGTTCGTTTCGGCTGGCAGCGATTGCAAAGTGCATTGTCGCACGTCATAACGGACGAAACAGATACTGCTCTCCTAGCGTAATATTTTGCAATCATGGCGATTCGGACAGCAGACTGGCCAGAAGTGGGTATAATCTCCTAATTTTGTTTTCCACTGTTATTTATGAGTGTTGATTATTTCTTGCCGTCTTGTTTCACTCTGTATTACCCGTTACATTGTGATGTTTTTTTTTTCATTTCTTGTGTATGACTGGCTGTCATCTTGCTGTTATGCCAACTTACAAGGGGTCGGGACCTCGTCAAGCTGTCCAAGCTTTTAGTCCTGTACTCCTCCTTCTTTAAGGAAATAAAATGATTGATTGATTGATTGATATTGGCAGGCACACGAGTACGAAGCGACGCGCATGCGAAATGCCATGTCTGGACTCCAGACGCTCCCTTCGCGAGAGGACGCAGTGACGTATTTTGACACGCGCTTGCAGATCCGGCATCATTTTGTCCCCATCCGTATTTTATCTCCCACCTGTACTCTTTCCTTTCTGCATTTCGCTTCTCACCAGTGGCGTCATTATAATGTCTTTCCCCTGGGCGACAGTAAGCATAAGCTGACGAGCTCGGCGCAATCCAATCGTAGCAGCCGAAGGGGCTATGTTGCTGTAGCACCGGCGGAGTGGCCGAGACTTGAAATCTCCCGTCTGTCACTTTGTAGACCCGGAAATTGGTTCCTCGCACAGCACTGCGGACTTTGTTTTTTTCTACACGCACCGCTGGGAAAGCACTGCAGCATCACGGCGTCGCACTCTGACGAGCCCGAGAGATTTCAAGACGACTAAGGGAGTCAGGCCATAACCACAACTACATTCAAAACCACCACGAAACCACAAAGGAAGCCAACTAATAGAAAAACGTCGTCATGATTCCGAGTGTAGCACGAAGCTACAAAGAAAACCCACACGAGATTCTCAGAAAGGGAGTGGTTGAAGAGATTTGCATCGTGGTCTGCAGATTGAGCCTGGGACCAACGTCTTTTCGGAGGCGCCACTCTTCAAATAGAAACTTATTTTCTGAAAATCCCGTATGGCTTTTACTTGTAGTTTCATGTCGGGTAAATTACAGTGGAAGCTGGTTAAAATGAAAATACCTGTATGCCACAAATAGTGCGACGCATCAGGTAATTTAATATATGCATGCTCGCCAATAACAACGAACTTCCCCGATTCATTTGATAAACGCAGATTTGTTAGCTTCAATGGAGAAAAGAAGCCATGATGCAAGGCTTATCGAAAACAAAACTCATAGTAGGCAGTTTCTGCCTGTGTCTGTTTGTTCGCCAGCGTCACTAAGAATGGGTTTCATGTTGCGCGAAAAGCTGCGTCGAGTACGGTCGAACCAGACACAAGCAGCAAAATACGTTGCTTGAGCGATGATAGCTCAATGATTGGTGCATCAGCCTGTCTGCCGCATCTGCCCGCCGAAGCCTCTAGTTACATTCGATGTGGCACCGCGGTTATTTATTCCTAAGTCGTGTCCTAAAAGCGTGAGATGCTTTAGATTTTGCTACATTGCCTTTGAATTGGGTTGACATTACATTGATTTCTACATAAATTATCATTGCTCGTGTCTAGAATCCGCGAACTAGCGCACTAGAGATTAGGTGCACTAAAATTGAAGTTAATGAAATCCTAAAGTATTTGACAACGATTTCCAGTTTTTAATACAAGCACGGTTATGAGACTAAAACAGGTGAAACATGCAGGTGAAAACCACGCCGTAGAACTCGGGAATGCCACGGCTGTGCTATATGTTGCCCTGTCCTCGAAATCACTATGAAACATTAAATTTTTGTTTCTTGGGCTTCAAGCAAGTTGCTCTTGAAGTTTGCAACCGCGAGAGCATATAGTTGGACAAGACAGACACTTTCAGCCTATTGTTATTATATTTGCTATCTTTTTACTATATAGATGTGACGCCTAATTATCGGTTCGCTTTTATTTTGTCGCCAATTCTGTCTTTGTGCCGCTGCGAAGCCCTGTAATAGGGGCTGCGCGCCCATCAAGGCACCGAACGGCAGCTTCTATCCAGCGCTGCTTTGGCTGTTCGTTTATATAGCCGAAAACAAAATGGCGATACGGTTCAAACTTGCTTGGAATTCATCATTCGATTCGCATTGTACTTTAGACCTTTGTGAATTACCATTACGAAATCACACACAGCGACCTCAGTAAGATGTCACGCCGCTTAGAAATTAGCGATACCCAAGGGGTGAGCGGTGGACGGCCGACCTACGCGTGCCATACTTCGTTAGTAGAGTCAGAAGTGGACACTCAAGAACAAAGAGGGCGACGTCTAAAGCCTTTGATCGCGAGGGAATACGCGGCAGAAAAGGCGGGTCCCGAGTACGTGGTGCTGAGTGCCGCCGAGAACAGAGATAACAAAAAAAAAAACAATATCGACCCCGCGAAACTTTTGCGATAGCTTTAGGCAGAATACGACAGGGAAAACATGTGTTGTAGAGGGCCACTCTAACCACACTGCCACCGAAGAAAACGTGACAGCTGGCCCGACTAATGAAAAGGCGACAGCGGAGCTGCGCCCATACCCAGGAATTAGGGACATTGCTCCCTTAGGCCGTCTGTCGAATTTCGCCGCAATGTACAACCGTAACTTAGCGGACAGCATTTTATAAAAGCGATATTTAAAAGAAAACTGCCAAATTTCAATAACCTTCAATTATCAGTGTCGAGAGGGCACTCCCTCGTAATGATTACGACGCTTACCCCTTTATTCAGAAATACATCTTAACTTAAAGCCCATGCTTGACTTGATCTATATGACGTCTGTCGTGAATACGCCAGAGGAAACGCAATGAGCATCTCAGGCACGTTCGTAAGAAACAGGAGTGAACATGAAGAAAATGTCTTATACGACGCGGACTGATCCCTCGTGCCCATGAGTGGGCCTCCTCTCGCTATTGACGCAATACGAGAGGTACCAAAAAAAAAAAGTGAGAGGAATAGGGACAGTACATTGGGTGGAAAGGAGGGAAACACAAGAGGTACATGTAGATTTAAATATACCATAACTAAATTAGGAAGGGAAATCTGTAAGATAGCCCAAGCGCCTTGCTCTTTGAAGCCCGAGCTGACTGCCTGAGGACAAAAACATGCGAGAGCAAACGTTCGCAACCGAATGAGGCATGTCTTTTTCCTTTTTTTTATTGCGATGAAGACTTGCCCTCAAGGCATAATTCTTGATGCGTATATGTCTATCATACGTGTGCTGTGAGGCCTGTGTTGTGTACCAATTGAAGCGGTGTTCTGTAGAATCTGTTATCATGTATACAGCGGTCATAGCTGGCGGTGACACTGTACCGGAGGCCAGCTTGCAGTAGGAGACGCGTGCGTTCCGATTGGAAGCCTGGACATTACCATATTAGGTGGTACGCATCTGCCTCTATCAATGGGACATGGGCAGCATGGACACGGTACACCCAGTAGTAACTGCGGCTAGTTCCACGTTTAGGTAACAGCCGCTGTAAGGAGGAGGGGTGAGGGGTGAACGGGGAGGGAGCAAGCACGTGTACGCCGTAGCAATAGTCGAGAGACAACTCAGCAAATTGTAATAAAATGCCAAGGACAAGGAGCTTAGAGAGCGTGTACCTTGCGGAAGCGCTGGGATGAAATTCAGATGTGAGCGATAAATCATGGTCGGCGGTTAAGATAAGCAAAGGAAGTTTAGAGAACCATGAAAAAAAAGCACTGAAGGTGTAACTGTACAATATAGATATAGGGACGTTAATGTAGACAGACAAGATCACGCAGAGATAGGCAAACTAGACTGCAGTATATGCAATAAAACGTGGTTAGCTGCAGCTGGATAGTTGACTACCGCCACCCCACTTCAAATGGAATGGCATAAGAGACGATGATCCGATTCAACCAAAGTGCGCATGCGCTGCCGAAGCTCCGCTCTCTGCTTCCAACTGTCGCTGTTCAGATTTTGCAACTATGTGCGAAGTTCGAAGCAGTCGATCACTTAGAAATTCTACGGTACTGTCATTTGTGAATACTCATATTTCTTACGGCTCGCTTCATTTCACGACTCCGAATTGTTTTCTCGCTTCTTCCTCTTCATATTTGTTTTCACTCTCTGTGGCATCGTCAATCTGTGATTTGTGTTAGCAAGTCACAGTGATATTGGAGACCACGCAACCCAATTAGCATTTTAACGATTTTAGAAGAGGCACGCACCACGTTATGAGCACGCAATTATCATCCATGGGCAATTCAGGCTACTCCAGTGGCAGAAGAGCACAGCAATATTTTTTTATGGAACCAATCCTGTGGCCGACGGGGGCTCGGGCGGAGGTGAGGAGGAGTGAAGTAAGGGGTCTTGTGGTGTGTTCCCTGTCACTGCCGCAGGGTTCTGCCATAATAAAAAAAAAACGATCTCATTCCGCGGCCTGAAATTGCACTCGAAGACAATCCTATGCCTAAACTTCACAAAGCTTCTTTCAAACGCTTCCACTGAATTAAACACACCAATATAGTCTCATGATGTGAACCCGCACAGGCGGGACATCGAAGGCGGTATCACTGGTTAATTGCGCGCCCTGAACAGCGCAAGAATGGGCAGATCCTACCCATATTATCACTCTGAAAAAGAAGAATAAGAACTGGGACAACAACTACACCCAGGAAACACATACGCACAGTTGCTCAGGCTTCGGTAATATCTGAACACGCAACTGGGCGCGGTATTTGAAAACTCTTTCTTAAGTGTCATTGCTTTGCTGCGGACCTCTCATCCTAAACTTGCAACAGTGCACACGAGACGGTACAGAAGGGAAAGCGAAACGTATAACGAATTGCTGTCACGTGCACCTTTCGCACCAGTCCCACGGCAACACGACATATGGCAGCCGTGCAGCTAAGCTCAGGAAAAACTGTTGTTGACAGAGCATTCAATATGCGAATGTCTCTCGCTCAATATTTCGCGAGAGGGTGGCGCTACTATCCCCTGATACGGGGACGCTTGTCGTTGAATTATTATGCATAAAAATGCCGACAAGGATCTCGCATTTGCGTTTCCACGCAGGTGGCCGATAATTTTCTCCAGACGAGAGCGAGAGAGCATTTCAATGCCAGGAAAGTAGAGGTTGGCCGAAGGAGATTTGTCTCTGGCCTGATACTCTGCGTTGAGAAAAAAAGGGGAAGCGGAAGAGAAGTAGACAAACGTGTTCTTGACATCACGGGGTACTTCTGCGTTGTTCGGCCAGAATGCCCCTGTTGATTCTTTTCGGTGCTATTACCCTGTTGTCCTGTTGTCCTGTTACCATGGCCTTTAGATAACAATGGCCAACTGTGGTTCAGATGCTTCATAGAGTTGCGGTTCGCAGCCGCTTACTGAACAGCCACTGCAGAATCGGCCGTAACTGCGATGGAGCAGATGCGCGCGACCGTTATGCCGCCAGCGTATGTGCGACAGAATGATTCTCTTTTTCCTGACAAAAGAAAAACAGTGGGGCTGCACTTTTTATTACCTTTGAAACCCAAATAATATGGTGCAGTGGCACTTAAAGACGTGCTTGGTCTTGCTTTCTCCGAACTTCTTCTCTAGGCTCACATAAACGGAACTCAGTATTCAATACAAGCCGACAGCCTGTATCAACTCCTGTAAAACACCAGTTAACTGCCTGAATGTGAAGGAAACTGAGAGAGTGTGAACGTGCGTCACTGTAAAATAATTTACACCCTCAAAAATTAAAACGGGTGTATATGTGTCTATAACTCATACCCATAGGGTGTCAGTTATATAACTCACACCCAAAGGGTGTGAGTTATAGACACATGTGCACCCTTTTTCAGTTTTGAGGGTGTAAATAATTTAACAGTGTATCGCAATTTCCTGCGAAAAAATACGACCCTGCAAGCAGCGCAATACCGAAACACAAACGAACTAAAACTCTTCAAAAGTAGAGGAATATGCATCCTACGTCCATCATTTGATCGTCGTTCTGTGCAGCATGGGGCTGGCTAGAGATCGCTGGCAAGTGGAAGCCGAGAAATATATCCCACGTTTGTGTGAAGCACTGCCAAGCTTAAAGGCTTTTCTATTCACTTGTCAGCGCCCCGTAACTCGGAACGCGGTACCGGAGAAGAGCATTCGGCAAAGCAAACATATCATCCAGAAGATAGCACACTAAAAAAAAGATCAAGGAATCAAACGCTAACAAAAGAAAAAAAACGCGACAGTGCGACTTCTGGTCTCGCCGTTAGATGGTCGGGGCTTCCTGAACTGGTCGCACGGCAATGGATTCGTCATTTCCTCTGAAGCCACGCAAAGAGAGGAAAAACATTTTGCTAGAAGCGCGGTGAAAAAAAAGAAGAACGGGAAAAGAAAAACTTCTCGTCTGTTCTTTGTTACCTCCTTCAGCGGTCAAAGCAATTTGGGAGCCGCCGAAAAGGAACGAAGCTTGGAACGCGCGAGATCGATTCGATACCGCGCGCTTCTCTTTGTGATTTGCTCCGCAACGCGCCTTGTACGTTCCTTGCGTCCCACCTCTGGTACTCGCGTTCGGTTCGCCCTATTCGTTTTATTTTATATTTCTCTTGCTTTGCGAGGAATTTCTTTCGTCCTCAACGATTTCCGTGCGTGAAAGATCTCCGCTGTGCCTCCAGACGCGTGTAGCAGACGAAAGCCACACCATCTGTTCGATTCGGCATCCAGAACCTCCCTTCGTTTCCTGCTATCTTACTTGCCTACGCGTGCGTGAGACCCAGAGTATTCTCATTTATTTCGCTGCCCTCTTTGTAGCTGCACACCGCTCACTTGCAGGTTCCCGGAGAAAAGGGAAATCGTTACTCCTCCTGTAGGGCTGCAGGCGCGTAGGGATTGGAGCCAGAAGTTACGCCAGTTCTACACCTCCCCTTCTCTTCACGCCTGCTCGTTTTTCATCCTGTGCAGACGAATTCGAGCGTTCCAGCTTTTTATTCTGCAGCGTTTTAGCATCTGGGGTCCGAACTGAGAAATTCGTCACTGTCCTCAGGGGCAATCACAGAAAGCAATCAGAAGTAGGAAGGTTAGGCGGGGAAGATGCAGGAAGGCGTGGCCACTAGTCCTGCAGTAAAATTATAACGACAAAAGTAGGCCGCGGCTGGACCTCACCAAGTGCCAAATGAGAGCTTCTGCTGAATGGTAAGCTCCCGCATAGGACAGAGAGATAGAAAAAAAGCGTTGTATAGAAAAGCACGGGGTTAAGCAGAGGTAGTTCCGGTTTGCTACTCTGCACGGGGAGGAGTACATAGAGAAAAGACAGAGGAAGGAGGAGAGAGAGAAAGAGGGATGAGCGGTAGGGGGCGGTCTTCTTAAAGTCTACCGTGAAAGCCCGTAGACCGTAGGAATCTTAGCAACGCGAATAAGGTCTTCAGCGCAGATGTTCATTGCGAGCACTGGCCTAGAGATTTCAGTTATAATAGTGGACAATTGCCCAATTGGTCCATCACACTGCAGACCACTTGCCTCTCGGCATTAGAGCGCGGGCAGACACAAATAATGGGTCCTAGCATCTCATCGCAGCTGCACGTGTGCCGCACGTGGGCCTGTTAACCGTTAAAGTAAAGAAGGCATAAGAGTTGTTAAATACAACGCCTAGCCACAGACGGTACAGCATGGTCTGTTCAGGTCGTGGCGGTCCAGGCGGTAGAGGCATCTATATGTCCGGACACAACGAACGCAAACGACACATGGTGAAAACATCGGAGTACCACAGGGACAAAGTACACTCATGGGACATCAATCGTAGCCCAGCCGCAGCGTCTGTTCAGGAACGCGAAATCAAGACACATTGACCACTCGCATGCGCAGTTAGGGCGGCTTCGTCGGCGTGTCCATTACCGCTGATGTTGCAATGTCCTGAAAGCCATCGAAATATTATGTTATGTCTCTTGTCGTGGAATTTATTAGAGCAGTTGTTCATTGAGTCTGTGGCGCATAGAGCTTCGTATACACTGGAGGGCTGTCTTGGAATCCCTAAAGACTGTCCATTGTTGCCGTGATGCCTGAACATTTCATTAATCCAGTGCAGCCCGACGCTCTGCACCCGTCGAGCATAGGTAATTGCATTAAGCACAAACGAGAATAAACAATCAACTGCGGGAGTTATACAAAGCTTTCCAAGCGTGTCTGAAAGCAAACACATTGCATTTCTCGACGTGCGTTTCCGTTGTAAAGTGTTAGAAAACAACTGGATTGTACTGAAACAGAAAAAGCAGACAGACTCAACTCCACTTGGCATCTACGCAAAGAGAAGCATTCTTGGTGTGAGTCACTCATGAACCACGTGTGTGTATACATGAAGCATGATTTTCGTGGTACAAGTATTAGTATTAAAGGGCAGCGCATTGGATGACGAAAATATTTTCTTTGCAGCGAATTATAGATAGACTGGATCTTATTACACGCATTTACATGCACTGCATCATACATATATTGTTTGTTTAAGTTTTCCTGGTGATCCATATTTCCGTGTTGCATTCGTGGTGTTTCGGAAACGTCAGTTTCTTCGATTGTCACTGCGGATCGAAACGCAACAAGCGACTCAACGCGCCGGTTTGCCCGCGAGAAACGGTGTTCTACGCCACTTGTCAATGCATGTGTCCGGGGCGTGACGGTTTAAGTGTCAGGCTTGTGCCCTTAAGGTCCTGGGTTTGAATTCTGCTGTCGGATAATTTTAATAGCGAGCATTACTACGATACCGATTATACGGACACTCCAAGCGCATTTCCGCCGTCGGCGTCGCCGTGATGTTTCGCATAATGTGCACGTAGGATAACATCGTCGAAGCGCGCCGTATACTGTTTGTGCGAGTGAAAGCGTGCGAGGGTGAGCCAACAGTGACGGCTCAATCATGCGCGTGCAAGGGAGGAAAGCGGTGATATAGCGCGTAGTCTTCCACCGCACCCAAGCAGAGGGGGAAGGGCAGGGGGGGAGGGGCGTTCTACTGCGGCGGCGGCTGCATATGACGCAGCCGCGCGGGCCTTATCTTGAAATCGGTCTGCGATGAGGACAGAGTTCGCGACTGATTTAGTTCGCGCTGAAGCGAAGGTTAGCACGAAGCTCAGTTCGCTCGCTGCTGCTGCCGCGTTTCCTCGCTCCAGCGTTTCGACAGCGAATTTGTGCGGTCATCGAGCGATACGCGTTTACGTTTTCTTGTGCGCGCGCGACGCTATGCTTGCTAATTTATTTAGTAAGCGAACGTTTAGAGTTATACGGCAAATGAAACTGCTATACTTACTTAGTAATTTGCTATCGGCTAAATAAGGAAGCCGGGAAACTGCGACTTCTCTATGTGGAGCTAGAAGGACGACGTTTAGACAAATAAATATACTAACCATCATTCCCCATGCTGGCTGAATCGTGCTGGCTGAATCGTGCAGCTCCCGCAGACACTCACGCCACAGTTCCCTCTACTAATAATATTACGAAAGTCTACTTGAAACTGCAAAACTGCAAAACCAAGACGGCGTTACCATCCCGTTCAACCCGTTCGGCGTTTGAGGCCAGATACGTAGGAAATTGTCCCCTGAACCCGGCAAGAAAGATGCGTTTTAAAGGAACTGTTTGATGCACGGCTTATGGTATAATATATGGCGCGGTTCAACTACGGTTCCACAAGTGCCTATTTCAGGCAACGCATTCTAAACCCTTCAAAAATGAAGTTCCACACAATGTGCCACAATGACACAGCGCAGTCTGCGAAACGCAGCGAAGCTGCAAGGTAACGCGTCTTCTTACAAAGTATTGCCGTCTCTATATGTACAACAACAATCGCAGCAATAGTTATACAAGCGCTTTCATAACAACAATACGAGGGCGTTTCGTGAAACTACATAAAACCAGTATGCATTTTATATTCTGCAAGGTTTCGTATCAAAAGCAATGATTACAAGTCAAGAGACACAGGTGATGAATCAGACGACAAGTCATAAAGCGTGGGAAGTCAGCGAAGTCGACTGCACACACACCACAAATAAAATCTAGAATTGTGTACGTCTCGAAATTTCAGTTGCGGTTTAACAACTGTGACATGACGTATTGTGAAGATTTAGTTCACAGTTGCTATAGGTGGGACAAGAAAACGAGGACAAAAAAAAAAAAGTTAACTGAGAGGTCATTCTATCCGCAGTTATTTTTTTATATATATCAATCCGCTCCATTTTTCTCTGCATCTTGTACCGCTGCCGACTGGTGAGTGGAAGGAACCGATATCGCCCACAATTTGGTAAACTTATGTTTGCAGGAAACTCTACAAATAAGGGAGTAAGTGAAAAGGAAAACAAATTGATGACGTCATCCACAGGAACTCTAAAAAATGGAAATAATAAAAACAAACAAACAAAAGATTGTTACACTGGCGAAGCCGTTCGCTCTGAGACACACCTCTTTAATCGTAACCATACTTTACAATGTTAACTATATGGGCGCCCTCGCGGCAGTTTTACAAGTTCCTGCCTTTTAAGTAAATGTTTCATTCATTCATAAATCCGAGGACGTCAGACCCACGGTACGTGGGTTTCTGTCCCTCAGTAATTTTTCAGTAAATATCAGGCGCCGCTGCTTCGCCAGGGCTGAATGACGCGTCAGAGCTGCGCATTCCGGCTACGCCCATACCCACTGAACGAAGCACTGCACTGCGGAATTCGTATGGTTCTTTCGCAGTGCCCTTCATACGAAAACTGCAGCGCCGAGATATCTTCGTAAGAAACGCAAGGCTTCCCACTTTTGCAAGGCCCACCGTTACCAAATGCGCTAGTTGGCGCATGGCAACTACATAGTAGAGCACACAAATAAAAAAAAAAACACTAAGAGAGAATGAACGCCGAACTGAAGGAAAGCAACATCCCGTATTTTTTTTTCTTCAGCGTGGTTCAATTTGCTGCTGACTGTTCGAAAACGGCTACGGATATCGAGATCACTTTGCCGATTCGTGGCACATACGACGACCGAGCGTTCCGCTTCCATTGGTATGTCGTTTATATGTGCTAGGACCTATACCTGACATCAATCTATATTTCTGAATCGGAGATAACGTTCACAAAGTACTACCCGAGGCGATCGCTGGTTGTCACACGGGCACTCAAAAGGCCTTTGAGCAAAAAGACTTCTCCCGAAAAGGAGTTTCGCCCGCAGGTACACAACAGGGAACGACCTCTTCTTCAGAAGCGGTCTTTTCTGGAATCGCAGTTCGTCGATCTCTTTTGCGGCCGTAAAGGGGTATCCTCGAAAGCATTGGGCGCATGAAAGAAAATTCGGCAGAGACACTCCAGACTTCTCACGGGCGGGAATGCGAAAGCATTGTAGTCGCTGTGGAGAAAAGCTTTCGCTCAGCTATTCGTCCGCATGTGGTCGTGCACGTTGCAAAGTTGCACGGCATTTCTTTTTGTGTTCTCTCGCTTCGTCTTCGGCGGCGTGCTTCCGCGGGCGATCACGCTTCACAGACGCTGCTGGGGTGAACGCTTCAGAGTCCATCCCAGTAGACTAAAGCACCGATCAAATCCGAAGAGACAGTGAAGCGCAGGAGGCAGCTACGTGACGTGTGCAAATACGCACGCACTAGGCACAACTTTTAACAATAACCATAAGCGTGCTCGTTCGGCAACGCGGAGGCCCGGGTTCGATTCCCACGCAGACTGAAGTGTACCAAATTTTCTCTTTCATTACATAAAGTTACATTGCGTACAGAAGTCTGCCTGTGAACTTTGACGTCAATCGAAGTATTTTTTTTTACTCGTCGCGCCGTCTGCAACTTTTGGTGCCATCTACCGGTCACGCCGCTGACGACAACGCCGGATTTTCGCGTAACGGGGCATATAATGCTTCCGCTTAATTAATGTTATGCCTCGTAGAAGGCGTAGTAAACTCCGTGATGTTCATTTTCGTCTGTACACGCGTAAGCAGGTCGAACAGGTAGGGGATGTCACGTGATGGTGCTTACATACGCGAACCGCACGGACGAGAAGAAAACTGCGTACGCAGCATTCAAAAACGTGCAATACAATAAGTTTTCATTCTATATTTAGAGATGCATCAGTGAATTTGAGTCGATTTTGCTTCGAGCACTAGCGCCTAGCTTTCGGTACCGTGTCCGGAAAGAAACACTAAAAAGAGATCGTTGGTGCCACGTGTATTCTGACCAATAGCTTTTCGTTAAGAAACTCTTCAACTCGGTAAGAGACCAATTACGTAAAAGAGTTTTTGCATTCTCGTTTGACAGAGGTCTAAGGCGTGGTTCACAAAGCATTTAGAGCAATACAAGAAAGCAGGCTTACGTCACTCTGGCATAAGACAGGAGTCTACAACAAACTCTTGCGTTCCTTGGCCATTCCTGGCCTTTGCGCCAATAAAACAAGAAGAACAAACACGAAGCAACCCCAAGTAAATTTTCCACGACATGCGTACGCTCGAAAGGTTTCGCGGCTACAAGTGGAAATCAGAGTTAAGCATTCACTTTGGACAACGTAAACGAGACGCCAAAGTTCATTTTTACAAGCCAACTGCAAGCTTATATTTGCTTATGATTGATGACCTTAGACATGCCGAATTATTTTAACGCTGCACGCTCTTTTCTGTTTTTTTTTCTTTTTTAATACTCATACACTTCTCCATGACCTAAATTACCCTGGGCATGGTCGGTGATGTTGTCACGCGAATAGCTTCTTATCTGGCATTTTTCTGTATTTTGGCGACCTCCTGACATCTACCAACTCCAGAGGCGTGGTAAAAGAGCCCCCAATTTTAGCTAAATCATAGAAAACTTGCCTGACTCCTTGCACTTTTTTAGAAATTGAGTTCCGTGAGAGCTCCTCCTTAGCGCTGCACGCAACATGTATAAACGAACTTCTTAGTTTGCTTTATATAGCGTGACGCAACGCTATTAGCTTTGTAATACCTATGTTACACTAACATTACGAGCTGTGTTAAGTGCCGTTTGAGGAAACAAGGAAGCGGAACAATATGTGTAGACTGGACGTTACTAGCAGGAACAACTGGCGTTTGAAGTTATTATCCATATTACTAAAAGTACTCCATTCCACCATGTCGTTGCAGAAACGTAAAAAACTTGGAAATAGGAGGCGGGTGTGGTGTGAAGGGACACAAACTGCAGAAAATGCTAGATGCAGAAATCGCTTCATGCTCAAGCCTAGAAAACCGCTCTCCATCCAAAATTTATGGCCAATATTTTCTTACATCGTGCAAAGGAAAGCTGCTTTAGTATGTAATCCTACAACGGCTCCAATTTTCTTGGAGATGCAAAATGTCTTCTGCCATACACAGTAAGGAATCTCGGCCCCATTGGTTCACTCACGATGTTGTTATTCAGATCAAAGAGGATCTCGCTGATCCTCCCATCATGGCGCAAAGAGAGCTCTTCTGGCACTTGATGTCAAGGGAGCTTTCGATAACGTTTCCCATGGTCTCAAGCTTCAGAACCTGGCTCACTCCCATTGTGGCTTCCGCATGCAAAATTACGTACGGGTCTTTACGGAGGACCGCGTAGCCACAGTGGGAATGGGCCCATACCGGTCATCAGACACTGAAATTACCGAAGCGGGCACACCTCAGAGGTGAGTGCTATTGAGAATAACACTCACCCTATTCAACATAGCTACGACGAGACTACCTCCGCTCCTGTAGGAAGTCGAGGGTATATGCCACGAGATATATGCGGACGACTTGACCCCCTGGACGAGCGTCGACTCGGACGGGGAAATTCAGGACCGCCTACAGAGGGCGGTGCATATAGTGCAAGTGTGCCTCGCGACTGCAAACCTGGAATGTGCACCACGTAAGTCACGACTATTATTATTCAGATCCCGAAACCACTGCGAACCACCAAGCCCAGCGATTGCAGTGAAAATATCAGACATATGCCAATTCCCACTGCACAAAGGGTCCGAATCCTTGGTTATCACCTTCCAATCCAATGCCAAAGCTCACTACACGCTAGATCTCCTTAGAGGACAGCGTCAGCAA